>NC_089216.1:16395037-16722406 GCF_963930695.1 Labrus bergylta
CTCTCTCTCTCTCTCTCTGTCTCTCTCTGTCTCTCTCTCTCTCTCTGTCTGTCTGTCTGTCTCTCTCTCTCTCTCTCTCTCTCTCTATAACATTCAAACATTTCTGGTAGAGATGAAGCACAGATCTCTGATTCGTGCTGACAGGAAAACAAGGCTGTCAACAAGGTTTGCGTTGCTAAGGCTGTTTATTGGAAAAGGATGCAATCAATTAGTGAAATGGATTTAAAAGATTGAATTTGTCCAGAGAGACTGAACTGTGAAGATTTCTCCAGCAGCTGATCTAATTAGACGATGAGATAAATGCTCTGTGAAGTTGAGTCTTCATTCAGGAGACGTCGTGTGATCTTTATTCTTCTTCTCTTGCTTTACTCTGTCAGGGTGTTGTTAGTATCACCTGTCCCTTTCATTCTGTTTAGCGCCAATAGTCAGGGGCGATTCTAGAGTCTGTTGGGGTCCCAGGTATGACATATTTGGGGGGCCCTACAACCTGAATTTATCACCATTATGTCCCAACGCTTACTCCTCTTCCTCTTACTTCCCGTTTCTTTTTTCTTTGTTGACTTTCATTGACAAACTTTGGTTTTCACAGCAATTATGCTGCAACGCTTAGCAGGGCAACGAAAGTGTGTGCTGTCAGATGAGGACCCCTAAGGGAGGTTTCCTACTGTCATTGCAAAATTTGCACATTTTGATCATTTTGGGCCCCGTCCTGGTGTGGGGCCCCATGCAGTTGCCTGTTGACAAGCAAGCGCCTCTGCAGGTCATCAGTGTTGATAAACCTCACGTGTTCTTAACCAGTAGGCTCGTGCACATTCAGGGACATTTTCAATCTGAAACGCCTCAACAAACCAAATACGATAACCCCAAAAACACGAGTATACTAACTTCCTCTGAGTCACGGAGATGAGAGTAACGACAATGAGCGTCATAGGAACAGAGAAGGAGGTAGGATGAGGTTAATAAAAATTAAAAAAACAGTCCAAAAAGTGAGTCTTGTCCTAACCCCCGATTTCCACAAAGTCTGTGTGCCCCCCCTCATTCAGGTGTACTGGAGGTCTTTTACTCAGCCCGACTGTGTGAAGTGTGCGCTGCTCGTTGTGTACTTTCATACCTCGTCTTTGTGGTTCTTGATGGGAAGGCAGAGGATGCTTTGGGTTTTATAGCCTGTGATCAGATCCACCTCAGCGTTGAACCTCGGGTCCTGGTGAGGAAAAGCAAACACAAGTTAATATAAAAACTGAAAAAGTAAACATGTTCAGCCACTTCATGAAAACGAACACGTGACACATTCAGGGGAATATGATGCACGACAAATGTGCATAAGAAACTGATGTTGTGTATAAACTGCATCTGTGGAGCTGCAGCGTTATGCAACACAAAAGTCCACTCCTCCAAAATAAAAGCCTCACAAGTTGTTTTAAAGCACTGTCTATGAATCACAAATGGGGGGGGGGGGGGGGGGGGCTTCAGAGGCACGTTAAGGACTGCTGGTGGGTGGAGAGATGATGTTTTGTTCAGAGGAATACTCTCCTGCTGGAGCGGCTGACCTTTGAAACACTCGGCTTCTCTCCATCCACTGGCACCCTTTAGACTCGAGGGGTGTGTGTGTGTGTGTGTGTGTGTGTGTGTGTGTGTGTGTGTGTGTGTGTGTGTGTGTGTGTGTGTGTGTGTGTTGTGGTGTGTGCGCACCCTGATTGGAAGGGAAACATCGCACTGGTCTCACCATTCTAAACAAACATATCTGGGTATGATAAAAAGGCTCTTTGTGTTTGTGCTGCAACAGGATTTTTCTACATTTAGGGTTCTACTATCGCTGCCTTTGTTTTCCTTGATTTACATTTTTTTCTGATCTGCTTTTTCTGCTCCTTCTGCGTCATTCATTTTACAAGGTCCCGACCGAGAAGGGATTTTTGGGGCGAGAAAAACTTGATATCGTTATGTCGGCTGCATCGTGCATCACCGCTCAACACTCTGCAGAGTCATGATGCTTGTTGTAATCCATATAGTGCTCTCTGCTGGTGACAGAAAAACTGCTAGTGTGAAACTTAAATAAAATGGCTGTGTGACTGGTGAATAAATCTGTAATATCTGCACATATATGCTATAAAATTAGCCGATACCGATAGTCACTGGATATGTTGATATTGGCCGGCTGATAAATTGGTCAGGCTCTAATTTTTTACGTCTTTATGTCTTGCCTCAGGGGACCCCGGTGTAATCTCCTGCTGTGATGTGCATGTGTGAACAATCATGTCAGGAGTATATCAGGGGCCAGTCCTCCTGAAATGATCTAGACATGTTTGGGCGTGCAGATGTGAAAAGGCTTTAGTAACCAAACCCTTGTCTGTTTCACTTAAAGTCACTCTGACAAAAACCAAAACAGTCTGTCACCAGAACAAAAACTCCCTCTAGAGCAAGAAAACCAGCTGACCACAAAGTGTAAACACACAATAATCTTTTATAATCCAAGAAACATGGGCCAGAATCAACTGGAATCAAAACAAAACTCAGTGAATGATGGAGAACTCCTGCTGCCTTTCTCTTAAAGATTACATTTTGGATGCAGCACCCCCCCCCCCCCCCCTCCCCCCCCCCCCCCCTCCTTACCCCCTGGCTCGGGGGGGGGGGTTTGTTTGTCATCACGCTGCTGAAATCAATGTAATCCTGAACCACACTAATGGGAAGTTAAAGATCCAATCAGAGAGCTGGGGAGTCCCTCAGATGTCGCAGATGGACTTCCTGGAAGCAGTATCTTGTTCTGCAGCAGTACACGTGCGCACACACACACACACACACACACACACACACACACACACACACACACACACACACACACTCAGGTAATCCCGTGTAACATCGTGCATTAGCAGAGTCCTAAAAAAACAACACTCATGATGCTCTAACATTGATTGACATTAAGCCATTTTTATGTGTGTGCATGCACTCACAAACAAGGTCAATCATTGCAAACTCACACACACACACACACACACACACACACACACACACACACACACACACACACACACACACACACACACACACACACTTCATGACAGGGTTTAATTACACACACACATGCACACACTCAAAACCACACTTGAGCTAATTGGACACAGGTGGACCATCCCATCAGCCACGCCTGTTCTTTATTTGTCCTGTTCTTGCCCTGTCTCCTCTCTCTCTCATCTCTCTCTCTCTCTCTCTCTCTCTCTCTCTCTCTCTCTCTCTCCCAGTAATCATCATCATCATCATCATCATCATCATCATCATCATGTTGTTGTTGTTTCGGTTGGCAGGCAACCAGAGGAAGGTACACAGCAGGAAATATCTCTCTCGCTCTCTCACACACACACACACACACACACACACACACACACACACACACACACACACACACACACACACACACACACACACACACACACACACACACACACACACACACACACACACACACACACACATACACACACACACACACACAGAAACACATGATGTCAGACGCTGATGGCGCTGCTCTGCCGTCCCTGAGGTATAAAGACAATGAAGTTTCATAATCCGTCTTGAAGCTTTCTCATTATGGAAGTTATTTTACAGCCAGTGAAGCAAAAACTGCCGTAAGCTTTGATTTAAAATACTCCACATACTGACGCTTATTTATTCTTAACTCACCCGGCGCGGCAGCTTGAGGGGAAAAAAGAGCATCGGAACTGAAAACAGAATTTTTAATTTTCAATCTCATCAAAACAGCGGCACATTTACATCACCTGACGACCGCACACAAACAGAGATATGAAGATAAACAGCTCCCTCCACACATTTTCAAACGCTAAGGACAGCAAAGTCCTCGCCACATCTTCCCTCCAGTTAGGGGCGGAGCCAGGATTTTCTCCAGGTGATGATGGGGAGCTTGACTAATATGCTGGGGTGCTATTTTTACAGTTTATTTTAAAAAAAAAACATACTAACAAAACACTTGAGGGGGCTTAACCCTAGCTCCGGTGTAGCGCCGTGCTTCCCTCCAGTGATGTTTTCATACATCTAGTGAAGAATCCTTTCACTTACGCTGCCATTAAAGTGAAAGACTACAAAGGTTTAGAGCATTTTATGTATTTTCAAAGTGTCTGGGTCAATAATTCTGCTGTGTGGGAATTGAAGGGAAAAGAAACTCTTCATCATCAAAGCATAGCTGAGTGCTAACTAGCTAGCTAACGTTACCTAATGATAGCATCAGTGTCAGTAATCTTCGCTAACAGAAGATAAAGTTCTGATCAAGAGAAATCTGTTCTTTTGACAGCAGAGCATCTGATCAGGATACCTGATGACAAATAAGTCCTTCATAAAACCACACGAGGAAACAACAAGCCAGCAACACTCCTGTTCTGTTTCTGTCAACAGAGTCCGGGGGGGGGGGGGGGGGGGGGGGGCTTCAGCGATGATGAAACGGCTCTTTGTGGTTTTAAAAAAGATAAACTCAAGAACAAGAAAAGTCTAAACCAAGACATGTTGGTTGATCATCGACTAAAGGGGGAAGAGTGACAGTGTGTTGAAACGACATCAGCCGGGAGGTCAGGAGGTCAAATGTCATTAGACACTCTGCTGCTACTCAGTAAGGAGGAAGACGAAGAAGCATGTGTGTGTGTGTGTGTGTGTGTGTGTGTGTGTGTGTGTGTGTGTGTGTGTGTGTGTGTGTGTGTGTGTGTGTGTGTGTGGAGATGAACCCTCTAGTGGAGCACTTTGACCTACTTGCCCTTCTTTGATCCCCCTCCCTCCCTGTAGTCTGTGCTCAGTCAGCAAGAAGCATCAAATGTGCCCGAAGCAAACACGAGCCTGTTTCAGCACAAACTCACAGATACAAAAACTGTCCTCAACGCACGCTTCTCCTCCAGCATCAAAGCCAAGCTGAAGAAAGATAAAAGAACCAGGAGACAGCGCCGCGGTTCATCCTCACCTCGTAAGCGTTCTTGATATTGAGCGGCTGTCCCGTGGAGGCCACGTGTCCCACGACGCCTTTGTTCCACTCCAGGCGGATGCAGTTGCTGCAGGACTCCTCCAGCGTGGATCCCTCTGCAACGTCGAACAGGCGGCTGACCAGGAACTTCCTGTTTGAGCTGTCCTCGCCCACCTGGGACCAAACAGACACACAGATTACAGGATGTGGTCACACAAGTCAGATAAAGCCACAATATAGAGATGACCTGTTATTCATTATTGTGCCCTACATTAAAAGGTTAAAGGTCACATATTGTGAAAAAAAATTCTAACACTAATATGTGTCTCTAGTCTGTATACAAATGATGAGATAAGTCCATCCTCTCTGTCTTTTGCCGGCTCCACTTTTCAGAAAATGTGTGCTCAAACAGGCCATTTAGAGATTTTCCCTTCATGACATCACAAAGGGCAGTAACCCCTCCCCCAGGTGGTTGACACTCCCACAGCTAGGTGTTTGTTCTGCCCTCTGAGTCTGCCTTCTCACCGTAAACAATAGGACATGGAGCAAAGTCCATGTAAACACTCTCAATATGTGACGTAAACAGTAGCTTAAAATACTAATGCTGTGTAAGACTTTGTGTTGGACTTTGTTCTGATTTAGAAAATGTTGTTTCCAGTGTTAGCACGCGGCTTTATGTTCAGATAAACCAAATACACACACCACCAGCCAAAGAGCAAGCAATGAAGTTAGCATGTAGCATGGAGGAGCAATTAGCAGCCAGGGCGACTCAAATGACACGACTCAAATGAGAGTTAGCTGCAGAGTTTGAGTTTATATTAGCTTCTTATTGCACTTTAAATAATAATCCACTGACATTGGGAAAAATGTGTTGGCGTCCGAGATTGTTAATGGTGAAAAACTTTAACTTTGCATGAAAGTACTGCAGTTAAAAAAAAAATGGGCGCAAAATATACCCACATAGATTATAACTTTTAGGACTTTAAGCCTCATATGGAAGGTAACAGGAGGTGCCTAGAGCTTACCCTTGAGTATTTCTCAAACTGGAAACAGCGATTACGTCTCTCTCGTCAGAGACACCAGACTCCATTGAGAGAAACAGACATTTCATTTTATAGAATAGGAACGACTGTGAGGCATCAAATGGTTAGCTTGTTTGTACTGGTGTGAGTTTGCGGCTTTAAAGGGGTCAGCTCTAATTCTTCAAAGCACAGAAACATGAACTAACTAACTAAACCAAGCAAAGATCAACAACTTTGTGTTCTTCAAAGCAAACTTTTAAAGATTTTGTCAGTGGAGTCTGGTGTTTTTGAAACAAGCTATATATGTAACCTCTGTTTGTGGCTTCAAAAAAAGCCTCTTCCTCTTTAAGTGTCCCATATTCTCCTCATGTTCTCCTTTCATGTTGTCAGTCTGTGAAACCTGAAGAGCAGCTTTGTATGATCTGCAGCTCAAAAACCTCCTTATTGATCTGATACTGGGGTCAGTAAAAAAAGCCTAATTTCAGCCTCTGACAGAAACTGTTTGTTTCAGCTGCTGTCTCTTTAAGACCCCCCTTCCCATGTGCCCACTCTCTTCTGATTGGCCAGCTCCCTGGAAGCCTTCCTGGAGAGAACAGACCACTGCAGGGCTGCCAGGGGAGGGCTGCTCTCCAGTGCTGGGAGAAGAGAGTCTATGTAAGAGGTTTCAGCAGCTTACGTAGAGGCTTGAAGCCGTCTGGTGAAATTATGGTTTCATATCGGGGAAATATCGTGCGATTTGCAGAACAAGCTGTTTAGCGCCCTCTGCAGAGACATCCTGGGATTACTCCAACATACCTCATGATCTGAAACTTTGCTGATCTACTCCAGCATTCCCTAAAACGTTTTGAAAATATTAATTATTCAAATTAGAAATATCGAAAAAATATGGCCCCGGTTTAAAGATATTAAGACAGTGATGAGAGTAATCAGAGGTTCGCTCTCTTATCTGTACACAATGTTCAAGCCCTAAAACACTTTTTGGGAACATGTTGCTGGTGTTAAAATCTGAATTAGCATGAAAAGTCCCAACACAAGGGACATTTCTCTCAGCGTCTATATTTTGATATCTATAAAATCTCTTAAAATCAAAACTAGCAGAGACAATCTTTGTGTTCCAGTTAAACCAGTGAGAGTGACAGTGGGACCCACAGGCCCTCTCCTCCTACCAGGAACAGAGAGTAGCGGTCTGCAGCGATGAGCTCGTTGATGTGGAGGAAGATCTTGTGGCAGAGAGCTGTCACGTCCAGGTGACTCGACACATCCTTCACCAGCTCCAGCAGCCGGGCGCAGCGGTCACCCCCGCTGCCCCTACCGGCCACGCCGCAGCCACCCCCATTACCTCCCCCTCCCTCCCCCATCACTGAGCCCCACGGAGGTACAGTCTCACGGTCAGCGTCGCTCAGAAACGTCAGAGATCCCTCAGAGTCCTTGACCACGATGGGTCTGAGTGGGCGGTCGAACTCTGACGCGGAGATTTTTCGAGTCGGCGTGCCGGGGGCGGGGCTGGGGGCTGTGGCTGGGGACGGGCAGCGGTTGTCCAGGAGGCTGAGTGTGGGCGGGAGGATGGTGGAGGCGGAGGAGGGGTCTGTGGAGGACTGGTGGGGACGCTGCTGTGGAGGATTTTCTTTGATGGAGTGGACGCGCTCAGCAAACCAAGCATTCACCATCTCCCTGCAGAGAGAAGAAACTGTATGAGAGGCTTTGACAAGAAATGTTCTGTGCAGCTGTGTTAGACTTTAAAGATTTAAAGGGGACATATTCTGAAAAATCCACTTCTACAGTGTTTCTGAACATTTATTTGGGTAACCTGAGTGTCTACCGACCCACAAAATGTGAAATAAATCCATCCAGTCCTTTGTTTGTGGTCTGCATAAGTCTTACAACACAGAGAAAAATGCTCTGTTTCAAATTTGCTCTCATTGTGACATCACAAGGGGATTCTGTTAAAATAATCCCCTCCCCTCCCCTGGTATCTCCACTCATGGACTCCACCCCCAGCCTAGGGCAAAACTTTTGCACAGGTTGGTAATTTTTATTCTCTCTACAGAGGAGTGATGTCTACTGGGAAAACTCAGGGGTGTGTGTCATTTAAAGAGACACACACACCGAAACGGAGCGTTCTGAGAGAGCTGGTTTATACAGGGTCACAAACCTCCTCTGGTGATTGATTCATGTTATATTTTGACCAAAGCACAACTCAGATGTTTCATTTAGACCACAGGGGACTGTTTAAAAAGGTAGACAAGGGGGATAATATGTCCTCTTTAAGAAAAATGACATCTATGTCCAAGGACAGGTGCTTCTATCCATCAAAGATTACAGGAACATTTTCTGCAAGTTGCACAAAAAAAAAAAAAGAAATGACAAAATATGAGGTGCCTTGGGTTTCTTTTTTTGTTGCTGACGTATTGAAACAGGTATCGTTTTTTTGGGATGAACTATATTGGGGAAAAAATGACAGTGAAACTTTTTGATATAATGATCTTTTTTAAAATGTTTTTGAAGGTTTCTTTTTGGGCTCTTGCTCTTTATCTTTAGGACAGTGATAGAGTCAGAAATCGGAGCGAGAGAGAGTAGGGAATGACATGCAGGAAAGGAGCCACAGGTGGGACTCAAACCTGTGATGCCCACTCGGAGGATCTTAGCCTCTGTACATCGGGCGCACGCACAAACTACTAGGCTACAACTGAGTATTAGCGCCAACAGTAATGCTTTTCATTATTTGGTCCAAAGTCTTTTATCCAATTTCATTAGTAAACCCCCTCTTACTTTGATCAAACCCTTTGACAGCGACTCTGACACACACACACACACACACACACACACATAGTAGAAAAGCCTGAAGACAGATCTTAGAAAGAAGACGCCCCCGCTGGATCGGGCTGTTGATCTACCTCCGCGTTTCTTCCTCAGAAGGGAAGAGACGAGAGAAAAACTAAGCAGATGAATGATTTCCTAGCTCTGTCCCTGCACTCCGAGTTCACCCAGTAATGAGACGGCTGTGAACTCTCTACTGGACGAACCCTATTTCCATCCTCGCTGTTTAGATCAGCCCTTAAACCTGCATATCGAAGCTTTATCCCCTCATATGCTTCCTCCACAGAGACATAGCTGAGAGAAAAAAGCTATAAGGATCTCGATCCACACAAACAACGAGACACACATCTCTTTTTATGTGACCTTTAATGTACACAGGGCCCAGATGTGACACACAAAGCACTCAGTGATCCTCTCACCTGAAGGTTTCTATGCTGTAGTCTCATTATGAGAAGCATAAATTAACCCCTCAGCAGCAGCAGCAGCAGCAGCGAGCACAGGCAGCATGGTCAGCTGTGCCGGTGATTTGTTCTTCATGCTGCATTGACCCCTGCTAGTCAAGGCGTTTGTTTACTTTAGGAAAGGGGTTAAGTGATAAAAAGAACAAGGACACAGGGAAGGACACTTTATGACTGGTAAGACGTGAACAGTAAGCTCAAATGTGTTCCTGTGATAATGTTTCCGACTTTGTTAGTTTTGTACACAACAAAATGCAATCAATCACCGGTCAGCAGCGTCCTATCACAGATTCACAGAATAGTGAATTCAGTGTAGGACATGGTCGGTATCCAAAATCTGTGTATCACAACATGTTGTATCAAGGCCTCTGTATCGTGATACATATCGGATCGTGGGCTTGTAGGAAATACCCAGTCCTACTATGATCACACAACAGGCTCTTTCATCCCGGCCAAATGTTTGAGAATAAATAATATCAGAGAATTAAAATCATTTTAGGTCCAGTAGGAAGATAAAGTATCAATTAGGGTAATGAAGGGGCGCGCTGGTGGCGCAATGGTTAGGGCGCGCGCCCCATGTATTGAGGCTGTCGTCTCAAGCGGGAGGCCCAGGTTCACTTCCACCCGTGGCCTCCCTCCGCATGTCATTCCCTGCTCTCTCTCCCTGGTTTCTGACTCTGTCCACTGTCCTATCTCCGCATTAAAGGCACAAAAAGCCCAAAAATAAATCTTTAAAAAAAAAAAATTAGGGTAATGAAAAAAAGATGCAGTCACATTGGAAAAGATCATTTGAAACCCTCTTTAAAGTGTGAGCGGATATTTGCTGGAACAAATATAATGTGAGCGTGTGCGTGTGTGTGTTCGTGCGGTTTGTGTGTTAACAGAAAATGTAATTACAGCGAGGCTCTCTAATCAGCCAACACATTGTCTAATCAACTCCTACAACATGAACACACACACACACTAAAACGCACACACATTTCCAAGCCTGCTCTCCTCCACTTTGACTCAAGTTTTTAAAGGTCGTGCAACTCGTCCTGATATTTCCAGGCCAATCAAAGGTTCCGTTCACCGGAGTGGAAGGTCGAAACTCGGGTCAGACGTTAACAGGCGCAGGCCGTGAAATTAACCGTGCTATCTCTGGCCCTGAGCCAGGCGAATAAAAACTTAAGAGTCACAGAGAATCGCTGTTATCTGACTGCAGCATATCAAGCTGAGTTCTCCGTACTACGTCTCCCCACAGAGCCGACCCTAATGTATCCCGAGGTTGTGTGGCTGAATCAATACCTCTCTGAGAAAAGCCTCTCAACCAGAACAGCAGAAAGGCTGATGTGAGCGCTCATAAATCTTCTTTTTTTTAACTTTGCAGTTAAAATCAGCAGAAGAGGAGGAGGAGAAAGACGTCCCCTCACGATACTTTTTATGGAGAATATTTAGATCTGGAGAAGGGCGATTGAGCGTGTGCTGCTGCAGCTGAAAGGAAAAGCGACAGAGTGAGAAGTTGACATGGTGGATAAAGTGGATGAATGGCTCTGAAGGGGTTTGTCACTAAAACAAACACAGGCATAGAGTGTCCCGATGAAGTGCTGCCAGGCTGACGACGAGCCGGCTGTCAAACCTGCCTTATATAGCTGCTGCTGCCTGAAGAAGAAAATGTTAAGAAAAGTTGAAAATAATAAGTAAGGTTTTTTTTTTTTTCATTTGTGTAATTTCTGTCCAGGAGTAAAATCTGAATCTGGAACTTAAAGCTCCTGTGAGGGACTTTATGCAGTGTTGGTGCCCCCTGTGGACAAAGCAGTACTTTACATCTTTATGCGCTTTGTAAGACGTCATTAAGACAAAAGTGTCATCCTGCTTTCTTTTAAAAGTCAAAATATCGCTCACTGTGAATTTTTGTTTTAGAAAATAAAATGTAAAAAGTCTGTTTCGCCTGACCCCAAATTTCCACATAGTCCCTGCGCACCATGGTATGTCAGCAACGCTCCCTGTGGAAACACAATCATTGACTAGAGTGGCAGCGAACGGGGGTCTAGTCCTCAAGAGCGGACGCCCCAGGTTTAAATCTGACCTGTGGCTCCTTTCCTGCATGTCATTCCCCACTCTCTCTCTCCCTGATAGCCACTGTCCTATCTCTCAAATGAACGCACAAAAAGCACCAAAAATAATCATCTTTAAAATCAAGATGATTGTCCATAATTTGACGTATGAAACCGTTTTTGCAGAAGAAGAAAAAATAAATTCCATGTTAAAAAAATGTCTAAAATAAAAAAATCAAAGTTTTAAATAAAAAGTTCAAACAATAAAGTCTGAGTTTTTACAAAAGCACTAAGAGGACATGTAACAATACGTTTTATGTGACTCAGAATCCGATTCAATATCCCAAGATAACAAGATAAATAAGTTAAATTTTCGAGAGAGAGAAAAACGTAATCTGAGTTACACGGGAAAACTGGGTAAAATAAAATGAATGGCTGTATTGCAGCTTAGGGCCTCTGTAGAATTTGGTCAGAATAATGTAAATAAAGCCGTAAAATCTAAGATAGACTTCTGAGTTTGAACATAACAATTAGGTTAACTAATATTGAAATACACATGTTATATTCCAGATCAAAGAGGTCATAATTCTGTCAATAAATTCAGAATATAAAGTCTGTGCAAAACTGAAAATGCTCCATTAAAACTCAGGACTCACGTTGAACGCGTCTCTAATCCTCTTCTGTAGTTTCATAAACATGTTCTCTTATTGCAAGCTCCCTCTAAAGCATGCACCCTAAACTCCACAGGACCAGAGGTCTGCAGCAGAGGAAAGGTCCACAGGCTCCTCTATGTGAAGGACTTGTTTAATTATCACCGTGCGTGAACCTCTTCAGCGGAGCGGGCTGAGAATTAAACAGACAGAATCATTGGCAGCTGTAAAAGTTAATGATTAAACAGATCTGTGCAACTGTGGAGCTGATTGTGCAGAGGAAGGTGTGAATCACCTCACAGTGCATTAACTCTGCAGGTACAGACCACCTGAGCAGGGACATGGGGTTTCCAGGTCACAGTGGACCATGTCAGAGTCGCATTAACGACAGCTGGAGTGTTTACGCTTACGGTGTGTATTTCCCTATAATAAAAAAAACTATCAGAGGAAATTAAAGCGTCCCTGATTGGCTGCGGAGCTGTACACAAACGCAATAAATCAGCTGTAGTGTCCACAACGTGTCAGCTGCAGACTTCTTTTTTTCTTTTCTTTTTTGTCTTTACCTTGACGCCTTCCTGATAAAGTAGGAGTGGGTGAACTCCAAGTGGTCGTCCAGCCACGCTTCCATCCTCTCGCTTTCCGGGGAGCAGCAGTCCTCCATGGCGCAGAGGCGACTGCACGCTGAGCTCCGGTTACCGTCTACATCTATACACAAAGAGCCGGTACCGAACAACGCAAACGGAGAGAGAGGGAGTCAGAGAAAGGGATAGAAAGATAGAGAGAGAGAGAGAGAAAGAGAGAGAGAGAGAGCTGCTCCGGCGCCGGTTGCTCGCTCGGTCGGTCGGTGCGCACGGATCATGAAGTGGTGACTGTGCGCTTCCTCGTTGGTGAAGCGACTGTTGGCGGATTGGAGAGAGAGAGGGAGAGAGAAAGAGAGCAGGAAGACCCCCCTCCCTCCCCTCCTCTCTCTCTCCCATATGTTCAAAGGCGCTACAAATAAACTAATAAATAAAAACACAGCATGCATGATATGGTCCATACATGCAGGAATAAACTGTTTCCGGTATATTGCAAAGAAATAAAGCGTCCCAAAAGCTGCTGTTTGTATGCATGAACACAAAGGCAAAGCATGCATGTTTTTTAAACTAATAAACTAAATTTAAAAGTAAAATAATCAAACCAGAGTGTCAATAAAAAATCTCCCTCCTCTGATTTATCTTTTTAAAAACGACAACTAATCCTTGAAATGTGAATTTTGCTGTATTTTATCTTATTTCATTATTTGCTGGGACTAACCAGAGGCCCCACGACTCGATATTATCATACAATGGCTACGAACATTTGTGTGGACGGGCGATAGGGAGGAGTCACTACTCCAAGGGACCTAAAGTTAATCAATTTCAAAAAAATGTCGAGGGGGTGAGAAGCCTGATGTGTAGACATAGTCTGTGTTGTACATTTTAACCAAGTGGAAACCTCCAGTGTTGAAACATGAAGCCGATGCTGAAGTGTAAAATCCTGCAGTTCCTCGAGTGTCCACTAGAGGCAGCAGAAGCACAGGAAGTCACACCCATTCTAAAAAGCAGAGATTAACATGTTTACAGCCTGGTTAAAAAAAACAAATAGTTCTGATTAGCTCATGTCTCGATCGGCACACAATGTACGGGGGGGGTGAATGTTTTGATGACTCATCAGTTTTGATTTGATGAAGGATAAGAGTTATTCACAATAAGGCGTGTAGCTGACCTGATTGACAGGTGGGCGCGGTGTAACAGTTTGTCAGGAGGTTTAAAACCCGCCTCAGCTCCAGCTCTCAGACTGTCGTTAGGTTGACTGAAAGTTAGACTGAAACAGCATTTCCAGCATGGAGACCGCCATCGATGGGACTCCAGCGCCCCCTGCAGGAACAGACGGGTGACGTCACTTAATATTTACAGTCTATGATCTTAACCTCTGTTTTCACCTTCTAAAAATAAAAGCATAAAGACTTGTAAAACACCCATGAACAATCTCTGGGGAAACTGTTTTTTTACATAAGTTAAGGAGGATGTTCCCATATGGTTCAGAGGAACATTCCCACACATTCCCAAAGGAGACATGTGGTTACAGATATACAGTGATTCCTAGAACAGTTCTGCTCTTCTTCTGAAAGAATCCTGCGTTACAGGAACCGTTTATGATCTTGTGCAGAGAGGTATTTCACAGAAACATTAGTTCCCTGACGTTGTTTACGTAACCATGACTGAAGGCTGTGTACTGTACAAAGCTTCTGGGAATGTTCTCAGGACTAATGAAACAAAGCTGCATATTTCTGGAACAATCTTTGAAGCTTATAAGAAAAAGTCCAAGTCGGAGAGCCGGAGGGCAGAGGGCTTTTTTTTTTTTTTTTTTACTGGCCTGAAGCTGAGACCTCGGTTTTAAAAGCCCTGACCCTGCAGGGTATGACTCGTACTGCCGAATCTGAGACGTGAATTTGACTGAAGACCCCGAAACTTTATGCAACAAAATCATCAAAACACAGCCTTAAATCCAAAACGTTCACATGACCCCGAGAGGTTTGTGGTAACTAGCTGAAGTCTAGCTCCGAGTATCTTTTAGGGACTTTATTTTGGCGGGGATCTTTGTGTGGCAAGGACCACAAAATACCCAAGAGATATCATTATCATTACATCATTAGTAAATCATTCTTAAAAGCTTTGCATTGTTAAGCTCACACTTTAGGCCAGAAGGTGACTGGAGACTGTCGAGGGTATGAACGTGACGTCACAGTATGTGGACGTCCACTGAGAGGCAGAAAGCACGTCAGCTGCTGAGAAGCAGCGTCAGCGTCCAGCCTGAGAACTGAACTTCTTCTGAAGTTCTGCTCCATTAAGCCTGGTTGAACTTTAAAATCTGTGCCCCGAAGCCTGCCCTCTTTTTTTTCCCTGACCATGCTAACTCGCTTTGACCTTGTCGGGACACCAGGTTAGTTTCAAAGTCTCAGCTTTGAAATCAGCTGAAAAGCACCACCCACACATTCATTAAAACCTGACAAAGTTCTGCAGTTGCTTTGCTCAAGGGCACCTCTGCGATGCCCCCGGTTCCCAAACCAAGTCCCTACATACTGATCTACTGTTAGTGCACATGTGAGAGCACATTGTTATAGGTTTTCTTTCATAGCATAGACGCAGGAAGACGCAGGAGAAAGCTTTATTCTATGCAATACCAGGAGGATGTCAGGAGAAGCTCCAGAGGCTGTTTCAGAAAGCAGGTTTAGTCTGTTAAGCCTGAAATGAGGGAAACTCAGGGTTTTCCATTTAAGAAAGGGAGGTCGTTTAAACCCAGAGAGAGAGGTGTAGCTCAAGCCTGCTCCAGAAAGAGAGATGACTTTAGTTCTGAGTCTGTTACTATGGTAACTGAGTCTGTGAAGCTATAACCTGGGGCCTGCACTACAAAATGGGGTTCAACATACCCAGGGTATCTCTGGGTTATCTGGCTTCACTAACCCTGACGTATAAGAGATCGTGCCTTACAGTCTTCAGCTGTACTCGCTGTTTTCCCCCCCTTAGCCTAGCTTAGCATAGTAGCAGGAACACACAGAGGGAAGTCTCGTTTTATGCAATGGTGCGGGAAGAATCAAGAACAAGCTACATTGCTAGCTTTGCTTCCTGACTCCAACTTATCAACCATCACCACAGGTACCTCTATCCTCTTTTGGTCTGACAGGAAATTAAATTCACTTAAGAGTACGAGCAAATATTAGAGATGAAATGCAAATGTCATGTCACAAAAAGCATTTTAAATGAGAACACAAAGCGTGTGAACTAGTTAAATAAGAATCTCAGGTCTGAGCCCCGCTGACAGAGTTTGCACACTGATTTATCTTTTACAACGTGATGCACGTTTAATGTCCTCGGGGAACGGTCCACACAGAGCGGGTTTTTTTATTCTGATATTTGCTTTATACAATGCTCATTTTATAGCCGCTGAAAAGAAGACCCTTTAAGCCCCTTTTCTGCAGCAGTGATTCCCCAGAAAGGAGCAGATGGCTCCGTTTACTCACGCTCCAACGAGGAGCAAATATGATCTGTGAGAAATATGTTAAAGTGCTGTTTAGTGATGTGAATCTTCAGAAACATCGAGGTGCAGTAATTCAATAATTCATCTGGTCTGACCTCGTTTGGCCTTTGGTGTGATTACACGTCTAATTCAAAATAAACAATTCTTATTAAACCCCGAGCAGTGATTACATTTTCCATCATCGCTGTGAGTGACATCGCCGGAGGAGCTCGGGCTGTTATTGATAATGTCTAATGGTTTTCAGCCTCGGTGTCCGTCCTCGCCCTGCTGCTCTCCAGTGTCCCTCCCAGCTGGACACTCGTCCCCCAAAGGTGGTGTTACTTTACCAGCAGATGGTGGCGGGTTGTCCCGTGGGGGCGGGAGTTGGGGGGAGCCTGCCAACAGCATCCCAACCCCCCTCCTTCCTTTCCAAATCTCCATCCAACCTCACCGCCCAGCCAATCAGAGACGAGAGTGAGTGTAATGGTGAGATGGAGAAGGAGGGGACACATATTTTTACTACGTCGCTATGTCTCCTTTCTATTGTGAGCATTTCATCTTCATATATCATATATGTTTTTTTTAAAGATCTAATTTTGGGTCTTTTTCCCGGTGTTTGATAGGACGGTGCAGGAAATTGAGATAGAAGAATGGCATGCAGGAAGGAGCCGCAGGTCGGACATGAACCAGGGCTGCCCTCTTGGAGGATCACAGCCTTTAAGTCATTTATGTCTTTTTTTATGCCCAGCGAAAAAAATAGAAAAATTAGAGCACAGGGTCGTAGAGGTGGCGTGCAGACAGTCTATGTTCGTGCAGCGATCACAGGGAATAAACGTCTCCACCCCCTCCCACTGGCTCCAGGTGAATTCTCCTGATTATATCCTGCTGTGTTCTCACATCAGCTCACTCTGACTTTCTGCAGAATCAATACGAGGAGGCTGGAGGAGAAACTCCGGGTGTTAGCATCCACACACACGCAGCTCACCTCCAAAAGTTCAGGAGATTTTCGGGAGTTTGGTGAAAGTGTGGAAGCATTACAGAATGTGGAACAAATAGTTCTCTTCAGCAAATTAAAAAAAAAAGTGAATAAAGGTCAGTTCAGGCATCTGCCCTCCCAACTGCACCTCTGTAACACACACACACACACACACACACACACACACACACACACACACACACACACACACACACACAATTCTGAGCCGCGCTGGTCACAACTTGTCCGTATCACTCAGCTTCTCTCTGTTTCTGTGCACCGTCACTCTGTCCCAACAAGGAGCACAATGGATAAAAGACACACATACGACAACAGAGCTGTCGTAGCATACCTGTTAAAGTGGCAGGTGTACAGAAGTTAAAGTGCAGGGCACACTGTGGCTGCAGGCGCTGCACAGAGAGCAGCTTCTAAAAGGAAACTCCTGTAAATGTATCTCTCTCCCCTTCCTCTTCTGTCTGTCGTCCCCTGTGGACAAATCAGAGCAGGAACAACTGACAGGCTTCCTCCAATGTGCAGGTCACACTGACCAGGCTGGGGGGGGGGGGGGGGGGGGGGGGGGTGCAGCATGTGTGTATGAGTCTAGAGAGATGGGTTGATATTTGAAAGTGTAGTGAGTTAGCACTCAGTATTTTTACACCAGATTTCATCTCATTGGTTGTCTTTCTAAGGTAGAAAGGTTTCTAAAAATACACAAAACACCACAGGGTACACAGGACTTCAGTGAACAAGGACTGAAATGATTTCATATTAAAGGTGGAGTCAGCAGCATTTTCCGATGCAGCTTGTAAACAACATTCAAACATGGCCCCTCCTCCTGGGCTCATCTCCCCCTGAAGCTCACCCTCACTGCAGGATGTAGTGTGTACGTTTACTGCTTGTTCCTACACTGCAAGCTAATGCACGCTAGCACAAGCTAACCGTCTGTGTTTGTCCCCTGCCTGTCCAACAGGAAGCAGACCAACTCCACGTCAACACAAGGTTCACCCTCGTTTTAGATCAAACTCACCTAAACTCACCTGCTGCGCTGTCATTGGCCGGAGGAAACACACCAGCTCCGCCCAGAAACGTCCCTAGTCAACCAAAAAAAAAAGTTACCTCTCCCCCCCGTCGACCAATCACAATCAAGAAGGGGCGGGATTTCAAAGATCATTTTTTGCCAACAACAACGATGGAGAAGAAACTGATACTTAAAAAGCAGTACTTCTGGTTAACTTGACTCGTAGTGTAGTTAACGGTGTGTGGTTGTGTGTTTCAGAAAATTTAAAAAATAATAATAATCCAATCAGAGGACAGGGTCTCTGCAGACACAGTCACCACCACACATGTACGGAGGCCCAGAAGGGACGATGAAGCAGATTTACTTTAGGATAAGTCTGTGTTTTATTTTGAAGGAGGAAGTTGTTTGACTCTCAAGAGTTAGAAGACTCCTTTGCGGCTGTTAAGAAATTTAGTGCATTGCTTTGTCAAAAAGTTAATCTGTTGTGATCGTCGACCAACAAATCCTGAAAATTCAAAGACAAAATACATAATTTGTAGCCCCTCCCCCAGAATGACAAATCCAAAACTTCACTGATGCAGATTAAAAAAACCTCTCCATATCAGACACTTTTTGGGGGATTTAGGCTCAAACAGGACTTGGCTCTGGTGAAGGAAAAACCGTGTCATGGTTAAAAAAAATAACCCTGATTGTTGGTAGGAGACATGAGTGAAGTCCGTCTGAGTGCAGAGTGGTTTTAGGGAGACGGGATGATCGGAGCTGTCACTCCCTCATCAAACAACACGCTGGATAAAACAAGCAGACACTCTTGTTAACCTCTCTCTGAACTGATGTCAGATATTCAAGCAGCACTTTAGACTTACAGTCACAGTCCAAATGTATTCTTCTGAAGTGTGTGACAGGTACCTTTAAGAAAAAAGCAGCACAACATTTGTCAAATCTGACACATCAGGGCAGGAAGTGGAGATTAAGGTTTTAGTCCTAAAAAAACGACTTTAAACGTTTCCTGCAGTGTTTCTTTGTCTGCATCTCTACTGCCACCTTACGATCTGCAACCTCCATGTAGTAATGTTTCTCAACGGGACCCGACTCGCTCCCTCATACGTGTTGGGAAAGCGGCGTCCTGCAGCCTGTTCACCACAGACTTGAACAGATCAGCATGTCGATGCTTTCTCTCATCTAAACTTCCAATTATATTAAAATTCTTTCATCGGCCAAAAGACAAAAGTCAGTGTCGTCATCGCTCCACAAGTAATACGCTCTCATTGCAGCCGCCATTTTTGTTTTGGCTGAGGTGGCGCCTGTGCAGGTATTCGGCATCTGTCAGAAAACTGGGGTAAGGCGAATACATGTCACAGTAGCCTGAGTTCTTTAGGGAGCAAAATCAGGATCCTCAAAACCAAAGTTTTAAGTTTCTGAAATCGTGATTGTGTACAAACACAAACACAAAAACCTGACACAAAACTTCCATGTAAACACACATATTGTATTTATTCTGGAATTTGCAGCACATTTCTCCTAATAGACCCTGTCCTTGCCCACCACTGAATAACATGATGTCCCTGGAACGGGGGGGGGGGAGGGGTTACCAAACCTGACAAACGTCCATCATCATTATTTTATAAGATGATATTTTTGCACTTTTAGCCTTCATTGTAGGCCAGCTGAGAAACAGAGAGACACACGGGGAGGAGACAGCACATGCATCGAAGTGCTGAGGCTGCAGGAGTCAAATCTGCAGCTGATACATTGAGGACTGTGACCTCAAACCCAAACCAGCGCTCCTGTCCATCATCATTAACTGAATATACTGTGAGTGTAAACATGTTTCACTCCCATCGCTGTGTCACATGTCCAAACACAAACCAAGCACACGCTCATGAGGAAGCAGTGTACATGCACACAGACGGGCATCGTCATGCATTATGTAACACAATGAAGAGCTGAAAGTAGTGTATCAAATGTAGACAGGAACACACACACACACACACACACACACACACACACACACACACACAGAGCACATATAAAGGGGGCATCTTTCTGCTTCTCTGAGTGTCTGTGGACTTTGCCCTCCAGCGTCTCCGTCTGGATCTGCTCTGCAAACAAGTCTGAAAACATGGAGAGGAAATAAAACCTGAGCCGACCATCGGCCGCCGGAACACGAGTCTGCTCACTCATCAGATCACAGAGCTGCAAAAAAAAAAACTGTTACTGAGGTCTCGATTCATGGCTGAGGGATTAAATGTTTCATAGAAAAAAAAAGAAATCAGCCTCACAGGATGGGAAATGCCTCCAAAAGCTTTAGTTGAGGAGATAAAAACTGTACTTTCAGGATTACACTGGACTGTTTGTTCAGCAGAGTTTGTTTAATGGCTGCTCTCCATCCTGCAAATGTCGGAGGAAACACAGACGTGCGGCCTGCACAGTGTCAGCGCAGAGCGAGGACAACGAGAATAAATCACAGAAGAAGAAGAGAGAGAGAAAGAAAGAAAGAGAGGGAGAGAGAGAGCAACTGCTGGCTGAAAGGAAGTTTGTTTCCTGTGAAATTGCTGAAATTCCACGACAGCTTACAAGCAATATGACGTCCTCTCTCTAACAGCCTTTTTTTTTTCTAGAGGTGAAAGTATAATTTCCAACCATCTCCTGACGCCATGATTGTTGATTTAAAAACACACACAGCAGCCTGAGAGACTGTTTTGAATGGTTTGAATATAGAGGATAACAAATAGAGGTTATCGCTGATGCTACCAATTCCCGACAAAAATGCAATTTCCTGAACTTCTCAAAGAAGACAAGAAAATGAATCTGTTTCTTTGGACTATAAATCATTCCTCCCGCTGTGACTCTCTGCTTTGGCAGGTTTGATGATGCAAAACAAACAGAGAAATAAAAGTCAAATCGATGCTCACACACACACACACACACACACACACACACACACACACACACACACACACACACACACACACACACAAGAACTTCCGTAAACCGTACAAATGTATAACATTAAACATCTTTTTTCATTTTTTATCAATCCTGAGCAGAAATTCTGGTTTTACACTCTGTTATTGAGACACACACATGCACAAACAGGAAGTGTGGACATGCACAAATTACATTTCAACTTCTCACACATCTTCCATTTTAAATTGCAAGAATCTATTGTTTGCTTTGGGATTGCTGGATCTAAAGCATATCGACAATTTGAACCAAAAACAATACATACCACGAATAGGTTCAGCAACAATACGTTCCAAACGGTCATTTGTCTCCCAGAGGACTTTGGCTTCATGCTTCTCTCCTGGGAACCCTTTCAGTTCCCCGTTTATCTCGTACGAAAGATGCCCGCCTTTGCCTCAATAACTGTTCAGATTTATGGCCGTTCCACAAGTCATAAAGGGCCTTCATATAATTCAGCAGAGATTAGTCCTTACAGTCGATGTTCCCATCTGGAATTCATCTCTCAGTCTGTAAGGTAATGAGAAGAGATTTCTCCTCATATTTGACTGCATTGTTTGTCAGTGAGCTCATTCACAACTTTGTATTCCACCAGTCAATCGTTGAAATCTCATGTGTCACAGCTGTTCCTCTCCTAATGTGGAAGCAAAAATGCTGCATGATCGTTGGTTTCTAGGATGCAATGAAGTAAAGTCCTGGCAGAAAAATAACAAGGAACCAAAGCCAATGATTCATCCTGGCATGATGTGTGGATGTAAGAGTGAGCACATGCTGAAGGTGTACCTCCAACACTATGTTCAGACCAGACGGGAAGTCTCACTCTGCTTTACCAGAAAAAGCCCAAACAGTGTCTGGACCAGCCATAGTACTTTAGGCTCACGTTTAAGTACTCATTTAATGGTGTTTCCACGTTCAAAAGTTGGGAATGTTACCAAAATAACCGATCTGTACCACCCTCCCTTTTTGTTGGGTTGCCAAGAGTACCTATCCAACCCTACAGGCTGGAGCTAGACACACTGGAACAAGTTAACTGAGGGATCCCCAGCTCCTGCTGCTACATGTACGATGTGTCCTTGGGCAAGACACTTAACCCCAAGTTGCTCCTGCTGCTTCGTTTGCGGTGTATGAATGGATGAGTTAATACTGATGGACTCTTTACTCAGCAGCCTCTACCATCAGTGTGTGAATGTGTAGGTGTGACCTGCGGTGAAAAAGCACTTTGAGTAGTCAGAAGACTAGAAAAGAAATATACAAGCTCAAGTCCATTTTAGCAACCATTGCTGCGCCCCCTGCTGGACATCCGATAAAGTGCAGGTTTAGGGCTTAATAGACCTAATGATGCGTTCGACTTGGAAGCCAGAAATCCAAGATGCTGGCCGCCTATAAAACTCCAAAAACAGAGCGGTAGACGATGCTCTGCTTGTAGTTTGATTAATTTTTTAAGACAGAGAAGCTGCAGATAAAACGACGGGGGGAAAAACAAACAAAACTATATGAAGCAGGTGTCTTGTTTGGTGTGCGTGTGTGTGTGTGTGTGTGTGTGTGTGTGTGTGTGTGTGTACATGGAAAAATAATCCTGTGGAAACACTGTGGGGAAAAAAATCAGTGTTGGGTGGAAACACACTCATTAAAGCTGTTTGTGTTAGAGAGAGAGAGAGAGAGAAAGAGAGAGAGTGTGTGTGTGTGTGTGTGTGTGTGTGTGTGTGTGTGTGTGTGTGTGTGTGTGTGTGTGTGTTACTAGTAAGCAAACACCATCTGCGCTCAACCCAGGGGCATCACACACACACACACACACACACACACACACACACACACACACACACACACACACACACACACACTGTGTACGTCCCATGATGCACTTGTGTCCGTGCAGGTCTGATCAGTACAAACAGCTCATCCGCACGCTCCCTGAAATGAGTTAGTTAATTATAGAAGTGATGTCACCGCATGAGAGCTCCGAGCAGGTGAGGCTTTAAAGTTGGAATAAAAACACTGATTAAGAAAGGATTGTGCTGGAGGACGAGCAGGAGGGATAGACTGATGATTAAAAGTTAGAGTTTAAGTTTGAGTCACTTTTTACTTTAAAAAAACTCCTCTCTTTGGCATCCTCTAGTGGCAGAATTGAGAACTGCGATGAGCTGAGGTCCGCTCATGGCGCAACGGCACTCGTGCATGTAAGCAAGGGGGCGTGGCTTTAGAGGGAGCACAGAGGGGAGGGGGTGGGTGCAGACGGAGCACTGAGGGAATGTTACTTTCAAAATCATGCTAGTTTTAGAAAATGACCAACCCTGCCTTTAAATCGTTATCTAGACAAGGACAGTTGTAGAATAAAATGTTTGGATGTATGTCTACTCAGGGGCTTCCGTGAGAGGTCAAAGGTCAAAGTCTTGTGAGGCTAGAGATGCTAAACACAGAATGCGGGATAGGAAACTAACCCTCATGGAAGTGATTCATTACTTTAAAACTGGGTCATGGACTGGTTCAAGGCCTCCTTCACTCGTAACTTTAACCTGAGATAGGTTACCAAATACGAGCACTTTGCTCGTCTAATGCTTTTGTAACTCCCAGGATGCGAGATACAACCGAGTCCAGATCTGGAGAAAACCAGAAATTCCTTGTTATCACTTGAAGATAGAACATTTGGATGCTGAGGGCTTCTGCAGGCACATAAGGTCGTCATCTCCTAACCTCATACCTGGAATATCTTCATGTCCAACATTTCATTGAATATTAACTATTATTGAGTATGTGCAACGTGTGGTATCTGTGACACAATACACAATCATTAGTTTCTTGTTAATGTCAAGGGGAAGGTCTCAGCGTCTATCTAGTTATTGAGAATTTTATCTCCTAATAATCTCAGATAATCAGTCGGTTCACTGAGAGAAAGAGCGACCTTCAGTCGGTAAAGCAGAGCGCGAGGAGAGAACTTTGACAGGGACGCTGATTACTTCTGAGGACAAGAGTGACACCGGCTTGATTCTGAATTCATTCATATTTAAGGATTGAATTAAATGAAAAATGCTGTCTCAGTCTAACTTTCAGTGAACCTAACGACAGGCTGAGAGCTGGAGCTGAGGCGGGTTTTAAACCTCCTGACAAACCGTTACACCGTGCCCACCTGCTACACACCTTATTGTGAATAACTCTTATCCTTCATCAAATCAAAACTGATGATCATCAAAACATTCATGGCTTCTTGAGGAGATAATGCCAGACAGCCATCCATAATAAACTTTTTTTTCAAGCATGTTTAATGCTGCAACTTCAAAATGTTTCTGTAGTATTTCTGAGCTGAGATTAACACCGTGGCCGAAGCCGTGATGGCTGGAAGACGGTCCAAAGGAAGCATAGCACTAAGCTGAGGGAGCCAACAGTCCACTAACTTTGAGTTTACTTTTCTAACTGTTCTGTTTGTTATCAGGTCAGGTGCACGCAGACTCACACAAAACCAGTTGTTAGACGAACTGGACTCAATAAATGAAGGAGGTGTGACCAGGCTGATAGTGGACATGGAGGATCAATCAGAGTAGTGCGAGACATATCGATTTGCAGTCGTTGTAAAACCAAATGTGGTCATCAGCTTACAAAATGTTTTGTCCTGGACGGGGCACACACAAATGACACCTGACTCAATTATTTGACTCGCCAAATTAACTTTTTACCCAAACATGGCGAGAGGCGAGTGCTTGATTTGGACCCTGCTCAGAGGACAGACAGCCAATGAAAACACATTCACAAAAAGTTCAGAAGTAGCATCAGGTGTGTAACACACAGCTGCACCACCAAGGCGAGGAGATTGCTGTGATTGGCTTGTTATGTGCAAGCTAACCCTGACTGGCTGTTTGTCTGAGACTGGACTGAATTTGTTGCCGTGGGTGCTCACTGACAAGGATCAAACTAACATTTATTTGAAGGAAAATTACAATTTTACTGACATGCAATCATGAAAATATGTTATTTTAACAAAAATTCTGAAGGTTGCCCACTCTAGCTTTAACGGAGTATAGTTGAACTCTGTCAGAAGATGCAGGACTTCAAAGTTTAGTGAAGGACACCAGGCTCCTTAGACGTGTATTTAAAAAATGAAAATGTTGCTCTGTTGAACTCAACACGGGTCACAAAGAGAATACATCTGTGCAGCCATGTTTCAGCTGCTTTTTATTAGAGGAGAATAAACACTCCTGCACTCTGTTCCCTCTGTGAGCTCCTGTGCTCCTCGTCTGCTGAGCTAACTGGATTAGCCGCTGTGTAGCAGCCTGCTGATGAATAGGCAGCGGGAGGTGTTGGGTAACGTGATGGAGGCAGAGCGGGTCCAGGGTATCAATCATCATCATGACCACAGCACAGGGAGGTCTGCTCTGGATGCTGACAGTCAGATGTGGAGCGGTGGGCTGGCAGAAATGGAGGACTCATACTTTTAAGGAAAACATTAAATGGGACAAAGTTTTTAAACATGCACTTCTGAAAATATCGAGATCATTTCAGGAGGACTGCTCTGGAGATTCTCCTGGTCTGGTTGTTCACACTTGCTCCTCACAGCGGGAGACTATCCCTGTCAGACAGGAGAGGGGGCGGGGTCACCTGAGAGAACACGTTTTGGAAGTAGCGGCAAAGCAACAGACTATTTTATCTTTATATCAATGCGATGTGTAGTTCAATCCTCTGCTGGTCATTAGAAAGAATACAAGTTCAAGGCACTTGAGAATAGATCCACTTCTGTATCGTCAACACTCTGACAAAACTTGTACTCAAAACATAAATGTTAACAAATGTATCCCAACCTTGAATTCAAACTCTGGCTCCTTACCTTTTCAATCTAAGCATGAATCAGTCTAAATCTCTGCTGGACTTAACCACGGCTGTTTGAACATATACTCAGGAGATGGAGTAGCTCATGTGAGGCCTGGTTTATCTTCTTCTGAGCACGTCCGGAGATCCTTATTACCACCGGTGATATACAGCATGTGTGTGAGAGAGAGAGGCTAAAACAAGCGGTGACTGCGGACCTGATTCTGTTTATTCTCGCCCGTTCGCAGATTTATCGAGTCAATTTCCTCGCTCACATAAACGCTGAGGCGACGGCTGGCTGACTCTTCACCTCTGCGGCAGAAGCGTGTCCTAGATTCGGGACATTAGGCAGCTGGTCAGGCCCGCGTGCTGATATTAAAGCCCCTGATGGGTACAAAGTGTGTTTAAGACACGAGCTGGACAGAGGTGTTAAGGTGCCAAACAAGCGTGAAAACTCAATCTTTCTCTCTCCTGAGGAATCGATCTCAAGACGCAGAAGGAAATCAAAACCGTCTGAGTGGTGTCGAGTTCAGTCTAGCACATTTGTGGGATATCTAGATGAGCTAAATGAAGCTTAAAACTGCTTTTCCACATCTGTTCCCTTCATCACTCTCCCTCCCTCACTGCGTTTCTACATCTCATCTCATTTTTTTTTTTTTTTTTAGGTTTATTTTTAACCAGAGTGTGGCTTTGAATAACTCACATCCTGAAATGGAAATGTTTGGATGAACACAATGGGAACTTGGCTCCATCACTGTCACCCCAAAGAGGGAATAAATGACTCAAGTTACCTCAAAAGAAACGACTGCAACCACATCAAACGACACGAGCGCGACCATGGTGACAGAAGAGTATGTGAACCGAACAGCAAAAAACAGATTTATGCACACACTTCCTCATCTCCAAACATCCCGCTCTGTACGCACATCTTTGATCTGACTTTGTTTTTTTCTGTTTCATTATGTAATTGTCATTCCTGAGTGATGAAAAGCACATGGCCTTTGCTTACATGTTCCCATTATAAAGCAATAAACTTCCAAGCGAGGCTCGCAGGCCTAATCCAAATCTAGCCGACGAGCAGGGCCATTAATCAAAGCGCTACACCCACAAGGGTTTTTTCTCCTGCTGGACAAAGAGCAAATATAACTCTGTGTAAACAGACATGAGCGTCCACAGAGTGTGCATCCAATCAGGGCTTAGAAATGTTGCACAGGCCGAATGTAGACAATCAATCTCAAACAACCAATCAATTAGTCTCGTCACTGCAGAAACAGATCTGTGCATTAAATATTGCTGCATGCATTGTTGTTTTTTTTCCAACGTTGCAGTTCAACAAATGGCCACTAGAGGTCGCTCAAAAAAGCGAGTCACTTCTTACAGATCGGTATGAGTAAAGATAATCTTGTTTCCAGCTTGTTAAATGTTTTACTTCTGGTATCTGTAGCTCCTTTATCGACTACAACCACCGTACGGGGGCTGGATGTCTTCACCTGTTTGACTTTAACGTTCAACATCTTGACTAGAGCAGCTCCACACACTGCAGTTTTGTCCCCGAGAAACTTTCAGTCAATTGAAAAAGAAGCAGGAGTCCAACTAAGCTGTCTGTCTTCTAATGAGGATTTACTAATAAAATATGAAACAGAGATTTTACAGCCTCGCTCCATTTCCCTCCAAGCCTCTTAATTCCTCCACCACGCACAAATCAAGACTGAGAGCTAAACCAGGCCTCGGTGCTACATGCCATCCACTTCCCCACATCGTTTAAAAAGAACTCTGCAAATAAATGTCTCCCATCCTCTGTGCTGAAAACAAAGAGAAAAGGCCCCTCGAGATATTTAGGCTGTTCTGATCTGCAGGCCAGATTACAGAACGAGGAGCGAGAGCAGAGAAGAAGAAGATAAGAGGCCTTATATAGTCAAAAGAAACTCATCCTCCAGCTCAGGTAACAAAAGAAAGTCTGGAGATTGATTAGAACAGATACACACTCAAATACTTTTTCACTGTAATTCAAAGGAAAAGGTCCAGCACTGGATTTACTTTTTTCAAGGTTTATTTTTGGGCTTTCCATCCATCTAGAGACAGGACAGAGTCAGAAATTGGGGAGTGAGAGAGAAAGAGTGGGGAGCGACTGAGGGGAAAGGAGCCACAGGTCGGATTTGAACCCAGGCAGCTTGGCCGGAGGACCACACCTTCCACACTGACTGCTAGACCACCGGCGCCCCAAACTAAGCCTAGTTTGATGTAAAATTAACAACCAACAAGGAGCTAGGTGTAAGATTTAAAGGTCCAACCAGTAAGATGTGTAGTGAGTAAGGGTGCGGTCACACTGAGAGAGAGAGAGAAAGAGAGGGATGTGCAGTTGAGTCCACGTCTGCACATCAGAAAAAAACACAGAGAGCATGACAGCTACTTTACTGACTTTGCGGCTTAATTTAAGCCAATTTGATCAGACACTACCATAAATAAATTAAAAAATAAAATAGACGTGGAGAACAACACTCTCCGAAGTGTGCCAAAGCCAAGGAAGTGTACCGTGCCTGAGCACAATACGGAGCAGTCACACTGGTCAAACGAACTGGACTTTAGGGTTGAAGCGTGCTTGGGCGTGGTACGGATGGCCAGTGAGACGTGCCCTAAAATGATAAAGGTATCTTACTATCTGATCAGACATTAAGGAAACATGTTGAAGTGCTGGCTTCTCTGACAACAATGCAGCAGTCAGTATGTCCTCCTTCTAACTTTAGATTCTGCTCCTGAATGATCTGGATTTGTTTGGACCAGAGAAGGTAGGCGGTTTTAAGACACCCCCACACGACCGTTTTGGACGCCCCTCTGTTTGTCAGATGAGAGCAGTTATCAGGTCAACAGGTGTTGCAGTGATGGAAGAGAAGTGGTTCAGATAGAAGTGATTGTACCCGACCTAAAAAGCCTCTGCATGTTTCTAATAAGCTCCACGAGCAGAAACGTGCTCAAACTAGGATCAATATTGGAGATGCTTTTGAAAAATGGAGAGAGGTTAGAACACAGAAAGGTTTACAGACCGATGCAGAGCTGGATAAACACTGAAGCTTCAGGGTTCACCACATGGTGACCTGCAGTAATCTCCCCCTCTCTGCAAACATTTTAAGAATCTTAAACATAGAAGGGAAAATCGCAGAACGAAGATACTTAATAAAGAATCAGATCTCATGAAGGTGAAAAAGAAAGTAAAAATACAAACAGAACAAGAGAACACATATAACACAGAACTGACCAGTCTGCAAGCCAAAAGTCTCTGTGGGCCTATCCCAATGCTCCGATCTCAAAAAAGAAGAGTGGTCAAAAGGTGAGGAGGAAGCTCTGGAACCGGTTCAGATTCAGCCCACAAGTCCCATGACCTCGATGGGACTGGTGCTACAAGGAGCTGGACTCTGGGATCCAAGCCCACTTCAGTGACGGCATGTGTTTGTTTATGTTTGCGTCGGTGGGCGGCACATGAATTTAAAAAAAAGAGAAATCATCTGAGAGGAGGGGTGGCCAAAGTGTGAGAGCTGACACGCTCAGTTTGGCGCTGGTTAAATGAATACGTATTTCAGACAAACACAGAGGGGGGATCAGAGGGGTTTGTGTGCAGTCCTCTTTAAGTTGTGGTTCTGTAATGTGCCATCACAAACGCTCTTCCTGTGTGGCGTTAAAGTCTCTGAAGGATGCACACTCAGATTGTTCCACCGTGCAGCCAATTAGAACAACAGACCTCAAATAACGCACTAAGTCTTCCTTGGAAAAGCACTTTTCGCTTCGTCACTCTCACCAAACTTAAACACACACGCACACACAAACATTGGAAACTCCATCCAGGATAGTTGTGGTTGCGGTCTGTCCGTTTCGACAAGCCCCCCCTCCTCGCTCAAGTTTCGTACTCACCCCATGGCGGCTGGTGGAAATTAGTCCTCCTGGCTCTGCTGGGCGACCACAGCGTACACGCTCGTCCACACACACTGATGGAGTCTAACAAGGGGGTTTCCTCCTCTGGTTTCTCCTCTCCCCCTACCCCCTCTCTCTCTTTCTTTCTTCTCACCCCTGCACCCTTCTCTCCACTGGCTTTGGCGGTATCCTTTTTTGGAACTGGAGCAAGGAAGGGAAAATGAAAAAAAAAAGAGTGTTAGAAAGTGAGAAGAGAAAGCAGAGACGGGATCATAATAACTGTTCCCCGCGTCCCACAGGAGGGACCCTGCCAGCCTCCAGTGATACAACACTCTCCGTCCAATCATCCCTCCTCCTCCCTCTCTCCCTCCCTCCTCCTCTTGGAGACTGTGCAGGCCTGCAGGGACCCTGTCTGAACTGGGACATTCCCCCCCCCCCCCTTTTTTTTTCCTCCTTCTACCACTGCAACTTTATGGTACCAGTCCTTCAACTCTCTTGACAGCTTTCTCTTCTCGATGTGTGTCTGTATTAAGTCTGTCAAAAAGGATCCCAGGTGACTGGACTGAAAACAAAAGGGACTCTGATGTTAAACCCTCAGGGCCAAGATAGAGGAGGTCAGTAGGGGAAAACGTGATCTTGAAGTTTTCCTGAGGTTCCCATAGATACAAATCTGTGACTCAACAAACGAGAAAGAAATCAGAATGTCATAAAAGCATAATTGAGACACCTAGTCTTTTTCTGATAATTGATGGCATGGAGAGTTATTTCCTCCAACGCATGCACAGAACGTACATGGTGGTTGGCAGTCTGCTGTAGTCTCTGCGGTGTGTTCTAGTGCAACTTTTTGGCCGCGGCGTGAGACGACGCCACAGGTGACCCTCGTTGTCACTATTTCTTTGCCGTTTGCTTGGTGTGTCAAGGCTTTAAAAATGTGAAATGTTGCAATGACAGTAGGAAACCTCCCTGAGACGGCTCCATCTGAAAACACTCACTCCTATCGCGTTGCTAAGCGCAGCATGTTGTAATTCTGTGAAAAACGACGTATGTCAAAGTCAAAGAAGAAAACAAAGGAGGAGGAATTATCCGTCTGGAAGTGAAAAAGAAAAGAAGACATTGCATCATTACTTACGTTTCTGACTCCAGTATGAGAGAAGGATGGCGTGCCCCCCTCCACATGCTGATAACGGTAACTATTATTTATAACATGAGGGTGACGAACGCTGGCTGGAGGGCCCCTGTAAAGCCTCGGGCCCCGACAGACTCTAGAGTCTCCACTATGAGTGTACATGTCATTGATGTCTCCTGCGTTCATCCATCTCTGCTTTCAACATGTGTGTGTGTGTGTGTGTGAGTGTGTGTGAGGCCACCTGCTGCGAGGGGAGGGAACACTCCGTCTTTGTTGTGTGCAGATTAAAGCGCTGCTTCAAAGGTCAGTGAAGGTTCAGACAGGAAACGCTTTCAGCCAGGATGGGAATAGAACCGACAACCGGCTCTTTCAGCTCTTCACAATGTGCCGCTTCAGTTGAGCGGGGATGAAACAGCATCTCTCTTTTAACCACGCTCCTCTTTAATGTGCAGAATGAATCGTTTCAAACACTGAAGGTGTGCTATTGATGTGAAACGCGAAATACTTCCTCTTCATGACGAAGGAAAGGTTCAGTTATTACATTTAATACCTCTATATTTTATCATCTTCCTTTATCTAATTTTAAGGAATTATGAGTATCATGGCAGAAATAAAGTGTGACTTTCGATCTTGTAGTTTCTTTCAACAAAACATCTAATTTAAAGACATTAAATGAGTACATTTTGTTTTCTGCATTGGCAGCTTTTTTAAGTTATTTATAGCATTTCAGGCCTCATATGTTACTTATAATATCTTGATGTAGTAAGATGTTTATGTGGACCAGTCAGTTGAATGTTGCTTTTAATTACTTACACTCAAAGGGTTTCTGGGGATACAGATATTTGACAGGCTGTGGGGTGGAGGGTCATTAAAGGTCACATATTCTGTAATCCACCTCTCCATGTTTCTCTAACTCTAATATTTGTCTCTAGTCTGTCTACAAACCCCCCCAATGATGAGAAAAGTCCATCCTCTCAGTCTTCTGCCTGCTCCACTTTTCAGAAAATGTGTGCTCAAACAGGCCGTTTGGAGAAGTCCCATTCATGACATCACAAAGGGCAGTAACCCCTCCCCCAGGTGGGTGACACTCCCACAGCTAGGTGTTTGTTCTACCCTCTGAGTCTGCCTTCTCACCGTAAATAGGACATGGAGCGAGAAAGACCGAGACACCCAAGTCCTTCCAGAGAGGGGGCGTGGTCAGACACAGCTCATTTACATATTTAAAGGTACAGACACAGAAACAGCCTGTTCTGAGCAGGGCTGAAATAGAGGGGTTTATAGACATGATCAAATACAGGATCAGAGTGGATTTAGAACAAGACACTTCACACACGTTTTGAGGAGTTCTGAGACTTATTTACACTGGTTGAAGAGGAGGAGAATATGTGACCTTTAAGAATCTTTAATTTTTATCTTAAGTGTATTTCAAAAGGAGAACCATATTGAGATTAAGAATCTTATTTACAAGAGTGTCCTGGCCAATCTCTAAGTGTGTGCACTCAATATCGTGAGCATCACTGAAGGGAGTGTTCGGGTCAAGTGTTCAGGTCATATGACTTCTTGGCAACATAAGAATAGATACAAATCACTGGTATTACAATCCTAAATGGCGGTGTTTGGTGAAGCTCTCTTTACTGTGAGATACAGAGAGCAGTCGGAGAAAGCGCTATCAGCAGACTGAGCCGTACAAGACATGGACGATGCTGACCATATGAGATTAGATTATGATTAAAGGAGCAGTCAGTAAGATATCTACTGACTGAAATGATAAAGTGATCTTACTATATGATCAGACATTAAGGAAACATGCTATGTTGAAGTGCTGGCCTCTCTGACAACAATGCAGCAGCCAGTATGTCCTCCTTCTAACTTTAGATTCTGCTCCTGAATGCTCTGGATTTGTTTGGACCAGAGAAGGTAGGCGGGTTTAAGACACCCCCACAGACACCCCCACACGACCGTTTTGGATGCCCCTCGGTTTGCCAGATATGAGAGCAGTTATCAGGTCAACAGGTGTTGCAGTGATGGAAGCGGGCAAGAGAAGTGGTTCAGATAGAAGTGATTGTACCCGACCTAAAAAGCCTCTGCATGTTTCTAATAAGCTCCACGAGCAGAAACGTGCTCAAACTAGGATCAATATTGGAGATGTTTTTGAAAAATGGAGAGAGGTTAGAACACAGAAAGGTTTACAGACCCATGCAGAGCTGGATAAACACTGAAGCTTCAGTGTCCACCACATGGCAACCTGTGAGAGCATCGACTTTAGAGAGGAGAGGAGGGGGCGGGAGGAGACAGCTCTCTACAATGTTTTGAATTTGGACTGCAGTACTTATTTTAAACACTAGGTGTCAGAGTAACATATTGCTCCTTTAATCTGCAGGATATGAAATGAGAGATACCTGCATGAAGTAAAGTCCCTGACATACAGTCTTTGTAGCCTTGGGAAATCCCTGAGGAAAAAAAACATGAAAATATTTTAAATTAGGCGGACGCAACAATGCATCTCTGTGTCAATAATACCTTTTTTTAAGGGGATAAAAACTTTATACAAAGGTTGCTCTGTGTGTTCAGAGGAGGAGCTGCAGCAGGGTTAAGGGTGAGGCTTGTTGTACATTTCTCTGCAGCGCTCTGGTTTCTGGTTACCTTCACTGTTCAGACTGAATAAACATGAATGAAAGCTTGTGTGTGTGTGTGTGTGTGTGTGTGTGTGTGTGTGTGTGTGTGAGGATGAATCCGTCTTCTCACTGTTATCACCATAAACATATACAGTGTCTGATTCGTGCAGGATGTTCTGTATAACTATCCATCTCGTTTATAAGACAGCCTCTGTGTCACACTTAGAGGAGATAGATGTTCGTCCTATTTGACATGTTTGTTATTATATAAACACAACATACATTACATGTACACGAAGCTCAGAGGAACTGCTTTAAAATAACCTCCTGTAGGCAAGGCATCCTGGCAGATAACACACTTGAACAATGCTGCCCTCTGGTGGCCATCGCTGACCTCACTTTCTGAATCCTTGAAGCAAATCTGGGAGATGTTTGTGCAAAACCTCAAGTACTAATAAACTATTTAGAGGGAAAACTGTCAATTTGAACTGATTTAACACAGTTTGTGATCATCATTAAAAAGTAAGAAATGTCCTAAAAGTCACATTGTAGAGATAACCTGTGAGTTTCGAATGTCAAACCCACAGATTGGAAAACACTGAAGTACTTTCGGTGTCTCAGAAAGATGCAAGAGTTACTTTCATAAATCTTAGAAAACAGACGGAGCAGAGGAGGTGATGAAGTTGAACAAACACTTCAGTATGTGTGTAATTGAGACAGCGTGCAGGAGTTTGCCTGAAAATGTTTAGTAATTAAAATCAAGCCAATGGGTGTGTCTGACTTTTACTTCTGTTGGCCGTGGTAGAACTGCATCAAATGTAAAAGGACTGGCATTGTGAAAACTCTACTCTGTATCTTGACTTTGTGTGGGATATTATTTGTTGTTTTTTAATTTGGTGATATTTAAACATTATTTAGGCAGAGGATTCAAATAAGCTCTTTGAGTTTTCTGCCTCTTCCTGCACAGACTATTCTCTATTTTTTTTCTTATTGTGCAAATAAATAAATACTGAAATACTAATACTAAGGAGTGTTCATTGTGACAGTTGTTCTCTAACCTAACACAGCGTGCAGCGTGTAAGGACAGGACAGAACTTCATTAATGTTTGAGTCAGATACTTTCAGAGGACAGCTGACAGGACAAAACAAGCCACACATAATCCCTCACCTTCCTGCAGGGTTGGGCGTTTTTGTGAGTCACGACATAATGGACATTATTAAGAAAATGGTTATTTTCAGTGTCTGGACTTGTTATCGCTGCTCCAGCTCTTCATTTGCTCACTGAAGCCTTTTTCCAGCCTCCTCGTATTTATTCTGCAGAAAGTCAGAGTGAGCTGATGTGAGAACGCAGCAGGATATAATCAGGAGAATTCACCTGGAGCGAGTGGGAGGGGGTGGTGACGTTTATTCCCTGTGATCGCTGCACAACCATAGACTGTCTCTAGAAAATTTCAGGATTGCATATGTTCTGTGTTTTCCCAATGAAGCGTTGCCAAAAAAAAAGTTTATTTGCAAGTGAGTGTGGGAGTTTAGCTTTAAGTCATTGATGGACACATTGCTCTACTACGCACCGGTCTTATCAAATGGATGTGCAAGATTTTTTTCTAATTCTAGGAGCACATATTTGAAAACAACTACAGTATGCATCTCACAGGAGGAGAGAGGTCTCAGGAGGTTAGACATGTTGTCAGATGAGACTATAATGACTGTTTTCTGATTTTATATCAATGCTGTGTGTGTTTGGACATATTCACAGAATCAACTACAGAGTGGAGAAGAACAAAGTGGCGAGCAGAAAAGAGTCGAGTCAAACCGATCGATCACTCACTCTCTGCCGCATCGCTGGAATATTATCTGCTGTGTTAACACATTGACTCACCACAACTTTAAGTGGAAATGTTGCTGTAGGGCATGACTGATTTATAATGTTGCATCCTGGGACATCGCTCTGTAGCTTTATATTCTCATGATCATGGTATCTGAAGTCTGGATTTAAATAAAGTAAATATAAAGTCATTTTTTGTTTTTCTTTTTTATTGTACTTGAACAATAAGAGAGTCAGGGGCAGATGTTAGAGATTCTATTTAAAAAAACAACTCATTGCTTTGAATGTGAATGCTGTCATGCTGCTGGATGATCCCTCAGGTCACACAGACAGAGCGGCCATCTTCTTGGCTCTGCGTGCTGCTCCAGACTTCCTCTTTCCTTTCGGCTTGATGGTGGGACGCTTGGAAAGGTTCTTGCCCTTACCCTTGGTTTTAAGTCGTTGACTGAAGGACAGACGGGGATCAGATGTTAAAACGTGTAAATTATGGAATCTTTCGATGAAGTGGAGAGATTAAATCCTCCGCAGAAGTTGAACCCTGAGCTCACCTGTTGTTCCGGTGTTGCTCTTTGACGTGACAGGCTTTGCGTTTGTGCTCCAGGCTGCCACAGTTGAAGCAGCCCTGCTTACCCTCACTTTGTCCACACGGGTGATCCGGGAGAGCACAGCGGCCACAAGCCTGGCAGTGTCTCCACGCTTAGAGGAGGAAATGCAACACATTAACCACGACATGACATTAAAGGAACAGTATGTAACTCTGACACCTAGTGTTTAAAATGGGTACTGCAGTCTAAATTCAAAACATTGTAGAGAGCTGTCTCCCCCCGCCCCCTCCTCTCTAGAGTCGATGCTCACACAGGTCACCATGTGGTGGACTCTGAAGCTTCAGTGTTTATCCAGCTCTGCATCGGTCTGTAAACCTTTCTGTGTTCTAACCTCTCTCCATTTTTCAAAAGCATCTCCAATATTGATCCTAGTTTGAGCACGTTTCTGCTCGTGGAGCTTATTAGAAACATGCAGAGGCTTTTTAGGTCGGGTACAATCACTTCTATCTGAACCACTTCTCTTGCCCGCTTCCATCGCTGCAACACCTGTTGACCTGATAACTGCTCTCATATCTGACAAACAGAGGGGACCGCCTTAAAAGCGCCTACCTTCTCTGGTCCAAACAAATCCAGATCATTCAGGACCAGAATCTAAAGTTAGAAGGAGGACATACTGGCTGCTGCATTGTTGTCAGAGAAGCCAGCACTTCAACATTGCATGTTTCTTAATGTCTGATCATATAGTAAGCTCACTTTATCCTTTCAATCACTACACATCTCACTGATTGGACCTTTTAGTACCCTGAACATTATCACTCTTTCATATTTACTCACATGGTTTCACACATTTCTGGCATGTTGAGCAGTGCTTCCACTCTCTTCCATCCTGGAGATAATGGCAGAGAAACGAGGAGTGTTAAGTCAACATGTGAATGCTTCTCAGAGTGAATGTATTTTGTTGTGACTTCTTACCTTCGACGGGCAGACGTTGCATTTGGCACAGTGTTTGTTGAGAGACAACACAAACCTCTGACATGCAGAGCAAAATCTATCGGGAGGAGAAGACACGAGAGATTTTTAATATCATGTGTTCAGGCAGCAGATTCTTTACTGTAGAATCAGTTGAGTACAGATCATGATTAGATTTTCTTTACCACAAAAAAGAGAATATCTATCAATCTTTCATTGTTTTTCCCTCCTCACTGCTTGTACGGCCAATAGCAGGGGAGCTGCGGTCTTGATTAGCTGAGGCGGGCAGGTGTGCAAGCAGGAAGACCCTTTAGACTGTGAGCTCCTTTTCTGAGAGTTTTGACCACAGACTGATGATTCTTCTCTCCTTTCTTTGTTTTTCTGTTGAGTTACTGTCGCTTGTTCTATGGTATAAAAATGATCTGTCATCAGACACGGAGGAGAACGCGTTGGAGCCAAGCAGACTGAGCTGGTCTAGGCAAGGACACATTGCGGCACTGAAGAGAAGCTGCAACAGTTGTTCTGATACGAGAAGACGATTTTCAAAACGTTTGCTGTGCTCGTCGTTATGTTCAGGAAGGAGGAAGGAATTTAAGAAGTTTCACAGTGGGTCATTCTGTATAGGGTCCTCTATATATATGGGGATCCTCTATATGGGGGTCCTTGGCATGGCAAAGTTTGGGAACCCCTGGTCGGAGACTTTATGTTTCCTTGAGATCCATCTGTCCATAATCCTCATTTTAATCCTACCCATGGCTTTACTCCGAACATGTGTACACATCTGTCGGGGTGTGTTTAGTGACCTTTTCTGTATCAGCATCATGTCCCTGCTGTAAACAGAGCGAGTGTGTTCGTACCTGTAGCCCTCCTCTTTGGGCAGGACGACGTCTTTGGGTGAAATATTAGTGAAGACTCGGACAGGAGACTGTTTCCTGCCCGTCTTCCCGTGTTTGTACAGAGGATGGTTGTCATAGTCCACCTGGGAGAAACAAAAAAACAACAATACTGCATTATTTATATTCTTCCGGAGGAACTGTGTGATCTCTTAAAGGCACAGAGCTCATATCCGGACATGAAAACAGTCATTTGTTTTCTTATCTGTGTCTTTCTAAACCTTTTACACAGGGAGTTTACCTGATAGTCCAGCATGGTGAGGGAGGGGAGACACTCAAGGATACGAGGCTCAAAGAAATACGGGAAGATCCACATCATGGAGAGGTCGGAGTTACTGCTGTCTGCACGCACAACGACACAGATGTTAACTTCACACACTGCAGTCTGAGCTCAGGAGGAGGGGCCATGTTTGAGTGTTGTGTTTACAAGCTGCTGCTGACAGTGACACTAACCAGGACTCTGCAGCTTCTTCCACAGCTGGGACATCAGAGAGAAGCTGTTGGCTAAAGGTTTCACCAAACCGCCGAACGGAGGGTCGGCCACCATCACCACCTTCTCCCCGTCGCTGTCGGAGAGGAAGGTCTGCAGGACGCCACTGGAAGCCTGACGAGAGACTCACACCTTTACTACACTGAACTTTAAGTCGACACGGCACACATTCATGTGTTTGAACTCTCACCTCTCCTCCAAAGAAGTGATGGTTGAACATGTTGTAGTGACAGAATTCATCCCGGCTGTAGAACTGAGCGTATCTGAAACACAAGAAACTCAATGAATGATCATCATTGGACTTTTTAAATGAATCTGAAAACACTACAGAGTAAAAATGAAGGTCTGAAATGAATGCCTAAGTCCTTCCATGACTGCACGGGGTAAGTCTGTTTGTATTAACAGCCATCATCAGAGTCTGTTTGTATTATTAGCCCTGATCAGACTGCCAATCCAAGGCCCGATATTTGCGTCCCTGTGACGTTTACCCTTCAATCTGAATGTCACTGAGATGTGATGGGAGGACGTGGCAGTGATCCCCCCAGGCCATAATGCATGTCTGACTGTGTGTGTGTGTATGTGGAGCTCCCACTGTGCGGCGCTTTCTTACGCTTCTGCAACGCCGTAACGCAATGTGAATTCACCGATATTACAGCATTAAAGAATTTATATGAATGTGTTCAGGTGTAATGAAGGCGGAGCTTCAAACAGCGCTGTCGCAGAACTGCACCATGAAAAGGGCTGTAATGAGACTTTTGTTTTTAGATAGATAGATAGATAATACTTTATTGTCAGACGTAGTCTGAAATTTGCCTTGCGTCACAGCAGCTCCGTTTGCAGCACAACAATTAAGACAGGAAACAAAGACACAAACATTTGACACAACACTAAAACACAACACAACACTCAAGATATAAACATTTGAAACAACACTCAAACGCCAAACAAATGCCTAGAGGCCCTAAAGAGGCTGATTTAACTGCAGTAAAGCAGCATCTCCTGTGATGTTTGCATGAAAAAAAGCTGAATTTCTCGATGGAGTTTGGTGGCTCTTAAGAGAATCTCAAAAATGCATCTCCCTGTTTGAAAAAGTATTTTTCTGTAACGTAGTCAAAGACTTCCGTCACTGGCAGGACATGCACTTCAAGTCTGCCATTTTTTCACATCCCTGTTGAATAAATGATTTTTTTACTGCATCAGGGTGCCTGGGACTTTCAGTTTAGACTGTCATCCCTTCACAATGTTATCAGCACAGTTATTTATTTATTAGTCATTAGGCCTTTATTTTGACGGGGTGCAGTTGCCCTGAAAGATTAAGTTACACTCTTCACAGTTTGTTCTGCAGCTGCAGGTTAAAAAACATGAATAAAGCTTTTCCCAAGCTTTGCACATGTTATTTATTTAGCTTTTAGAGAGAGCTCAAAGAAAGACTGGATTAACCCTTTAAAGACTGAACGTTCAGACGACCTTCATATGTAACACATCGTCTTTCCGTCTGTAAAAACTGGAGGCAGGAAAATGAGAGCGAGTCTGAACTCATCTTCTGTACACACGCACACAAGCTAAGCAAACACACCGCTGATCCTGACGTGTGTGTATCCAGGTGAGGATAAGTTGTGTGTGTGCGCAGGCTGTGGCTTGTATCAGAACACTCCCTCAGTGCATCGCCACGCTGCACATTCTTTACAGAGACACACGAATCAGACGCTGCGCAAACAGACCTCTGGTAAGAACTTCTAAATCAGAATGAATTCATGCTAAAATCGACTTTGCATATGTTTTTAATAAATGCAAATATGACTCGTGTCTCTGCAAAGCTTACAGGTTGATTCCACGATCAACATGATGCTAAAAAACTTTGCAGCCGTGTTTATGCAAACTTTGACAAACTGAACGCTGAACAAACTTGAAGTTGTTACATTTTGCAGCCGTTTTGTTTTCAGTTCATCTGCAAAAACAGGCTGCCTAGATTTTTGCATGAGTCCAGGACGGGTGTGTTTTTCAGACTTTCCATAAACCTGAAGAACAGGTTTCTCTGCAGCAGAAAGTTAAAAACACAATAAACTCTGCGGACAATATAAAAAGGTAGAAAAGATCCAAGGAAGAGGTTTGAATGTTTCATGTTTTATCTGCTTCACAGAAATGGCAGAAAAAGAGGGTGCAGCTGTTGGTAATGGGAGGTCACCAGCAGCTCAGTCAGCACAGAGCGGTCTTGCGGCGCCCTCTGCAGACTCGTACGGCGTACTGCAGGACCGATTCAGCTTCACTTCTCTGGATTCAAACAGCGACAGAACCGTTCAGCCTTTCCCTCGTTCTCCTAAACTGAAGAAGAAGATGGCCAACGCTGGACTGCCCACTCAGGTAAGAATAAGAGACGGACCATTATGAGATTTTTTTAATTTATGCTGATATTTAAAGGATTCAATTCACTGAGGACATGTTTGAGCTGAAATTGAAAATAGGCTTTTTTCTGAGTGGACTTTGCACCAAAGATACGCTGCAGAGGGACCCTTTAAAGAACACTAAACAACATTAGTGCGGACTGACGTCTGCTGAAACGGTGGCGTGCAGACAGTCTATGGTCGTGCAGCGATCACAGGGAATAAAAGTCACCACCCCCTCCCACTCGCTCCAGGTGAACTCTCCTGATTATATCCTGCTGCGTTCTCACATCAGCTCACTCTGACTTTCTGCAGAATAAATACGAGGAGGCTGGAGGAGAAACTCCGGGTTAAGTCTGAGAGAAAAATATGAATGTTTCTGTTCACACATGCAGCTCAGCCTGAAATCTGTACACGTGTACATGTGTGATTAATTCAGTTTGAAATAACAAGTTGTCAATGTTTGTAACTGTAAACTCTGCAGGAGCAGCTGAGCAGACGTTTGGACGAGCTGCAGACGGAGAGATCCAAAACTGCAGCTCACATCCAGTCTCTGAAGAAACGCAGGGCGGACCTCTCTGTGAGTATGAGAGGCTCCTTCATGTTTAAAATAATCACTGTGTAAACATAAACCCATCGACAGTGCAGGTAGAGTAATAACTGTTCCTGTTGGTCCCTGAAGAGGAGCACAGAGGTGATGAAGCAGCAGGTCAGAGAGCGCTTCGAGAGCATGCGTTCTGTCCTCAGTCAGGACGAGCAGACCGTCCTCTACTCTCTGGAGCTGGACCTGAGACAGACCAGGACCAGACTGGACCAAGTCCTGAAGAACTGGGAGCGGCATCAGGACCAGGTCTCTAAGAACATCAGCAGCACCCAGCGAGTGCTAAGTGAGAGCGCGGGGCCGGAGGAGGACGAGGAGAAGGTGTGACTCAGGAGCTGCTCGCCGACTCACTTTGAATGTGAACTAACTGATCCTGTTGTTTTTAAATCAGCGCCTCTGTTTGTGTCTCACCTGCAGGGTCAGAACGAGACTCTGAGGTAAAACTCTTGCACCACTACATGAGGACGATTCAGCTCCACGGCAGAGCTCATCACTCTCTCTGTGATCTGTTTCAGTCCGAAGAAGCCGGACGCCTCGGAGAAAGAAATCCGACTGAATGAGGAGAGATTTGAAAAGCTTCTCAAGACGTTATCGTCGATCTCCAAACAGCTGAGAGCTCAGCTGCAGAGGAAGACTCTACTGTTAGGTACTCAGAGCCGAGCTGTACAGCATGAAGAACGACCTATTGTTAGATATTTTAGTGTCAGAACGCCTTTCAGGAAGTAGCTGTTATATTGATCTCAGTGGAGCCACCACATTTCATTGACTTTGGATTCTCTCTTTCATTTCAGATTCATCTCCCATGGTGATCGACTGGCAGACCTGCCACAGCAAGATCGCTATGACCTCAGATGGGCGTGGCTTGTCTTTCTCAGGCTCCGCCCCTGCTGCTCCAGAGCACCCCCTGCAGTTTGATAAGGTGTGCTGCGCCCTGAGTGGGACTCCTCTTGCAGCTCCTCAGAGTTACTGGGAAGTCGACGTCCGCTGCAGCTCGGCCTGGGCTGTGGGCGTGGCCTACACCCGCTTGGAGAGGAAGGGGCGGGACAAGGGAGCTAAACTCGGCCGGAACAGGAACTCGTGGTGCGTGGAGCTCCGTGGCGGCAACCTGTCCGCCTGGCACAACGACCGGCATGTGACGTGTCAGGGAGTCGGGCAGGCGGCGTTGGGAAAGGTGGGCGTGTGGGTGAATTACGAGAAAGGCCAGCTGGTGTTTTACGACGCAGACAACATGGCGGTCCTGCAGAGGTTCTCGGCAGCCGTGACGCCCGTGTTCGACAGAGCTCATCATCAGTTCACCGAGCCTCTGCACGCCGCAGTACGCTTCCTCAAACCACCGGAGACCCAGACCTGGCCCAACCACCTGGAGCTCTGTCACCTCAACAACCCCTGACCCTGCGGGACACCGCGAGGTGGACTCTGAAGGTCCCTCTAACCAGGATGTGTTCAATCTTCTCTGTCCATTTACACCCTAACATCAGCTTTGCCAAGAATGCTTCAAGCCTAAAAATAATCAAAATGAACCAACCTGAAGTCGATGTCCAGCAGCAGACTCTTCATCGGCTCGTTTTTGGGCTCCAGGTTTCTCTGCTTGATCAGCTCATGAAGTCTGAAACAATCACCAACAATCATTTATTATTAGAATTTAATAAAAATGTTTAAAAACTTAGTCATGTTTCTTTTGTTTCATGTCTATCATCAGCCCTTTTCACTTTCTAATTCATTGGTTGGGGAGACGCTCCTCTGAGTTTGTCATAATTTAATTTTAGGAAAAAGCAAAAATGTTGGGCACCAATGACTTTTGGAATGCATGAAGAAAATATTTGCACTCATAAACCAATGCACACGTGTAACCAAATGATCTTAGTAATACCTTCTGAAAAAGTCCTGCAACAACTGAGAGGTTCATTAGAGGGCTGCAGTAATCGATTCTTTTAGAAGTCGAGTATTCTATCGATTCTTCTTCTTCTCTCTAGTCCTTGACTAAAACAGCTTTCAAACACAAGGCCGTCCAGTCCGTGTGAACACACTCATTGTAGACAGTCAAGCCTCAGAGAGACATTTACAGGATAGACTTGATTTCTGCTGTATTTATGTGGAACATGTCGCACATTCTTCCTTAAACCCACAATGCCTCTCATAGTGTGTGTGCCTCACCTCGGTGTCCCCACACACAGCACCTTCTTGTAGCCCAGGCCTGCCAGGGTGTCGATCAGGAAGTGTGCGCTGCGGTCTGTGAACAGGTACTGAGCGTTACTCTTCTTGTTGTGGAGCGGACGCAGCAGCACGCTCGGCCTCCTCAGCTGGGCAGCGGTGACGTACGAGGTCCCGTGTGACGAGTGAGCCTCGTGCTCTGTGGGCAGGAGCAGCGTCTGACAGTCCTGGCAGAACTTCTTCTCGTCCACACGGAGGGAGGAGAACTTTCTAAACCTGAGGGAGAGGATACACACATCGCCAATGTGACGGGATTTTGGTACATTTAAACTCACAACCTGTTTTTACAGAATCTCTTCGTTGTGATATTATCGTTAACGTTGGCCACATAAAGCGTTTCATATCCAATCCTGAGTTTCCCCGTGATTCCCACTGACCCTCTCCATCAGACTTATTTGAAATGTTCTTTCTGTAATGACTTATCAACCGCCTACATATCAGGGCCAGTCCACTTTTGCAGGAACGCAGTCTCTCATGAGTTTATAAGACAGCCTGGCATACTTCCTGCATCAGGCAGAACAAAGCTATGACAGGCTGCAGGTGACTCCTTACCTGTTACAGTACTCCTGCTGGCTGTACGGAGGTCCCTTTGACTTGTTCTCTGCTTCTCGGGCCAAGAGTCTGGCCTCAGAAACCTAAAAGGTAAATGCATTTCAGTCAACAAGAGGTCACCAGAAACAGGAGGACTTTTATTATACAGCAGCATCTTGAAAAATATGAATACCGTGGAAACGTTCAAAGATACATCCTAGATAATTACAGCTTACACAGCTGTCAAAAATCAATCAAGAAAAGGGGTTAATAATACTGAAATGTTAGCCTTCTAAACGTGTGTTCATTTATGCACTCATTCTTGGTCGAGGCTCCTTTTGCACTAATTTCTGTGTCACATGGAGCCAATCAGCCTGTGGCACTGCTGAGGTGTTATGGAAGCCCAGGTAGCTTTGATGGCGAACCTTCAGTTCGTCTGGTGTCTCATCTTCCTCTTGACAATACACCTAGATTAGACTTGTGAGGTTCATGTCAGGCGCCCTGTGTCAAGTTCCCACAGTCAGTGATTCAGGGCGCCATGTCGTCTGCTGGTGTTGGTCCACTGTGCTGGATCAACGCAGCGTCTGCCAGGAGATCTGAGAGCACTTCACGCTGCCGTCTGCTGGCAGGCTTTAAGAAGATGCTGATTTCCTTTTCCAGCAGGACTTGGCAGCTGCCCACAGAGCCCAGACTACCAGTAACTGGTTTGCTGACTGTGTTGTTACTGTGCCAGTCAGATCGCCTGACCTGAACCCCTCACAGAGAATCCACGGGGGTATCATCAAGAAGGAGATGAGAGACACCAGAACCTAACAACACAGACAAGCTGAAGGCCCCTATCAGAGAAACCTGGGCATCCATAACACCTCAGAAGAGCCTCCAAGTCACACCACATTGATGCAGTAATCTAAATTAAAGCAGCTCCGACCAAGTACTGAGCGCATAAATAAACATACTTCTCAGAAGGGTTGACTTTTCTGTTTTAGAAATCCTTTTTTTGGTTCATCTTATCTAATATTTTGAGATCCTGGGCTTTAGATTTTCATGAGCTGTAATATCCAAGATTAAAAAAACAAACAAATATTTCACTTGATCTGTAAATGAATCTAGACTGTATGAAAGTTGCATTTGTTACAGATATAAATGTAGGTAACTGGATGACTATCATAACGGTGGCATGTCTACCTTGTCATCTTCCCACTGGAAGAACTTGCAGTCTTTTCTGTCCCTGCAGGCCGAGCAGGCGTAAAACCTCCTGCCTTTCTCTCCTCCTTTACCAACTTTCTCAAACAGCAGGGTGGGACCTGGTAGAGAGGAAAACATGTCAATGTGCTGATTTAGTCTTCAGTACTTCTACAAGACTGACAAAAACAACCTTAAAAAACATAGCTTTATCCCCCTTTATCTCTAAACAAACATTCAGCTCAGTTAGCACATGGCTCATTTTAAGACATGTCGACGGATCATTAAAGTTCATATTTTGCTGCGACAACATTTTTATCCTAAGCCGAATTCATTAACACACCAAACTCACTCAGGAAGATCTCACATTGTCCTTAAATATATGGCGTAACAGGAGTAAAAACAGTTTAGTGCTCATTTCTGACGGACTCTGGTGGTTTTCCTCTAAATATAAACTTACCATGCGGACAACATGGCGCCGTTTTACTCCCTTCTTCAAGAATAACTTCTATTCCGAAAGTGTCGTCGTGTGCCTCAGTTATATCCATGTCGGTAATATCGATACAGAGCTTCTTATATTCACGGTGCAAGATCTAACACGAGACTCTTCTCTGTCAAGTGGGTGCCATGCTGTTTTTTTTTTTTTTTCAGACGAGCGAATATGACGTCGTGAGAATGTTGTCGCGGAGAATGTGCGTCAGCAGCCAACCAAAACAGAGCACAATCTGTTCTGAATGTAATAGAGGATTAATATTGATATCTAGAGCTTTAGCTACACCACACCGGGAATTATCCTGTATTTGGGTGATAATCACATTATAACAAATTGGATAGATGTTTGTTTTATTACAGAATTTCATCATTTTTAAGGGTTTATTTCCCACTAATAACTTCTTTTAACATATTTTTTGGGGGGTAATTCATAGAGTCCTCTTAAGAGACAGAGAGCACAAATAACCAATTCATGTGGAAATAAAAAAAATGTCTGAAAATAATTACTCGGTTTATTGAAATAATGAGAAACCCTCCTAAGTAAGCCAAATGTTTTATGTTTATTTTAAATGTTTATTTAATTCATCATGACTGCAGGGCCACCGTTAGTATGAAGCGATATATAGAGAGGTCTAATTTTACATGTGTTTGAAAAATTGTACATAGGTTTTTATTCTTATTCCTGCACCACTTATGTAAATGTTCTTATGCTATAGGTCTAGTTTTTAATTGTACATGTACAGGTTTAATTTTGATGTATGTAGGGGTTATTTTAACAATTTAATTGCTGCATAATTATTGACATTTCTCAACTTTCTGACTTAAAGTCAGTCTTAAAGTGTCTCCTAATGACGACATGCGCTTGACAGGACCGACAGAAGCTCATATGGATCTGGAGTGAGTTCAGTTTTTGTGTTGAAATATTGGAGTCCTGTGAATATTTTCACAACGTTGGTCAGTGTTATCTCAGTCTTTATTTGAGCGGCTGCATAACCATGTTTTTATTGATGATGTGAATGAATGTCATCTTAATCCAAATTACAGTCAGGCCTATGTTACCTTTAACCAAGAATCAAAATATGAATTCAAAAAAAAAAAATCTAATGACTTGTCTAAAGTTCTTCAACAGACAGTAGGCTAATATTTTCCCCAAAAGCTGCATTAAACATTTTAAAAATAATTGAGCCACTTGGCCAATTGTTTTACACCACACACAAAGAGCACAAAGACTCAAAATTAGCATTCTGATCAAAGATGACTCACAATACATTGCAATACATCAAACACATTGCATAAACAAAGCGAATCAGCCGCAAGAAAGAGGGTCATTAAAATATTCCATCACCTCAGATTTCTCCCACAATGCGGTTTGTTTACACCGAACAGACTGAGCAGGGTTGTAGTCCACACCCAGAAGCACGCAGCTCATTAGAATGAACGCGTAGTTCTAGAAATACTACATTTCCCTCGTCAGCTGCGCCTGCGCCACCAGCACAGTGGCGCTGTCAGCTCGAGGATGCAGAGTGTGTGTGTGTGTGTGTGTGTGTGTGTGTGTGTGTGTGTGTGCAGGAGCAGTCTGCTGGATGCTGAAGCAGAGCACAGACAAGATGCCTGCTGTTCACCGACATGACACAGGAAAGGATGGATGCAGCCCTTCAAAATAAGAGTTGGATGCAGATGACTTTGCATGTTAATTGTAGGCTAAAAACTGGAGGGGTTTTTCTTTTTCCCTTTATTATTTGATACTGTAAGAATATGGTGGCCCTGATGGTCAACTGGATAAATATTTTCCAGGAAGCCAAAAAAATTGACAGCAAAAATATAAAAATATTCACAAACTTACATACTTAATGAATGGGCGTAAATAAATTCACAAAAGTGACAATACATCTTTAAACACAAATACAACATTTAAAGAAAAATCGCAACCCACAAAATAATTCACAAAATAAAAATATGTAATGTAAGCACATTTTATTGTTATAAGAAATGTTTTTGCAGCTGACCGCAGGGCCACTGTAAGAATATGAAGCTGAAGTAATATATGTTTCAATATATTTCAAAAACAGGGGCTGGAGCGAGGAGCTTTAAGGTTCTTAATACCTCATTAAAAAAGTTCACCTTGCCTTCTTTAAGTCTCTTTAAGTTTGTTTTGATTTAACTAACAGCCATTTACACTGCTAAACCCTTTTACAAATGATTCCAAGTAGCATATTTAATTTACAAAACCAGAATATAAAAACCAAACTGAGCAGAAAACAATACAAACATTTATAATTACTTAAATTTAAATAAGAGAATTAATTAAATATAACATGTAAATAACAATTTATTTTGGGGCTTTCATCAATGTGAATCTCAAGTAATTTAGAGTCTGGAGGAAGTTATCTTTTCTAACTTTTTTTAAAGCCTGAAAAGTGATTAAAATCATTCTTTTGAGAAACTTAAAAAAATATAAATTTTCTGTCCCCTATAGTCTTCAGTAAGTTTGTTATTAAAATATGTATTGAGTAAATAATCGGATTTGTACAAACAGCGACATTTTCTAGATGATATTCACATATTAAAGCTTTATTTTCATTTTGAGCATGAGCAGGTGTTTCAGTTTAATGAGTTACCGGGTGAAATGGTGAAATGGTGAACTGGTGAACTGGTGAACTGGCGACTATCAGCTGAATTCGTGTTTGGTTGTCATGGTGATAACGTTGTCCACAGATGGAGTTTCAATTCTAAACTTTTATGTTGATTTTAATAATTAATAGAGTTATAATCAAATTATGAAAATTGCAAATGCTGTTTCCCAAACATTATTGATAAAATATTTAATTTATTTAATATTTTGGCCTGATTAAAATTAAAAAAATTATTAAAAAACTACTAAGAATGTTAATAACATGCTCAGAATGTATGTAAATTATTTTTACTTAACATACTACAGTTCTAGGCCTATGTTTCAATAGCTTGGCTTTATATTTAATTCTGTCTGGACCTGCTAAAGACTTTACCTGGCTTAATCTGATAATGACCACTGTGGTGGAATTTGCTGCCTTGTCACATATTCAGAAAATAGACCTAACTTTCAGACTGACATTTAATTTGAAATCTCCCACCGGAAACACTTTTATTTCTGCATGTTGCTTGACTGTAGTCGCATTTCTCCACCGTGCGCCCACACCCAACCTGCACTGTGTGTCCTCCGTACAGTGAGGTGCAGTGTTTGCGGGACATTGTCTCCTCAGTGCGGCTGTTCTTCTCTCCCTCTCTGCCGGCTCAGCAGCATCCAGGACCGGCCTGGATCTCTGCGACACCCCGGTGTAAACATCTCCCTGCTGCGTTCATCCTGCTGGCTGCAGGCATCATCCATGTACTGTCAATGTGGATAGCGGGCTTATTTACTGGGCATCATCTGACTGGAGAAGACATCTGACTGGCACCATGAGCAGCACTGGTAAGACCTTTATTATTGAAGGAATAATACCACGAACACACTTTAAATATCCCCATTGTGCGCCTTGTGTGAGTGTGTTTGCCCTGTTGTAATTTATGCAATTTCTAACCTGCTTCTCGTGCACAATAACATTCTCAGGTGTAAATTTGTGCACAAAATGTTGTTGAAAATAGAGAACAACATGTATCAGTTTGATAATGAAGGCAGACGCTTTAGGGTTTACCTTCATGTAAATATGTGATGCCACAGTAAACACTGAGGCTGTCTTGTTGTTCTGACACAGTTTCAAATGTGTCCCTGTGATTATTAAAGTCATGTGGGTTAATTAGTCAGGATGTAGAGACACCCACAGAGGGTTTGGTGGCTCTGCAGTCACTCCTGGTTTTTAAAGATGCATGGCTGTTGTGTGTGCAGCAGGCCCAGACATCCTGCTGGGCTGCTGTCACAGCTGCCTTACTCCCTTGAGTTGAGTCTGAAAAATGTAACACGGAGCTGGTCCTTATTCCAAGTCTGTTTGCTGTCAAGTCCTGCACTGTTTGTTTTGCATTATGCAAATAAATATGTGGAATGTAACACGAGGCGATGTACAACTTCTTAAAAACAAGTACAATCAGTTTTCTGGGTTTACTAGCGAATAAATGCAGTTAACGGTGGAACTACATGGTCAGACTGCCAGGGAATAGCAATATTGTGTGGTCATTCTTTTTGTCGTGAAGGTGGGAGTTCATGTTACAATGGCTCACATTTTACTCGGGACTCCCCGGGGTTATGTCAAGGACCTTTAGGGGACACCATGTCACAAACTAGAGAACAGACAAGCCTGCTTTCCAGACACGTCAGTAGAAAATCTGATTTATTGTAAGAAGGAAATCAAAATGTTTGTCCTTTTACAGTCAGAGTTTGAGGTATAGAGAATTAAGATAAGATAGTCTACATGTTGAGCTAACAACAACAGTCATTGCAGTAGAAATCTAGTGGAAATAACCACACAGGCAGTAGAGATAAAACTACCTGAAATGATCAGACTTGCCTATTTGTTATAATTTTTTAGCCGTAACTGACATCAAAAGATATTTAAAGAGATTTGATCACTTTTGTCTGACGTTTCTGCTTATTCCATGTCGGGTGTTACTAAAGCAGTTTTAACACATGTGCTCCTGAAAATGTCAAGAGGAATTTGAGGGGACTACCTCTGAAATCCTCCTGATCTGGTTGTTCACACATGCACCTCTCAGCAGGAGACTATCCCTGTCGGACAGGAGGGGGGGCGTTCTCCTGAGCCAAGACCTGACGTAAAAAGAACGGCTCAAAAGTGGGGAACAAAGCACTAAACGAATCCGATACGACGCTATAATGAGAATATTTGCCATCATGGTCATGCACAGTGCTTCCAACTTTAAAATAGTTCAACCCTTAAACAGACAAAAGGCTGACAGTTGTGGAAACAAGGGATCCACCTACAGTCTGATTTCCCTCTTGATTTTACGATTATTAAATTAAAAAAAAAATTACGGGAAGAAAACACCCAATATTTGGCCCCAACTTCTTGTACTCGGCTCAACATTGTCCTCAAAACATAATGTGCCTCTCCTTTTTAACTGCGGTTCGAAACCTGCTCATCACATTCTTCAATGATGAGATTGACGGGCTGTTTTAAATGCCACAGGCATTTTGTCCCTTTTGCTACGGACATTACTCTGCTGGTAAACAAAGTCAAATTGGTTTGCAGAGTTTGGCTAACGTTAGCCGTGCTAGTGAGAAGAAGAGAGCAGGCCCATTAACCAGCGCCTCAGCCTCGACTAGTGGCAGGTGGCTGCATTACAGCTCAGACATAACTGGCATTGTGGACCTGCATTAATAAGACAATTGATAACAAGTTTAACCAACTAAATCTGGAGCTGACTAGTGCATAACTCTGACTTTAAGTTTTATATTTGCCCTAATCTAGCGAAAATAAAAATACAGGATAGAACTGTGAACAGAGGCTGGAGCCCTTTAATGAATGTAGCTCTCTGTAAACAGAAGCACAGATGACTCGTGGCTTTAATGAGCAGACCTGTCGATGCTCTGCAGCACTGCTGGAGCCCTTAATGAGAGTGCTGCCGTTTGTCTGCGAAGTCGAGACGGGGGAAATTCATTAGCAGGCCTCTGCAAAGTGCAAACCAAAGAGACAAACAAGGAAATGTTTGTTTAGACTTCCCTGCTTCTTCTTCTTCTTCTTCTAATAATGATGTCTTTTAAAACTGCGACACTTTAGCTTTTGAACAGTGTTGGCTGGATGTGTGAGAGGACTTCAGAGGAACATTCATTTCAGCTCTCTACCTGTGTGTGTGTGATGACAGCTGGCCTCCACATGCAGCTACGATAAACACTGTTAGGTGTGTGTGTGTGTGTGTGTGTGTGTGTGTGTGTGTGTGTGTGTGTGTGTGTGTGTGTGTGTGTGTGTGTGTGTGTGGCGCAGAGAGATACAGGTGGATTTCAATAGAGCTGTCTTGCCAGAATTTAATTTCGAAGGTCATGTGGGTATCAGCCTTTGCAGATGGAGTGTCTAAAAGCATGAAGAGATACTTTTTACACTCATCCTCTTGTAACAGCATGGTTGTTTTAAAAACATTATAACAGGTAATACAGGCACGGTGGCACTGTCCCCTCACTGCGAGGAGGTTCCTGGTTTGAATCTGACAGGAGCCTCTCTGTGTGGAGTCTGCATGTTCTCCCTGTTCATGCGTGGGTTCTCTCCGGGTACTCCACAGTCCAAAGACATGCTGGTTATGTTAACTGGTGACTCTAAATTGTCCGTAGGTGTGAATGTGAGTGTGTCAGCCTTGTGGTTGACTGGAGAACAGGCGAGGGTGTACCCCACGCTTCTCGCCCAATGACAGCTTGAGTCGGCTCCAGCCCCCTGCGACACGGAACAGGAGAAGCGTTATAGATAATGGAAGCATGGATGGATGAAAGAGCTGTACAGTTTGTGTTGCGATGTGCAAATATGACCCAGGGAGTGTGCAGAAGTTGACTTTATGAAAAGCAAAGAGAACGTGAAAGGTAAATATGTAAAGGATTTAAAGATTTTGAGGCTTAATGTTCATACAACACAGGAATAAACGTATAGTCTTTTTTCTAATCCCACCTGGTCCTGTGACCTGATCCTGACCCCCTCTTATCCTGCTTCTGTCCCAGTTCTGTCACTTTAAATTAGGGCTGACAATTAATTGCAATGCAAGTATTTGCAGTTAACAAAACTTGAAAAATGAAGCCGATGCGGAATAGAAGTGCATCATGTGTCCACTAGAGGCTGACTCCAGTAACACCGGAAGTCACATACACACCACAGCCAAAAAAGCATTTTTTTCAGCTTTTATTATCGGGGATTGTGATTCTAAAACACCTTAAAGGCTTTATATGTGATTTTTTGATCCAGCAGATGTCGCCCTTGAGCATGAAACCAAAACAACTCGTGGTGCATTATTGTGTTAGCATGCTAATGCTAGCGATCTTTATTAGCTTGTATCTTCACACTGCATGTAAATTTACCTGAAATGAGCGTGATCTAGAAACACAGTTAAGCAGTGAGTACAGTATGTTATTCTTCTTTTCTCTAGTCCCTCAATTAAACAACTTTTATACGTGAGGGGAGGAGTCAGCCGGCCGTCCCGGCGATGTAAACAAACTGAAGATAGGACTCTGAAAACTCTGAAAACATCACAGACAGTGGGACTCGGGTGTTACACCCATTGTAGACAGTCATGACTCACAGAGTTATTTTCAGAGGATATACTTGATTTCTATTTAAATGTGAAAAATCTCATATAAAGCCTTTAAAAATTTGCCTTTGCCTTAATCGGCAACAATTCTTGCAACTGCAGAGTGATTAAAAACCTTTGCAGACTTCTTAAATGTCACATATTCATGAATTCAGATCATGATCAAGTTACTATTTCTTTCCGGGTAAAATCTAGAGCTTCTTTTAAATGCCACAGTAAATAAGAACATGCCTTTTTTAAGCAGCTGTGTATCTACATGTAGCAGGACAACATCACTGTTGTATCGAGCCTCCAGCTGCAGCTGTGGCTCCAAAGGTCATTTGGATGAGGGACATTTCACATTCCCATGAATCATATCAAAGTTGCAAACACTCAGAATCATCTTGTTCTTTTTCTATCCATGTTGTCCTTCATCCTACAAGATAGATGTCAGATCAAATTTTGAGGCTTTTAAAATGTAGATTACAATAGATCTTTATTGAGAGATCTGTGTCAGTGTGGCTGTTTAGTGCCACCAGTGTTCGACTTTGTTTACCTCGTTAAAAACCACAGGAGTGGTGCAGTCACGTTCAAATAAACCGTCTAGTCAGAACAGGCTTGGCATGAACACACCCTCAGCTGTCAAATCAACCTGCATGCCAGTTTGCATTCTTTTCATTCCTTTAAGAATTATATTTACGCCGCCTATTTCCTGTTCTTTAAATCGGTTAGTCATCTGTAGTCATCTGTTTTTAAGGTAGCTTCTTATACAGCACTGAGCCCCGCCTTCACCCATGGGAGTAATGATCAGTGACTCACAGGGCTGGATAGTCGTAGATTAACCCGTTCAGTCAGTCCTGCACAGATTAACGCCTCAGGTCACATGAGGAGAGTCCCGATCGATTCTCTGTTTCCCTGGCTGTTTTCTGTGTTTGTGTTCAGTCTGCCTGTGAGAATCTGCTGACTCACAAACTCACCTCATGGCTGCTGGCAGAGAGCTGGGAACAATATCACACATGTATTATTAAATCTGTGTTGTGCAGAGCTGTAGCTTAGTTTAATGCTGTCATCAGCTTCCTCAGCAGTAACACATCACTCTCAGTGGACTTCAGCAGCGTCTTAAAACACCTGTGCAGCGCTGTGAATGAACCGCTGTATCACTAACCATCTGTTGTCTGTGGACACGAGTCTCCTGACTTCATCTTCAGTTTGAAACTCTGCTGATTTGTACGATAAGAACTTAACTCATAGAAAAACTGGGTGTCGGACAAACAGACAGACCAGCTCCAGCTCTACTTTGGTATATATTGTAGTCACTGTAAATTTCCTCAATACAATATCTAACATTAAAGGCAGGGTTGGTAATTTCCTCCAGATCCACTTTTTCAGATTTTGGTTGAACTTGTCTTAAGGTCCTGACAGAAATTAATAACTCATGTTCTCTGAAAAAGGAACAAAAAACATCCGTCATCCGTAGCAGTTGTAAGCCTCTAAAAACTTTGACCAATGTCTGCCACGAGGTACCAATCTGATGAACCAATCACACGCCTCCTTGTCTCCCTGCTCGCTCTCTACCTCTTGTGTCCACTAGACCACACTCAAAGCTCGTCATCGATCACGGAGTTTATACTGTGAGTATACTTACCGCTGAACGAGACATGAGACTGAGGGAATGCTACTTTCAAAATCATGCTAGTTTTCGAAAACGACCAACCCTGCCTTTTGTGCCATCTTTGCCCCAGAAACTTCTGATTGAGGACGAACCGGTGAGCAGTTACAGCCACAAACACACTCGTGTATCATTATCTACTGGCTGCTGTGATACCGTTGAAGTTCGGCTCTCTTGCTTTAAATTGATGTGTGTCAATGAGTCCCCATGTTCAGACACATGTTGCTCTGAAATGTGTGTGTTGCCTCCAGGTGTGTGTGTGTGTGTTTGTGCGTCACTGTGTGTTCTCTGTCAGGTTTGAGGATATGTGTGTTTGCTCAGGTGGTTTGTACATGACAAAGTGTTTGTACAGGAGAGAGGAGAAAGGTTAAATACTCTGCAGGCATGAATTTGCATGTTCTAGACATGATACTTAAAAATATGTTTGTGGGCCAGTCAGTGCCCTCTATCTCCTGCCTACATCACAGATTATTTGCTGTATAATACAGATCAGGACTCATAAATACAACAACACTCTCATTGTCTTTTAGGGGTGTAATGAGACATTCAGCTAACGGCAGCCAATCTTACATGGAGGGGTTTGTTAGGAACATTATCCTCAGATATCTTCAGTGCTTCGAGTGAACACAGTAACGTGTTGTAACATTACCAACGTTAAAGGTACTATATGTAGAATTCTTTTAGAATTTTACACCAAAATGTCTAAATTAATCAGAAAAAGTTATATATATTGTGTACTTACATTACCTCAAATATTTCCAACAGTTATCAAAGCCAGATAAATCCTTCATTTTATAGATGTACTGTAACATAAAGCCACCATGACAGAGCCGCCATGTCATACACGATGACATGTTTATCGTTGCCGTGGAAACACCGGATGCTACGTCAAAAGACCGCTGCATAAGTAAGAGTCAGCTGCTACTGAAGTAGCCCTTTCCTGCCATCCACCCACCCACCACCCCACAACGGTTTCCTTGATAATTACGAAGGCACAGAGACTAGGATTTAAACTTGCAGCGCAACAGCCTCTACTGAGTCAGGGGCCGAATCAAAAGACCCTTCAGGCTAATGAGGTTTCGGTGTCATGGAAGTAGGATAAGAAGGGTTCCCAAGTCCTAAAAAACTTTTTTCTCAGAGCCACTGACAGAAAAACGTAGCATCTCCAGTTGGAGTCAAGACGTTACATCTTGAAGCCATTGGTCAAGCATTGCTTTTATACATTTTCAAAGGTTGGATAAAATAAAATAAAAGTCTTAAGAAATGGAAACCCCGGGCTGTCTACACACTAGACCACCCACTTATTTGTATTTTTAACAACTAACTTGAATGAACCCCGATGTCTGTGTGTTCTTTCTATTGAATAAATATTCATTCTTCTAGCTGTTTAAGTCACTGCTGTTGCAGTGTCTGAATGATAACATGCCAGAGAACTGATGGGCAGATCCAGGCTGCAGTCAGGCTGACACCACAGCTCTTCTTATTGGGATAAATACTGAGTGACCTCACTGGTGCTAAGCCTCTGCACTGAGGCTGCACAAACACACACACTGCATACTGTATACTCTCTCTCTCACACACTCACACAGTTGTAATTAAGCTGACAATGTGGTGTGGGCTCGTGACATTTCCCTGCAGCCTGCTATTCTCCATGGGCCTTTGATGAAGGGAAGAATGGCATTTTGTTTGTCCTCCATGACTGCACACACTGAACAGTTTGTCATCACAGTTTTTGATGAGTAAACTTTATTTTGTGGATTGAAGAAGAAATAACTAATATTAGTATCTTCTTTAGCTAAACATACAATGTACTTTTAATCTAAAGTGTATTCATGTTTTAATTATTTGTAGGATCTAAAGCCTGTTTTAAAGGAGCAATATGTAAATCACTCAGGTTGCTATGTGGTGAACACTGAAGCTTCAGTGTTTATCCAGCTCTGCATGGGTCTGTAAACCTTTCTGTGTTCTTACCTCTCTCCATTTTTCAAAAGCATCTCCAATATTGATCCTAGTTTGAGCACGCTGCAACACCTGTTGATTTCCTGTTTGCCTGGCAAACCGAGGGGAAATTGACCGGACTGTAAGTGTGTTTCCTTGCCTGACTTCCTGTCCGGGTCGTTCTATTCTGTCCAGGTAGACACATGTCCTCCTTTTCATTATGACATAAGCTACTTTGAATAACTTTTGAAACTGTCTTTCTGTGCAACCTTATTTCATTGGGAGCTGTTTCCTTTAAGGATCATGTTGCAGCCAATACTAGAAAACTGCTGGCTGAAATAATTTACTGGAGCAATTCCGAAAACGTTTCATCACCTCTTAGTCATTTATACCTCAGAAATGGACTTATGATCAAAAATACTAGGATTACCCTTCATTATTATGCTTAGCTCCCATATATCAGAGTAAAAGGAGAAGAGTGTGTGCATGTTAAGCATTTCAGCCTAGCTAAAAAAAATCTGAACCTGGGGAAAACTGAAAGCTTTGCATAATGAAAAGCACAAAAGAACCCTTGTTATGTATAAAAAATCTGCAACAGAGATGTTAAAATATTTGATCCAAAAAGAAACGAGCTCCCTCGGGATGTCCTATCGCTGATTGCTTTTCACCAAAGATCCCTCGCCGAGTTTCCACCGAGTCATGCTTTATTCATTCTCTCCTGCGTGCCTCACAGCTCCAGCATGCAGCAGCGTGGAGTATTAATTGAGTCTTCGGTGCTGAACATGCTGAGTGTGTGACATTTACTGTAGGTGTGACAGCAGCCATCAAGGTCAGCCGTGCATTTTACTGGGAGCTGAAATATTCAGTAAACAGAGTTATGTTACAGACGGTGTCCAAGCAGCCGCAGCATGTTCATTAAATCTCTGCAGCTGTGTGGTTTAATGAAGTGAAATAATAAGGAAACTACTCATGTGATAACCTTACTGATATTGAATTTAAGGACTTATTTTATTATTTTTATGTCATTTATCATGTTTGTATATTTCTCTTAAGCTATATTAGCAAGTTAATTTTCTTAGCTCTTCATGAACTCTAACCAGCAGTTTCCTAATGATCGTGCACCAATCTGCGCACTCCGGAGCTCATTGTGCTGTCTCTAGTATTTAATGCTCTTATATCCACTGCACTTGTCTGGAAGCCAAATGTGGGTGATTTTGTTGGACCACCATCCAGACAGGGGCTATCCATAGGGGCATGGGCCACCCTAGAAATGTGATTGGCCACCCAACGTGACATCCCAAAAGCCTAAACTGTGATTGGCTATTTTCCCTGTCAGAGGCGGGACTTATGTTAAAACCGACTATTAGTTGTTTTTTATGCAAAGGCTGCTGGTAGCACTTTAACTATCAATGTAGGTTTTTTTGTACTTTAAATTTAAATTATAAACTTTGCACATCTTTTTCATTAGACAGGTTCATAGGAAAGTAATGCACTCTGTCTAATTGCAATAACTTGTGACATGTCAGGACCAAAACATGGCAAGTTAGACTGTGCAGGACTTTGCTTTTTTAAGTACTTTAAATTGTGACTTTTGAACATAAATCCCATCTTTTCAAGTCAGTGCCCCAGTTGGGCCACCCCAGTCACAAAAAGTTTGGAAACACTCCTGCATCCAGAGCATCCAAGACCAGAGTCTTGTTCAGTCAACAGCACCAGTTGTGTTTCTTCATTTCTTGAATTTGTCCCCTTTTAGTTTCTCAGTGAAACAGTTTGGGTGTTCACTTACACTCACATTGTTTGAGTGCATTGAGTGTCGCTTTTGTCATCTACTCCAGATGTGACCCAGAAAAATCTTCATAGAGATTTCTTGATGCAGACTCTCACATATACAGAGACGTACAGAAAGAAATGATTTATTCAGTTCACTCAGCTCCTCATATGACACTTATATAAATAACCAACACTCCTCCCTTTTACCCAAAGATCAAATGAATCTATTCTCTCTCTCTCTCTCAGTGCGCTGTGTGACAACTCATCTGACAACCCAGAGTTTGTGTTTGATGTAACAAACACCTCACAATCTTTCACTGTACAGTGTATCTGCAGCTGTTCACTCGACGCTGCAACATGATTAAAAAAGATAAATGCAACAAAGGGGACAAGGTCTTGAGTATCCTGGCATCATCTCAGCTTTGATCACGTTACCCACCACTGTCATATATCCCCCCAAATGTCTTTAAATGAGGACATGTTACACATAAATACATGATAAATCCAGTCTATCCTGTGTGAATGTGTCTCTGAGTCATGACTGTCTACAATGAGGGAGAAGCTCGAGTCCCGTTGGCTGTGTTGTTGTCAGAGCCGTGTTTACATGGACAGGACGGATATAATAATAATATAAATAATAAATATAATATCTTTACGCAAAAAAGACTTACGTGGACCAAAAGTCTAATTTGTACAAACCAATCATTCTTTAAAATATAAAATAATTAACCAGTTAAATGTTTTAGCTCTGCTTTTAGATATAGAACTACCTCATTTATAACAAACCACACTTAAGTTTAATTAAGTTGTGCAATATTAGTGCAGTACTTGAGTTAATGTGATTAGTTACATGAGTACACTTGGTCTATGTTTAGAGACTGTTGTCAGGTGCATCATGGGAAAGTGTGCGGCGAGCTTGAGCGCTCACTGTGCACTTAAAACCTGGATCAGATTCCTGCTATGTGGCGAGAAGAAGAGAGATCGATGATCCAATGAATTATTCATCAGTTCACTTTCTCCTGATCGTGTGTGTGTGTGTGTGTGTGTGTGTGTGTGTGTGTGTGTGTGTGTGTGTGTGTGTGTGTGTGTGTGTGTGTGTGTGTGTGTGTGTGTGTGTGTGTGTGTGTGTGTGTGTGTGTGTGTGTGTGTGTGTGTGTGTGTGTGTGTGTGTGTGTGTGTGTGAGTTGTGTGTGTTGTGATTGATTGTTTCTGTAGACTGGACTGTAGTGTGCGGCTCTGCCTGCATAAAAGAGAATCTTTAACACAGTTTTTCCTCTGACTTTGCTCCTCCTCTTGTTTTGTTTCTTCAGCATCTTAAAAGAAAAGAAAAGAAACTCTTTCCTTCTTTCTCTCCCCTCTTTAATTTTCTATTTCTCGGGGTGTCCCTAACTTTGGATTTACAGAGTCGAATCTGATTGGTCAGATTTTGCCTAAAGACAACTTATAGTCAAATGTCCTTTTTTTGCGCGTCCACTGTCCCTGATTTCCAACTGTAACTTCTGTAATAATAATGTTGTTTTTTTTTATTGTGAGAAATCTAGATGTCGGCTGCATTCTGACCTTTCGATTAACACCTCATTTGGTAATTACCACCTTCCATTCTCTGCTCCCAGCCTATAACAGCCAATGAGAGCTTGAGTTGAATGAAGGTGCCTGCCCCTGTTTTGATGAACCAAAATCCACTTCATTGCACACGACTGTGCTGATGACTGAGCTTCCTTGTAGCCAATGAGATTCTTTTTTTCTTTTTTTAAGATTTATTTTTTGGGCTTTTCATGCCTTTAATTCAGAGAGAGGACAGTGGATAGAGTTGGAAACCAGGGAGAGAGAGCGGGGAATGACATGCGGAGGGGGGCCACGGGTGGAAGTGAACCTTGGCCCACCGCTCAAGACGAGAGTCTCAACACATGGGACGTGCGCCCTAACCATTGCGCCACCAGCGCGCCCCGCCAATGAGATTCTTATAGCCATGGATATATGCTTCTTCAATCAATAACTGGCCTCACAAAGGCAGGAAGAGCACCTCTAACCCCAAACAGACTTTGATCTGTGACTAAGGCCTGTCTTATTTCAATAGCAGTACGATCGTTTTAATGATTTTTGGAATAATTTGAACACATTCTGAAACTAGCTTTCAAAAGAGACCATTATCTCGGGGTATGTCTGGATAGAAATATTGCAGCATAGGTCCTCTCTTCTTCTTGTCTCCCGTCTTACCTCACACCTCCTCTCCTTTTCATTAATTTCCCTTTCTTCGTCTTTTGCAGCTTTCGCACATCCCCAGCGTAAATGAACCAATTAACCGGATTAACACGCGCGAGTGCCGTGTGTTTTAGGAGGTTTAAAGTAAGAACATAAATGTAGGTCATGCCAGTGCATGGTGGGTTTTTTTGTGTGCTCTTAAATCTCTGCTTAAGACCAGAGGAAAGTGTTGTGAAGATGCAGATTTTGCTTCATGTTGAGCCTCCCTGCTGATCGCTAATCCTGAACATGAGCTCTATAGTGGAGCTCCGGCTTCTCTGTGTGAGTTTGTCTATACTCATGAGGACCAGATGAGGATGAAGATGCTATTCTGGGATCAGATCTAGAGTTTACATTTAGGAGGAGAAACAGAAATAGGTTTTTAGAGAGTCGAGGTTGTAGCGTTCTCTTGTATTGATCCCCCCCCCCCTCATTTTAATGTGCTCCGTATATTTCATGCTTCATTATGTTGTTGGACTAGAGGTTGTTCCCCGTGTTTTTATGCATGTGTAATCTACTCGTGAGCATGCACGCACAAGACAAAGGCTGGACTTTGAATGAAAATATGAAAGAACAAAGTAAAGGAGAGTCAAGATGCACACAGTTATTTCAATCGACTTTAATTTGATTTTTATCACCCTGGATGGATACTATTTCATACTGCAGTAACAATGAAACTGGGAGTTACTGAGCAACCCTAAAGTACACACATTGTTCATTTTTTATGATCAGGTGTAAAAAATAAAGGCAATTAACTCGTGACTGAGGATTCATTGTATCAGGCGTCTCTCTGTAACCACCTGCAGTTATAGTTCAAACAGAAAGAAAAGCGTTCTGAGATAATAGAAGCTTGTAGATCACTTTGATGAAATTCACTGTCATTGCAATGAGGTCTTTTTAATTTAGATAAATGAGAAGCAGCAGAAGAAGAAGAAGAAGAAGAAGAAGAAAAGAAAACGAAGGTTATCAATTATCAGGGAGAAGATTGAGAAAATGAGAAAGAGGAACAAAGAGTCATTCCAGGTCAAACAACAGTTTCTGTAACGAGTTGGTTTCATCCTTCATTTCTGGCACTCGTCCATCTACACCTCCCTCTCACTGGTCGCCCTTGGTTACAACCTCATTTATCCTCCTCCTCTTGAGATGAGATGCTGGGACAGTGTGTGTGTGTGTGGGACTCCTCTCATGTCTCGTGCTATGTCAGACGTATAATCTGGAGGGTGTTCCCTCATGTTTACACGCACAACAACACACAAACACACACTCAGACACCACCAAACACCAGCTTTACACCGCTGCATCTTGTAATGTTTTGCTCTGTTTACATTATCTCAGAACGAGCAACAGAACTAAATAACACTGATAGACGGTTGCACCCACTCTCTCTCTCTCTCTCTGTCTCACCCGGACACACACATCGATCTGCTCACACACAGACAAGTGAGCCACCCTGCATCCCATGAGAAGGTAAATTTATGTCCTGACTGTAATTTCAGGACTTCCATTTGTCATTTCTGCCCCTGTTAGCTTCATTCAGAGAACATGAGGGAGTTTAGACTAAAACATTGATCATAGACACATTTTATGCATTCTTTGGAAGGCAGCCCATAAAAAATATTAAATTTAAAAACAACCGAAAACAATGAAACTCAGTTAGAAATTTTGAGGTTAGTGCTGACAAAAGCAAAAGAAAACGTCATGCAGTGTAACGACAGAAAAGTCATTTCAAAGTACAAAAAGTCAAGACCCCTGTGACCCAAATCACTCACATGATTAAATGTCTGTTTTTCATAGGAGTTGCATTTTTAAATCTTGAGACATGAAAGTTTATCAGCTGATGTTAAATCAGGAATGATGGATTTGATGTAGGGTGACCATCCGCTCCGGTTTGATAAGGACGTCCTGTTTTCAAGCTCCGTGTCCTGAGTCACCACAAATATCTATAACAACTCTAATCTGTCCCGGTTTTAAATAGTCTTGGTCCCGGGTTTAATCAATTGAAATACCAAAACAGAAGAACATCTCTAATACACCAAGAGTCAAAGTGCTCAAGTGCTTAATTATCAACTTATTAACATTATTACGTCCGTTCGGTTACCCTGACTGTTGGCAATGTGAGCGTAATTATGCCACACTTTGCTCAGTGCGTCTGCTTTGTCAACAATCATTGGACAGGCGTTAAGATTAGCATTTCAAACGTTAGCAGCCATGCTGACTGCCGGTCGGTTGTGCACCTAAAAAACAAATCTTACCACTCTTTTATTAATTTGACCTTCAAAAATCATTCAAGCATTTTTAATACATGTTTGGAAAATGACTTTGTCTACACATTGTTTACATTCTTTTGTAATTGTCTGGCTTTTTTATAACTTCAGCTATTATTTGCTTCACTTGACAGATGCCAAGTCTTTGTGACAAATTGAATTATTGTTGCTTTTCATCACATCGTCTGCATACGACTTAATTTTCTTCCCATTTATAGTGTACAGTAACAGAAATGGGAGATGAAGCTCTTTTTAGGTTAAGTTTCATTTTGATCACTTCATACACTCCTTTTGGAATTTGAAAGATAGGTTACTTTCCATTCACTGGAGCACAGTTTTTACACACTCACACACCATCCCACCTACGGTCTAACGTCCTGCCTTTACGTCCTGCTTTATGACCAGCACTTGGACTTGGGATTGGGGTCGATGGTGCGCTGCAGAGTAACACAGACACAAAGACACACACACACACACACACACACACACACACACACACACACACACACACACACACACACACACACACACACATATAGAGACCCTCATCTCTGCCTCTCTGATCCCTCTGTGGGCTTTTGGGACCCTTTGTTATCCATTATCCAGCCCACCAGTATTCCCAGTGGTGATACAGTCATCTGAGCCTTTGAAGTGAAGCTCTTTATGATAGTCTGCTTCACTTTAGTGCTGCAGGCTGCTCATGCATTAACCTGCTGAATAATGTCCCAATGGTTTCCTAATAGTCTGAGGGGGTAATTGATTAAGTTCAGAATGTTTGTGCCGACATGACCTGATTGGCAATGACTAGAGGAAAAGTTTGAGAGTGCTGAGAGGTATTGATAAAATCCTAAGAAGGTAAACCTTTACTTCTTGAGACAATGTCTTTGTTGCAGACATAGTACAAACAGTTAAAACAGTACTTGTATAGATTTGTGTTTAGCTAGTGTTAAAGTTTGAAACAGCAACACATGGAAATGCTGACTTCAATTAAGTCGGTCAAAATACACAGACAGATGAATGAAGATGTGATCGCTCAGTTCAGGCCCGCCCTCAGAAATGACTGAAAGGAAAGGCAAAGTGAACGGGGGCTATGCAGGTATTATTTAAACATACCAAGACATGCGTGTTGGATCGTTAGCCTTAGCCTCCTCGCAATCATTTGCCTTCTCAGCCTGCATCCAATCACATCAGCATTTGAAGCTGACTGGAAACAGCTTGTGAACAAGTTGTTTGTTGGGGTCAAATGAGCCTCTTTTGTTTTCTGGCTGCTGACTGTTGTGCAGGTACTGAAATGGCTATAAACAGTTGTAAATAATTGTGAGCCGTTTGGTCAAAGAATGGTTGTTATTGCTTAAATTAAGGATAGACAAAGAAAGTCTCCCCCCCCTCCCCCATGGCTCAGCTTGCAGAAAAAGACCAACTTTATAAAACAATTCCACCTGTATTGCAGTCCAGAGGGCTGCTGCTTTTAGGAAATACAGAGGAAACAGCATATTTTAGCACAGAGACCATTTCTGAGTCACAGAGAACGTGGGCTTTAATAGACAACATAACCTACTCCTAATCAGAACAGAAGTCTGATTCACTTCTATTTTAAAACACCTCACATGATTCAGACATTCTTTTATATCTCACAGTATGTGCACCGCTCAAAAATGAATACTTTCTGAAAAAGTGATCGTTCAAATTGAATCTGAAACTAAAATACAAAGTTTGACTTTGATTCAAATCAAGACGGGATGATGCTACTGGAAAGTGTTGAAAACCGACTGGTTGTTGGTCTCGATTTCTGGACTAAATAGAAATATGGGAGAAAGGTCAAGATGCTGCATCAAGATAATAAATCACAGAAGCACCTGATTGGAGGAAATGCATGCTCTCTCTCTTTCCCTCCCTCCTCGTCCCTCTCTAGGAAGTGAACAAAGTGTGTGCAGGATGACGGATTGAGCTGACAACAAAATCCTGTGGTGTGCACAAATCAGCACAAGCCTCTACTTTGCAACGGAGGAAGGAGGAAGGTAAAGAAGAATAGTGAGGGAATCACATTCATTCTGCAACCTTGAAGATGTTACATTGCTCATTTAAGCTCATGCAGATATCCGTCTCCCTGGCTCTTTGTGACTTGCTTTGCCAAAGCCGGAAAAGACGCCACAAGCTGAGCTGTAAGCCGTCTTCTTTGCAGTGTTTTTTGTTTGTTCTCTGGCAGACAATGTGGCTTTTTAAACTCTCATTTCAGTGCCATGCAAGACATTCTCCTCTCGGGATCATTGTAGAAAGTTTTCTTTGCCATGTTGTTGCCAAGATTGTCAATGATGGCAGTTGGCGGGGAAAAGCAGCTGAGTCATTGTTTTCAGAAGAGACAAAGGGCATTTATTCAAATGTTCCAAAAAGTCAAGTCAGATCATATTTGGCATTTTGATCTTCCTAAATGTCATGAAAGCAGCTGGTCAGTCTTCAGTGGACTCTTTTTTTGGTGTCCTTCTTTGGCCTCACGTTTGGCTCTGTTGTGGATGCTTCTTGGCAGCTCTGGTGTTGGATGATTTGCAATGCAGATCGTGTTTTATTCTTTTCCTAACACACACAAACACACTCGAGTGGTGCCTGCTGCTGAGTCACATGGCAGCATCTTCCACCATGCACTCTGTTCCCCCTGAAGCTTCCTACCATTTACTGAGCACTTCCTTTGGTTTGTGTTCCAGCGATGATCAGTCACAGCTTTGGACAACAGGGGGAGAAAAGGAAACTAAGGGTTGGTAAGAAAGAAGGGGGGGACGGTGTCAGAGATGAAATGAGGCCATGCTCGCCGCTCAGTCCCTTCTGAATGTGTTTGTGCTCGCTGACAATCCGCTCAGCCTCCATACACTCCTCTGAAACATCCTGTCCTGTTATTTTTGGTCGTTTTTTAATAACCCCCGCTCTGGGCTCCTTCTGGTCTGGCCTGGCAGAGAAGATAACATTCACCTCTCACTGCAGCTCATGCTGTGCCTGTCCCCTATCCAGCAGGGTTCAAGTGACATCCTTTGTTTTCAGGCCAATCCGAAAACCTCAAAAAGCTGATATGTTTTGGCCAATTTTCTTATGCAACTCGGTTTGTATTTCAGGGACTACCGACAGAAATAGATAACTTGAAAATACTTTTAAAGGAGCAATGTGTAACTGTGACACCTAATGTTTAAAGTGGGTACTGCAGTCCAAATTCAAAACATTTTAGATAGCTGTCTCCCCCCGGCCGTGGGGGGGGGCCTTAAAACTGCCTACCTTCTCTGGTCCAAACAAATCCAGAGCATTCAGGACCATAACTGGTCTCACATCTGTCCATTCATTCTATGTTTCTATTACTTGATAAACTCTAACTTTGACCTGACGTATAGGCTCATAATCATCCATTTGACACCACACATGCCATTGCATAAAATTGCCTACACTAATTTGATCATTTAATGCGGAGGAGTTTTTTAACGCTAACTTTTGTGATATTGTCAGTTTTTTAAGCAGTGGGCAAATGTGTTTTGAAGGTTTCATCTGATACAGAAATACAGGGCTTGAATTGGAGGTTAATTGTGTATATATTGTTCAAAGCTTATCGCTTATTGTGACGTCATTACTAGGTTTTTCAAGTAGTGGTCAAAGTACTTGAGTAGTCAAATCCCTGAGATTTATCTTTATTTCAATTTTTTTTATTGAATTGGGACAGTGCACTTTGATCAACATATCAGCAAATAATATCCATGTAAATATGTCAGAATTAGCACAAAAGCTACATATCATCCGTAGTCCTCAGGAACTAACAAGAAACATCAAACAAATTTACAGTTACAGGACAGTCTGCAGAACATCACAAACTCAAATCACAGACAATTTGACAAACAAATTGGACATCCAGTTAGCCTTTTTAGACTTAAACAGGAATTACAACAATCTCAGGCAGCAAGATCAGGTTTTCCTGTAACGTCCGCGACTTGTCACCTCGTTTTACACCATGCATTTGGTTACGTAATGACATCATCACTTATCAGAAAATATGTTGACACAAAAGATAGAGGCAGAAGATAAGTAAGAATAAGATAAGATCAAACTTTATTTATCACAAAGGAAATTCTTGCTCCAACATTACAATAAAAAAACGTAAACGGAGGTGTAATAAGTTAGGTAATGGCGTAAGATAAGTACGACAGTAATGGGATTACTGACAGTCACAGTTCAGATACAGACCCAGGCTCCGTGTTGCAAACCAAAAGAAGGCTGGTAAAGCAAGATTTTATTTTGAGTGAAATGGACACAAACTGTGTGGGAGGTCTTCAGGTTTTCATAAAGATAAAAAAGTGAATGATTTGTGATGTAGACTTCTTGGTTCCTTTCATGATATGTCGACGTTATCGTCCGACCCTGTCCAGCACAGTGTGTCCACTCTGTCCTCACCTCTGTGAGTATAGAGCCGGCTGATTACAGATGGTGATAAATCCCTGCAGCTAAGTGAGGCTGCTCCCTGGACATTGATTAGTTATCCGCTCAGATCGATGATGAGAGTTAAAGCCAGTCTCCAAATACCGACGAACACGTGAAACAGTTCGATATGAACTCACCTTGGACATAAATAGATATCTGGACAAGCTGCTGTAGAACTAGACACAAATGCACTTCAGATACAAGTGTAACATCCAAGAAGAACAATATATTTTTGAAGGTCTCAGTCTCGGAATCGAAAGCATTTTTTCTCGATCTTGTCTCGGTCACAGGCTAGACGGACTCCGGATCTTAAATCAAGACTGGTAAAGACCGCCACTGATCGGCTATTTTCATGTCATTACTGTGATTAGAATGAAAGAAAAAATAACTTCAATTCATTCATAATTTGATTTGTTTCCCCTGGTTACGGCCCCAACCTACACATGATGATGGTTTTTCAGTGATATTTTTGGTCTTGGTCTCCAATCGGTCTCAACCCCTAAAGGTCTTGGTCTTGTCTCGGTCTTGGAGCACTCTGGTCTAGGGGTATGTCTTAGTCTTGGTTTGTGGTATTGACTACAACACTAGTTTGCGCTATTCTTACAGCCTTCTTTTTCTTCATGTGGATAACCAAACTTTTGGATAACCTCCAGTTGCCAGACCTCTCACACTTCATTTTGGAATTTGGTTGGTGGAGTTTGGTGAAACACTTTTAGGCTGACCACACTTCAACACCCCCTAGTGCTTATAAAAGGTACAGTTGAGTGACAGCTTTTAGCCATACTGAATGAACCCCCGTTTGTTTATCACCGAGCTGTCAAAGCTGAGCGTGGTGTGAACTGGGGCACGCCCAGTGATCACCAGGAGGAGGTGTCATTCTCTCTGAGCTGCACATGCTTCTATTTATAACAGATAGCTGCAATAACTCAGAGAGAGAGAGAGAGGTAGGGAGAGCAAGAGAGAGAGAGAGAGAGAGCGAGAGAGAGATCATTCCAGAGATAGTGACGGACAGAGCGCTCACTCTGTGCTCCTAACTATTATTACTCCAGAGCGTGCAGAGGATGTGTCGCAACGCCGTCAGAGGATTCTGAAGAGACACCTGGGATTTTTGTTTTCATCACTAACACTAAAGGATAAAATAAATATCACATTTGGGAAATCAGCTGAGTGACAATGCCCGAGGAGAAAGGTAAACCTCACCTTTAAATACCTTTACTAAGCTTTAATGTTGTGTGCTCACCTGGCAGTGTGCAGACAGATTGTAGCTTAATGATTAGCTTGTTTTAAACATTAACTTTTTAAATATATCTTAAGTAGATAGTTATCACTCTTTAACTACAATATAAGATAATGAAGAACTCAGACTCACAGGAATCATTCAAAAGTTCTTTGACAGAGTGAGTGTGTTTGTGTTTTCAGCACGTCTTTGTAGGTATACTTCACCTGCAGGCCTCCTATTATGTAACCGTGGTCAGAACAGAAGCGTGTAGCACGTTCTCTTTGAATACGATGAATGACAATAACAAGCGTGTGTGGTTGAAGGCTGAACGCTGGCAGGTTGATGTGCTGCCTGCCTGCCTGCCTGCCTGCCTGCTCTGCTCCATCCCTGGCAACAGCAGTGTTGTGTTGGTCCCCTGCCTGCCTGTCTCACATTGGGAGCTCAGCCATTTGGGCGGCTTACAGAGGGGCTGTGAGGAGCAGTTGCTGAGAAGAAATGCCCGTTGATATTACTACAGTGATTTACAGTGCGTGTTTGGTGTTGCATAATAGGGCTGTGGTGACCCTTTTTAGGGATTTAGCGTCTTTTAATGTGTGTTTACTTATTTTGTAGGGATTTAGGGATTCCCCAAACGTCCCCTTTATACTCTGCACAGACCTTAAAGGAGCAGTATGTAACTCTGACAACTAGTGTTTAAAATGGGTACTGCAGTCTAAATTCTAAACATTGTAGAGAGCTGTCTCCCCCCGCCCCCTCCTCTCTAGAGTCCATGCTCACACAGGTCACCATGTGAACACTGAAGCTTCAGTGTTTATCCAGCTCTGCATCGGTCTGTAAACCTTTCTGTGTTCTAACCTCTCTCCATTTTTCAAAAGCATCTCCAATATTGATCCTAGTTTGAGCACGTTTCTGCTCGTGGAGCTTATTAGAAACATGCAGAGGCTTTTTAGGTCGGGTACAATCACTTCTATCTGAACCACTTCTCTTGCCCGCTTCCATCACTGCAACACCTGTTGACCTGATAACTGCTCTCATATCTGGCAAACCGAGGGGCGTCCAAAACGGCCGTGTGGGGGTGCCTTAAAACAGACAACCTTCTTTGGTCCAAACAAATCCAGAGCATTCAGGACCAGAATCTAAATTGCACGGCAAATTTAACCAACCCCTCGCCAGTGAAAAAATAAGGCCTCTGAAAAGCTGCAACTCTCACAGCAGTTTATTTTAAAATGCTGTTCCACAATCAGGTATTTTAGGCTGCAATAATCACTAGAAAGGCAAAAAAAAAAAAAACTCTCCTGCATTCAAACGTTTTTCCATAATGAACAACACCCAAGTATTATCAGCACAGGAGAGGGATTGATAGCTCAGCTCGCAGACCCCAAATCCTCACCAAATCCCATTGGAAAAACATAGATATTTAACTTGAAACTGCTTTATTCAATGTTTCTATTTATTTATATCACCACGTCCATTAGAGACGTAGTCCTCCGCAGATAATTTGGCCTCTCTACTGATGAGTTTGATTGTTGACTTTGGGAGAAAGACAGCTCGTGTAGCTGCTAGCTAGAAGCCAGGCTCAATTAGTTGTATCCAGTAAGTTTCCACTATTTAGCTGTGCGCTGCTGCTTGTAAAAAGTAGCCTCAGTGTTCGTCCTCATAAAAACACCACAAGTATTTCCTCTCCTCTCCAGAGTCTGGTCCTGTACAGCCTCGTTAAAGCAGATCCAGTGTGAAGTTGATGGCAGTGTGAGTGTGTGCTGTTTCTAAATGTGGGGCCATAACGGTGTCTTGTATAGAGCAGTAGAGAGGCGTGTACGCTGCTACCACAATGTGACGAAGCTTGTGAAGTCTGGTGGGGAAGACACACACACACAGGCCATGTGCTAACACATACATTCTGTACATTGAGCTCTAGCACAGCGACATGTTTCAAGCATCAGAGTTTGTTTGTTGCATGTTACTTCAATATTCAGTCTTGTGATAAGTTTGGGAACCAGCAGAAAAAGTATATCAAATGTATGTTACTTAGCATACACACTCACAGGTATTTATTCTCAACATTGAGGCGATATACACACATGCATGCAGTCATGCACACACACACACTCACCACTTCATGCCGTGTCTCAGTGTCTCGGTGCGAGCCAAGGACGGTGTATCCTGAGTGTGTGATGTAATGGCTGGCGTGTTGTCAGCAGTCACAGCGACGCCCGTCACCATTCTGGACCTGCCAGTAAACAAACCATCTGTGTGTCCGTCTACGACCATACTCCGTTCCCAATTACATTTTTATGGTATTTTATTGTTTCTGTCAGAGGTTTTCAATTACCTGCACACATACTATAATTAAGAATAGTTTAAAATGTATCATTTCTATATGCTAGATACCGCAAAAGTATCTCTAGGTGACCCTCAACTATTGATATTTTGTCAAAATCTTGTCCCACATTAAGACCAAAAACCAACACTATATATAAGTCTTTCTTTTTCAGTCTCTGACTCTCCAACGTGCTTACTGCGCTCCACCCAAAGTTCTCTGGCTCCTAAACAAGACTTAGATCTTTAAGTCACAATTTTTTAGTCATTACGGAGCCCCCAAAGGATCCATAAGGAGGAAATAGAAAGCTGCTTGCAAATCAGTACCCCCTGTCTATGCGAGGTCATAGATTGCACGGTTTATGAAACCATGCCCAAGGTTTGCAAAAATAGTATAAACTGTGGGTATTGATTTGCAAACACTTCTTGCCGTAGCCATCAGGGGCTTCATAAGTTTATTATTTGACCCAGACTTCCCTCTTCCCAGCAACGTTTTCCAGCTCCTCTCGGGGGATTCTGAGCAGTTCCCAGGCTGGACGAACTCCAGCGAACTCTGGGTCTACCTTGGGGTCTCCTCCCAGTTGGGCTGCCCTGGAAAACTTCCAAAGGGAGCGTGTAGTAGACATCCTAATCAGACGCCCAAACCACCTCAACTGGCTCCTTTTGATGTAAAGGAGTAGCGGCTCTACTTCGAGCTACCCCCGAATGTTTGAGCTCCTCACCCTACACTCTCCGGAGGAAACTCCTTTCGACCGCTTGTATATGCAATCACCGTTCTCATTTCAGTGATATTTAAGGTATATGAACTTTGGACATAAATTAACATTAACATTTCGCAATATTCTAATTTTTTGTTGTTGTTGTTGGTGTCTGATTTGTAGTAACATGATGATGATGAACGCTGGTTGGACGGGCCACCTGTTCATTTTTGCCTCAGGCCCCAACAGACTCTAAAACCACCACTGTTAATAAATGTTACTGAAATTGTAGGAAATAGAGCATTAATGGGAGATTATTTTGAGCTGCAGTTTAATAAATGTGATGGTCTGGAAGCTGACTGATGGGTTTGTGCACAACAATGGAGCTATTTATACATCAGGCTTTGAAAACACAGAATACACGCTGCATGGATACTGTCATGGTTGGTTTTGGTCTTTAAATGGGATTCGTTTACAATAAGAAAAACATGACATATTGCTAACCTTATCCTTTAGAAGCACTGGATATAAAACCTGGATCAAAGGTGTTTTCTTTCACTCTTCAGCTTTTGGTTCTTTGGATTAGTGAAGCATTTTATAGTTTCTTATTGAACTGAATGTCACATGAAAGACTTCATACAGGGATAATAATAAAGAGATAACCTTTAAAATGTCAGCAGAGGGAATGAATGGACATGAAAAATGTTTGTTTCATTGATTGATTTTTATTAAGTCATTCACAATTGTGGCTTATGTTGATGTCAAAAAGTTGCTTTTTATCATCAGGTGGACAAACAGAAACTTTTACTTTTGCTTGAGTCATGTTTGTGTTCATTGGATGAATTTATGTCCAATATTCACTCCCCTTTTTGGTCTCTACCAACCGCTGAGAAAAATATCTCCCGCGTCTTTATTAGAGGTGGGGAAAGTAAAAATCAAGGTTCTTATCTTCTGAGTTTTTAAATGGATTCATAACTTTCAAAAATTGGGTAATCAGTCACTCCCTGCTAATTGCTAAAGCTAGCTCTTTAACTCAGTAGAATGGCAACTAGAGCAGCAAGAAATTCAGCCAGTCTCACAGATGACTGGAGTAAATCCTTAAGTATGTATTAATTCAAAAATAGACCGAATCATGAATCCAGAATTGTTTTAAAGCGAGAATAGATTCTCAATCAAATCGTGACCACAAGAATTGAAATCGAATCGTGAGACACCTTAAGATTCCCAGCCCTAGTCTTTATGCTCAACTTTCTGCATCAACAACTTTCAAAACATCAAAACATTGTCTACCAGCTGTTCGATGCTTGGTTGGTATCCCAGCTTTATCATGAGTATTTGTTGGGGTTGGTTGATTCAAAATAGAGAAGTCATGTGATGTAAAACCAAAACTTGAACTTAAAATGCCAAAAAGCTCCTCATAGCTCATGAAAACTGCAAAGATGGTGATTGGTCATTACTATACGGGCCTCCTTTAGCATCACTTACGTACATAAAAAACAGTACTCGTATGGCATTTAATGCATTTATATTGCATTAACTCTCTACTATTTCTCCATTAGCGGGTGAATCATCCAGCAGTCTGAGTAACTGGGGTCGCTGTGTTCTCACTCAGCGGCTGTATAATGTATAATGTGTCTTTGTGCACTTCAGGGTGGAGTAAGGTCCTGTCGATGGTTAAAAATGGCCAGTGTGTTGCTGTTAGTGGCCTCTCTCCTTTAGGTGTATTCAATGGTTTCTGCAGCAGCTCTGCTCAAACAGCTGACACAATGTTTTCTGCAGAGAGGCTGTATTCATGAGTCATGCTGGTTCTCTCTGGGTTTAAATGAACAGCTCCGGTCTCTCCCTCTCTGTCCTTCTGCTTCAACTCTTTTATTCCCTCCCAATCAGCTGTACAGCTCATGAACAGTTATTAGATCAGCTTCTTAACATGTGCAGACACACACATGCTCAGCTGTACAGTGGTTTTCTGCTGCATCACTGTGTCTGCCTTCACTATGAGACAGCATTTTCTGGGTATGAGAGCCTCAGAGCAACTTTCTCTTTTCATTTCTGTCTGGTCTGCATCTCATAGTCTCCATCTTTGAGTTATTTCTTTGCCTGCTTTACTTGTTTCTGCCTTCTCTCTAATGATCCCACACATATCCTGCTCTGAAGCCGTAAAGAATGCCTTTTGTTTTTGAATAAAGGTCGCTGTCATATTGCTGCTCCAGTGTGTGATTTCAAACAGCATGCCAGCAATCCCAAATCAAATGGCTGATGTCTCACATAACAGCATGGCATCTTTTGTGCATCGCTTTCTCAACAATAACACCCCTTTACCTTCCCTAAGCTAAGCTAAGCTGATCTCTTCCTCTGTTTTTAACATAAGGACTTCCTGGATGTCATTGTTTGGCTGAATAGTGGACAAGACATTTTTAATAAAACTTGCTGAACCACTAAAGAAGAAATGAAAATGAGAAGATTAAAAATGTTGGTGTTTTATCAAGCTTGTCAAGTTGTTGCTGGATAAGTTACTAGATGATTCTTCAAATAATTACCTTCCCTCTTATTGCACTTGGTAATGTTATTCTTGCACTAGAAGTTGAAGAACCTGTGAGATTGTTACCATCATGCTTACCACCAAGGTGCAAAAACTATCATAAGGTACACTTTAAGTAAATGTAGCTTGGTCAGGTTCTGCCTCCATTTATACGGCAGTCTGCTTTATGGTTAGTCCCATAGACCAGCAAAGTTCTTCCACAGCAAACTGGAAAAACCATGTCTTTATGGCCCTGTCTTTGAGTCTGAGGGTATTGTAATGTTATATCAGTAAAGGGCCTACTCTAAAATTGTCACAAAGTTGGGAGCACAGAAGTGCCTAAATGTCACTTTATGCCACTTGAGATCCAAGACTGGAAATACACAACCTGTAAGCACACACTTTGGGTTCAATGGTATTTTGACATTGCATAGATGCTGATCTGATGGATTTACTACCTTACACCAATGGGGAATCACATGATATTTATACACATTGGATCTCATACTGTTTTAACTTGAGGCAACTAGATAAGCTGCAGTAGAGCCAGCTGCAGTAACCCGTGGGATTATATCTGTGGGTAGTGTTTGTCATCCACGTGGAGGAAATATTCACTGAGGAATCTATCACAGGAATGGCTGGAATCATATGTTTTCACACACAGACCATATTCATTCAGAAGCACACCATTTGCAACTATTGACGAGCCACTTGATTGAATTTAGTTCTGGTGATTTTGTTGGAGTTCTGGCGCTTCTGTTTATATACGACACACCCTCGTCTTTAAAAGGACCTTTCCCAACAAGGGCCCACTGGTGTCATTTTCAGGAGGAGTCAAAGGTCAGCTTTCTGTAGTACTTGACCTCAGGGTCAAAGACTAAATGCTGTTGGGGTCAGTTTGCAAGCATGACTGCACAGGTGGACTTCACAGCTTTGAAGAGAGAAGGAAATCTTGTAACTCACATTGTCCAGTCTGTGCATAGTAGAATAAGTTAGGTCATTCATCCCAGCTATTTGCAAATTCTCTGCTTCTTTTCCCCGTGTGTAACGCAGTACTTGTATTTAGTGGACTTGGCCTGCAGGCTCTGTTCGTGTCTTTTTCTTGGCACCCAGAGACGGTGAGATAATGGAGGGAGTTTTCTGTTGGACTGGCGGACAGGAAACTCTTCAGCAGTGAAGTAATGGTTTTACAAAGGTAAAGCCAGGTGTGAGCAGGCTCTTAGAAACTCTTCACATTATGGTAACGATATAATCCAGGTTGCAACACCTTAAGAGGATGTGAATACAGCCAATAAAATACTTAATAGGTCTTTAAGAGGTTGCAAATTCTCTTTTTTTTCCCCTCATCTAGAATCTGCCACTTTGTCTAAGGAGGTGTACATCTATTCCAGTTTCTATGTTGGCTATACATTTAATAATATGGAAACAAAAATTGATCAAGCCTCTGAGAAGAAAATTACAGACACCACCTAAAGAGAAAGGATATAACTTAATTAACATGACTGTTTTAAGGAAAATACAATGAGAAAGTAGAAGATCTATGGAACAGCCATTCTCCAAATTCAAATGGAAGTCTTCAGTATTTAAATTCCTTTTAATGTTGTATTCTCCTAATCAACAGGCAGCCATCACACACATGTGGGGCCCAAATGAGACCAAATTGGAGCCCAAATAATTTAGTCCTTAGTTTTCATAAAGGCCCCTCTTTGGTTTTCCCGGATGAGTAAATGAAGAGCCACTAATGGGCTCAATGCAGGGCCTATATGGGTAGAACGTGGCCCACTTTTGGACCCATCCATTTTCCATGTTATAGTCTAAATGGTATACCAATTTCTAGCCAATGTATACTGTTAGGGATTTCCCATTTGGGCTACACACTGACTCACCATAAGCCCACCAAAGGCCCACTTCAAGACCCACAAAGGTCCAGCTTAATGTGGTGGCTAGAATGCAAATCAGTGGAAAGTAAGCTACAAAATTAATATGTAAAAAAGCTATTATGCTGGAGAGACAATATGACAGTGTACCCAGAACTTCATCTTGTCATCTTGAGTTTGTGTTCTACCCCAGTGGTTCCCCCAAAGTGGGGGTCGGGACCCCTGGAGGGGCGTCGTGAGAAACCATCCAATGGTTACCACAGTTTGGATAGGCCTATTCATAGGCCTCTTCACTACGTTATTAATCACCATCTGGGACAGTGGGGGTCCCAAGTCTCTGGTACCCTTATTTTAGGGGTCACAAATTGAAAAGTTTGGAAACTCCTGTTCTAGACTGAGACCAAAGTTTATAATCTGATAGATGGCTTCAAAGATGATTTTTTTTTACAAACGGCATGATCATCATCAGGTGGACAAAGCGTGAGTCATGTTTGTGTTCAGTAGATTTTGCATATCTATGACGTGAGATGTTTAACTCTCTTTGCACACGTGAATTTGTTGAACACAGAGCTGTGTTCTCTGGGTAATCCAATGCAACTGTCCTACGTTATATGGCTTGTATTTACTTGCGTTTTTCACAGAAATAACATCATGTAATAAACATTTGTGGGTTGTGTTTATGTGTTTATTCACAAGAAGGCAAAACTCCAGGAGGTCAGCGGCCTGTCCAGCACCAAACACTCCTGCTGTAGTAATGTGAGCATTTTGATCCCCGGCCGCCTCTGCAGATGGTTCACAGCAGGAATGTTGCAGAGCACCATGGGATCTCGGCGAGTTTAGGGAACACTCTATTTTTAGGAGGTGCAGGAGCTAGGCTTCTTGAAAAGGCATTTGATACAGAACTGTTTGTGTCCTGAGTGGCGGCCTAGGGCTCGTCATTACATGTACCTTAAAAGCTTTTTCATGTTGGAGCATTAGGTACATTTTTTAAGAGGTACTGGAGGAATTTTTCTGGAACATGGCCTTCGGAGGTTCTCATTTTCAATCATAGCTTTATTAAGTTGGAGTGACTTTGGACAGCGGCCTTGTATGACCTTTGATTCATCATAGGTGACCTTGAGTAATAAGCTATTAGAAAGGTTTGTCTTGGCTCATCATGTCATATACCTCCAGTGTGTAGCAGCATGCCTATGTTTGGGCAGTCGTACATCACATGTGTGCAGGTGGCGAGCTGTCATGGTCAGTGTGCGTTCCCAGAGGCTTCCAGTGGTGTGACTGTACGCAGCACAGACATGCAGCGTTGCATTGCTCAGATAGCTGCCTGCCCGCCTGCAACCTTTGGGACAACGGCCTCAGTCGTGGCCGTCAGCCAGAGAACAGACTCCAGGATGGCTGATTGATGATATGGACAACTGGGGTGGAGAGGACAGGGCACCAGCAGGAGAGGGGGGGAGATAGAAGGGAAGGGGGGGGGACTCTACAAGCTGCTCCGGAGTACACAGTCCCTCTCTGTCCTCAATTGTAAAAAGGAAACTCAGAATTTCCTTGTCACCCATGTCCAACTGAATTATTTCCACTCCATACTTCCTCTACTCAGACTTTCAAATAGCCTTCTTCTTCTATGATTTGCTTCCTTCAGCAGATTTCTTGATGACCACAGAAATGTTGGTGCGTGAGGTCTGAACCTTTGAACTCTACGTGCACATGCTGTAATGTTAAAGTGTCCCAAATGCATGACTGTTAATCTGCACTATTAGCACTTAGCATAGTGCATAAAATAACACCATTGGTTTACTGAATGAATACAGCAGTGCTCCATTTAAGGGAGGGATGAGGCTGCTGGACAGAAATGAGTACAGCTTCCCTCATGTGCATATAGGCAGAAGTAGTATTATAAATTGCAATGTTTAACTCTTAAGACGTAGAATAGACAAAAGGGTCAGCAGCAGGTGTAACCATTTATATCTGTTAAATTAATATCTGCAAGTCGAGGCTAACGCAGTCTCTAATCTCTTAGATGGGGCAAGACAAACTGGGGAAAGATATGTGCTCACTTATTGGACCGGGTTAAACAATTAAAAATGGGGTTTAAAAAACCTCATGCCTTGTTTAAAAATGCAGCATTGCCTTTTGTCGATTGTGGCCAAGGCGTAAACCAAGTGGTGACCTCCAATGTGAAAAAAAGAAGCCAATGCTGAATTAAAAAAAATGGCAGTGTCCACTTGAGGCTGGCTGCAAAATCCCTGGTTGCTAAGAGTTAGGATAGGTTTGCATAATTGGGGGCTGACTGACAGGAGGCTTACAGCCCTCCGGCTCCTTTATTTAAACTCTTTGCCTGTTTCTAGATTAATTTTAAGTTTGATTTTTGGGCTTGTTGGGCCTTAATTGGAGAGATGGGACAGTGGATAGAGTCAGAAATCAGGGAGAGAGAGAGACAAATAAGGAGAAACCGCACTAATGGGTGAAAGCATGGATACTACAGCGGCATGCTCAAGGAGGTTTCCTGAATCTGTGTCGAGAGCTGGAGAGAAATGAAACCTCTGAACAGCCAATCAGAGAGATTCCTCTCACCAACGGTCCAACTAGGACCGACGATCTCCTTGGTGTGTCCGGCCTTAAGGGGGTCACTATTTAAAGATTAATGAAGATGTTAACCCTGATCATGTTGAATTCTTTAACGCCTGAAACACAAGTCATCGCCCTGTCATGAACCCAGAGGAGGACATGAAAGAGCAGCAGTTGAACATGGATTGAGCGTAGCACTCATCGTTCATTTTGTCAGCCAACAGTATTAAATATAAACAGCAAACCGCTCCCCGCTCTCCCTCTCACAGATTATTGGACTCCTATCACACATCCCCACTACGAGCGTCTCGGTTACCGGCAGCCTGAAAGTCTGGGACAACGAGCTGGATTTACATCTGACCCTAAAGATCATCTCCTGTCTCCTCCTCCTCCTCTCCGCCCTCCTCCTCTATTTGCTGTTTGAAGAGGAAGCACAGAGACACTGGATCCCCCCCAACAGGTGCAAGGGTGTAGCAATGCACGCTGGGTCATATCAGGAGGCAGACCCCCCCCCCCACCCCCCGCCCTCCCTCACGACTCTCTGACCACAAATCCCTGCGGCAGACCCTCCTACCAAACCTGTCTCCCTTTGGACTCTTGTCTTTTCCAGATGGTAGCAATCATCTCGGTCTCAGACCTTTTTTACGAGAACTTTAGACTTTCCCCTCCTAAATTCTTCTCTTTATTGGTTCTCAAGCCCACATGGACAACACAAGTAGCTTCAATAAAAACCGCACCTCCGACTGAAAATAGAATCTACATGAGATTGTTCAAAATCCCTTTTCTTGTCTTGATTCAATAAGGAAGTGGGCACATTTTCAAATAAAGCACCAGGTTGTAATCCAGACATGGCTAGAAAGAAACCAGCTCTTTGGATCCTCGTCTCATCCAAAGAAAACTTTGTGTAGAATCGTCTTTCTTTATATTTTGATTGCAGTTGCTGATCTCCGGATTGTTTTCGGTTTCCTCCGCTTTCATTAAAATCCGATTTGAGAATTATACTTTTAAAACTCTTGAGTGAAGTGATCTTCTCAAAGAGATTGGAGGAGATTTTTGAGGGTTTTGTTTGTCTTGGAGACACAGACACACACTCTACACAGCTATAAAATGACTTTGTTCCCCTGAAAGGTGCTTGTAAAACTCAGCGAAGAATGTGTGGCTCCTGTAGTTCTGGATAGACTGGTGGCTGTTTTTACTATCATGGCAAGTATCCCCCATTGCAACAGTTAGCAGATAGGTCAAAGGTCACATATTATGTCAAATCCACTTCATCATGTTTCTAACACTAAAGTCTGCCTACAAACCCCCCAATGATGAGAAAAGTCCATCCTCTTCGTCTTTTGAAAATGTGTGCTCAAACAGGCCGTTTGGAGATTTTCCCTTCATGACATCACAAAGGGCAGTAACCCCTCCCCCAGGTGAGTGACACTCCCACAGCTAGGTGTTTGTTCTGTCCTCTGAGTCTGCCTTCTCATCGTAAACAATATGACATGGAGCGAGAAAGCATAGAGGCTTGAAGCCGTCTGGTTAAATTCTTGGTTTCATATCGGGGCACTATCTTGTGATTTGCAGAACAAGCTGTTTAGTGCCCCCTGCAGACTTCTCCTGGGATTACTCCAACATACACTTACTTTATGGTCTGAAACTTCTAGTTTGGACATCCAGCATTGTAACACTGTATGTGAGATTTTGACCAGAATGAAAGTCCTGGAGCAGCTCTGTTTGGCTCAGCTATTCTCTCTCTCTCTCTCTCTCTCTCTCTCTCTCTCTCTCTCTCTCTCTCTCTCTCTCTCTCTCTCTCTCTCTCTCTTTATCTCTCTCTCTCTCTCTGTCTGCCCCTCGCTCTTTCTCTACATCAATCTATCCGATGATGTCCCCTTTCCGAGCCCAATTACCGGTAACCATGGAGGGCTGATGAAACCGGTCTGACGACACCAGCGTGTCCTGAGAGCACAAAGGGCCTTCTGTTCATCTGACAGCTCCGTTTGTATTGAAAGCCTGATCAGTATGTTCATGTTCCGTTCTGCCGGGGTTATGATGTAAACACAAACACGTCCTGATGGTAACGTTCAGATGGAGATGTCTACTGCCTCTCATTGTGTCACTCTGTCTCTCTCTTCTTGCATCATTGAAGACGCCTCAGGGATGATGTCGTCTGGTGTTGACATCATTTTTCTTGGCACAAAAAAACCCACCTTCCTGTGTGGAACAAAGAGAATAAAATCGAGGAAATTAAGTGGGAACAAGTCAACAATGTGACATTCATGCAGCAGCCGTGTTGATGTGGATTTGTAGGCTCTTTACAAAATGTGTATAACAGTGGCAAGTACCCAAAGCTTGCAGTTTATCATAATATCTCTGTTGTCAGGGGATGTACACATGCATCATTTAGACAAGATGCTTAATGAACAAGCCTGTGATGCAGCTCCACACAGTGTTCAATGATGGACGCTTCTTTCCCACACTCTTCCCCCCCGACGCCCGTCAAGTGACTGAACGCTCTGAATGTGTGCGATATGAAGTGAATGCTAGAATATTGTCTTCAATCCTATTCTCCCTGTGTGTGTCTCCTGCAGTGTTTCAGCAGCAGGCGGTCCACAGCCCTCTGGAGCAGCAGAAGCAGAAGCAAAAGTCGGGCGGAGGCAGCGGCGGAGGAGGAGGGCCGATCCCCTGTCAGAACTGTGGGAAGCCCTGCAAAGGGGAGGCGCTCCGGGTCCAGAACAAACACTTCCACATCAAGTGCTTCGTCTGTAAAGGTATGTAACGGCCAGTTGTGACCTTTGACCTTAACACGCCTGCTCCACAAGCCACAGCTCTTACAACCTCCGAAAATATAGCGTGTCTGACACAGGAATCTAGGTTGTAAAGCAGAAACACACCCTCCTTGTTTTAGAAATATCTGAAGGTGAGGTGATACTTCTTACTGCAGCAAAACTTGACCATCAAATCTTCACTCATCACCAGACTCTGGTGCCATACATTAATGTTTGGAAGTATGACTTTACTTCACTGTGCCGCTTTCTGAATTTTTGAAGGGATACAATCAATGTTTGTGACTTTAATTTTCTGATAAATATGAGGTCTAGTATGACTGATGGTTCAGCAATAAGAGTAAAGATACTTTGCGTGTGTGTGTGTGTGTGTGTGTGTGTGTGTGGTTGTGTGTCTATTTTTACTCTGTAGGTGTCACATACTTGAAATGTGTGTGCTTGTGGTAAATCGTGGGATGTGTTTTTTTTTTGTTTTTTTTCAACATGTGACTGTATTTGTCGGAGCGTGTGTCAGCGCCCCTCCCAGCTCAGACTCTCAGCACGAAGCCTTGTGTCAGGCTGCTTGTTGTCGTCAACACACTCTGGTTGCTAGGCTACCAGAGGGGTCGCCACAGTGTTGACGGCTTCCCAGAGTTTATCGCCTGTTATCACACACTGACCAGGAGACTCCCTGTCTGTGTGTCCTACACCCCACCCCCCAACCCCCACCCCTCCTCCTCACCCTCCACCTTAAACTCTACGGACGAGGGAGGACTCAGCAGAGGGTGTGCATACCCATGATGCATTAGTGACGATGACTAACGATATGCATGTCCTAATTGCCTTATTTTCACAGTTCAGAGAGTATCTAGTGTACTTCTCTTTACTTCCCTGAAGAAAACTTTTTCATTTTACAGCAACATAAAATAAAAGCGTACAGAAGTAGTACACAGAACACAGAAGTTTTATAAATATTGGTATTGATTTTATTCTGAGGGGAATTTCACTCTTATGAAACTCCAGTAAATTGCTTCAGTTGACAACAGAGAAACGGGCTCTGATTGTTATTTAAGGTGTCCGACAACATCTATAAAGTGACCCCTCCAGCAGGGGTTTGTCCAGACTTTGTTCCACACCCCTGCCAGACCTTTATAAAGGAAACACCTTTTTTTTTTACATTGATCTCTTCAAAGCCGCAAGACCGCATTGACAAGAACCGTCATTTTACTCTGCAGTAGAAAGACAGGAGTTGCTGTTCCACCGCTGCGTCAACCAGTTACTGAAGTTTGCATTATTGTGTCTCTTTGGCTTTGAAACACAATATTTATTTGACACATGATTTTGTTTAAAAAGGAACCCACCGAGGCAGCGGTAGACAAACACATCCCTTTATATTCAAAGTTAAATAACTGTTTTTGTCAATGCGTCTGGTAGCTCTGCAGAGGGAGATGTAAAAGTAGTTTCTGGTTTGATAAAAAGGATAAAGAGCATCCTACTCTTTAAGATATTTCTCTGAGGGAGAAACTGCAGGGATTAAGTCACTGCATGTTTTGCAACCGGCCTGCTGAAATATCTACAGGAGCAATCTCACAACTATAAGTATCTTTTAGTCGCCCCAAATATATTAGCGTCTCTCCTGTGTGTAGAATTTGTATTTAGATCTTTTACCCCCTCCTTATGTCCATCTTAATGCACCGTGGCAGCACCACATGCCAGTTATAACTCCAGACTGTAAATATAAATTGATGAAGTCTGAGTGACGTCAGCCCTCTGCTCCTGCAGGGGGCGCTGGAGTCCCATCGATGGTGGTCTCCATGCTGGAAATGCTGTCTCAGTCTAACTTTCAGTCAACCTAACGTCAGGCTGAGAGCTGGAGCTGAGGCGGGTTTTTAAACCTCCTGACAAACCGTTACCTGTCAATCATGTCAGCTACCAGGATGTAAACATGTTAAATTCTGCTGTAAAAACTTTTTTTTTTTAAATTGGTGTATATGTGAAATCCGGTGTTCCTGGACCCAGCCTCAAGTGGACACAAGTGGAACTGCAGGATTTTGCACTTCTGCATCGGCTTCATTATTCAAGAGCGGAGGTTGCCGCTTGGTTATAACACAGTTTTTTGTTTTTTTTACATTTTCATTGATTGGCTACTCTTAATTTAAGAGCCTTGACTCGTGTAGAATCAGCTCGTGTGGTTTCACATCGTACAGCTTTTAAGGAATGAGACTCTCATGCCTCACTAATCGAGCATGGTTTGTTTTTTCTTTTGGGGCTTTTATGTTTGAAACAGTAAATAGTGATGATTACACGCCTGGAGTCACGCTCGCACATTACTCATCAGAATTAAAAGCTTTAAAGTCATTATTTTGATGAACCTGGTTGTTGTGATTAAAGGGAGAGGGAGCATGTTTTCATGGCTGTTTTGGCTTGTTTTCCAAAGAGCTTCATTAGGAACGCTGTAAGGCTGGCCGTCTTAATGTCAGGCACTCAGGAGGTTTATTAATACCATGCAGAGGCCAGAGTGAGGAGTTATGTGAAGGCGCTGCTCCATCCAACCAGTTCTCATCGTATCTGTTGTCGCCAATTTGAAGTGTGTTAAAGTGTGTGTGTGCTAAGTCAGGTAAACATTGCATATCAATATTGCTTTTCCTGCTACGTCACACACACAGGGTCAACAAACTGTGTGGCTTCCTCTGATTCCTCAATCCCCAATCACCTGTCACTTCCTGATCTCCCCGCCTGTGGTTGTGATCACCGTCTACACCCAGGTGTGCAGGTGACTTAGCAGCGAAAGCATTGTTTACCTGATTTACCACACACACACACACACATACACACACACACACATACACACACACACACACACACACACACACACACACACACACTGTAACTCCAAGATTGCTGCATTCAATTTAAATGCATTAAAAAGTAATCTGGGTTACTTATGAGCTGATTTTCCCGACTTTGCAGGTGTTTGTTGGGTAGTTTTTTCTGTTAACTCGACCAGATGTTGACCGAAAAGAATCACAAAGTCAGGAATGGAAATAAAACAGCAGGCTGAGTGGGGCTCAGACCTGAACATGAAAGAGATGAACAACGACGTGATTCAGGTTCAGCAGCCAAGTTCAACACGGTGCAGTCCTCACGTAGAAGTTCGTGTTTTCATTCTTTATAGCGTGTGTTAATAAATTCAGCCCCTGTTGATCTGCAGACTGTAAACACGCCTCACCTCTGACCGAGTGCACTCGATCTAAGCTGTTAAGATGAACCTGGAAGAGAATCAAGCCCATGGACCCTGACCATATCGCTGTATTAGTGCCAATTACAAGCCTGGGTGTTAGCCAGCAGGCTAACAGAGCCAGGTCTGAAGTGAGGAACTCGTCAATGCTCAGCTAGCCATGTGTGTAATTAACACCGAGCTTAGAGGTGCAGTGGATTAATGTGAGGTAGTGTTAGCCGCTTTAGCATTGGCGTGCTCTTAAGGTAGCTAATAGTAAACACAGCCTCACAACAAGTGCACAGTTTAAAGATCCCATATTCTCCTCATGTTCACCTTTCATGTTGTCTGTGAAATTTATAGAGAAGCTTTTTCTTCCCACCTGTCTACTCTCTTCTGATTGGCCAGCTCTCTGGAAGCCTTCAAGGGGGGCAGAACGCTGCAGAGCTGTCAGGGAAGGGCTGCTCTCCAGTGCTGAAAGAGGGTTGTAACACCATTATTCTTTTTGGAGATACGACAGTTGATAGAGTCAGAAGCCAGGGAGGGAGAGTGAGGAACGACACTTCTTGAGAACACCCGTTTTCAAGGGGACATTTACATGCAGACTCAAATGTGTGATGTGCGAGGAAAATGCTCTCTGACTGGTCTGAATTTCTTGCAGGAAGAATTCTGGAAGGAAACAAAGACTAATTGACTCCTGATTGGCTGTAGCTTTGAATCATTTCACATGGTCTTCATCAGCAGACTAAGACTGACCAGGAGTCATGATATCCAAGACTCCACTCCACACTGCAGCTCCAGGCTTCAGAGCGTCTGATGAGCACTAATTGCTGTTTTCATGGCAGCTTCTGTCAACAGCAGGCTCTGTGGTAGAGGAAGTGTGTTTTATTTTAGGTACCAACTGGGCCTGTCTTTGTGTATCCTGTTATGTCTGCTCCTTTGACGCCTTTAAGCTGACACTGAGACACCATCAATTCTTCAGAGCTGCAGACAAAACGACCTTGCAAAACAACTTAGGCAGACTTCAAACTCTTAATCTGTTTTGTTTTTTTTGTTTTCATGAAGCACAATCACATCATCCAGAAAGCATTTGAATACAGCGGGGAGTACTCAAAGAAGAAAATATGTGGTCACACCCCAATGTTGACAAGCCTGCATGAAAACTGAGAAACGGTGAAAGAGTTTGAAGTGTGAAAGAGTCCTTATGTCAGACACTTTGTCATTCACACAATAATCACAACACACCCAACACACTGAGGAGTGTTGTCTTTGATTGAGCTGCTTGGTTTTATTCATAAAGATGGAGAAGTCAGCTTGAATTCTTCTCAGTCAAACATGTGAATGAATCTCCTGGAGAAACAATGATGTTTGTCTCAGTAGACAGCGAATCTCTTCTTTCAGACAAGCTTTCACTGACTGTTGGTTTTAGCTTGTGGTTGAGCACTAATGGTTATTCTGGACTCAGAATAGTGTCCAGAAAAGTATCTTCTCAGAGGTCCAAATGGTGGCTGTTTCAAGATTTTAACCACTTCCATTTAAAGGTGTTGCATGGTATCACGTCCAAATGGATGAATTGGCGGGACCTTTCGCTTAATCTATCAGAAAACATCTAGCTGATAAGATTGATTGCAATGATTTGGTGTAGACTTGATGGACACTCGTTCATATCCATCTCTTTATGCTGAACATTAAAAGGAGAATTGGTTATTGACCAATCAACATCCACCTTTGGTCAACTGAGATTCTCCAAACAGCCTGTTTGAGCACACATTTTCTGAAAAGTGGAGCAGGCACATGATGGAGAGGATGGACTTTTCTCATCAAGTGGGGGGGGGGGGGGGGGTTATAGACGAACTGGGGGCACATATTAGTGTTAGAAAACATGAGGGAGTGTAATTTGTATAATATGTGACCTTTTAGAGGAATGTCCAGGATTGTCTGGATTGGATTTGTGAGACATGACATCATTAGATATGTTTGTAATAGTCCTTTGGGATACTTACTCTCAAAACTTAAAGAATCGAGCCCAACTTTTATTCCAAGTGTAAATGGACCTTGACTCGAGAGAGAGTTTTATCATCTTCTGTATTTTTTAGATCCTAAATGAACTCCTTTAGAGGACTTTGGACAATTTGGATAAGAAGATAATGGCTTAATTGTACAACTGAGATAGAAACCAGAAATAGAGTCAGTTAACATAATGTTTTACTGATGTTTACGTTGTGCGGTGAGAAATCACAGCTCTGACTCCAGCTCTTGCACGCGTTCATCTTTCCTTTGAGGTTTTTGGCAGATTTATGGATTGCATTGTGTTTTTCACAACAGCCCGAGCCTGAGTGTGTGTCTTCCTGGAAGTGAGCTCGGTAAATAGACGCTGCTCGCCACATGTTGAAGCCCTGATGCTGGGATCAGTGGTGTTATAATAGCAGATGGTTGTGATGTTCTCAGTTGGGCGTAGGCTATTGGATTGTCTCGTTCTTGGAAGCAGGCTCACAAGAACACACTCACGGGGAGACGCTGTGTGTGTGTGTGTGTGTGTGATCCCAGGGGTGCTAAACTCGAACACAAATATACGGGGGAAGATAACCAGGTGCACACTTAAAAGAAAATACAGAGGTATCTTTGAACACATGAAATGTTGACCTCATCTACAGATTATTATGTTTTACTGTCTAAGCTGTTTTTGGATTCATGAGATTTGGTGGAAAACTGTATTTACATCCAACATGTTCTTAAAAACATCAACGGTTTAAAAAAATGGATTTTAAAGCAACAACATGTAACTTTTCCATCTTAAATTAGTAGTTTCAAAGTTGATCTAGAAGTCATAACCTTCAACAGGGGGGATGGTGTCTCGCTCATGTCCACAGATCGCCCGGTCGCCTGCTAATAGCGTTCTGTAAGTTTGGCAGGAAGACGCTGGTCTATTGTGAGAAGTGCGTACAGCTTTTACGGCGCTTTTGCCCGTCTCAGTACTGGCCACCTGAAGAGTTGAGGGAGAGCGACAGACAGTATGAAGACCGAAAGGAGAGAAAGTTCCAGCCACACGGACGAGGCCGCTGGAGTTGGCTTTAGCTAAGTGTTTTGCCAAATGTGCCGTTCAATGAAGGCATATGCGGATGAGTATGTTGAGCATAGAGATGAGGCAGATTTGCTCAGAAATCAAAAGTATTGTTCCTGCACCATTGATTACAAAGATGGCTCCAGTGATCCTGAAAAGGACCAGTGGTAAGTATATCTTAATGTCGACCCCTCCTAGTATTTTTGGTGCTTTCATTATAAGACTCTTCTATAATCAGGCTAAACTGTTTGCATCCTGTCCCGAGGTAGTCTGTAATAAAACTGAACTACCTCAATGAACAGATCTCTAATGATCTCAAGAGTGTAATAAGATGATGTGTAGCTCTGTTATTTAGACGATAGACAGACCTCCCCCGCCTCTTGCCTCGTTAGAAGCCTGCTCGAGGTCAGGGCAGAGGAAGTCTGGACCTCTGTGAGTCGATTTGACCCGTCAGAGTGATCAACCTTGAATTTTACTCCTTTCAAGCACAATCCATAGCTGTTCAGATCAATAGCAGCAGGCTTTAAACTGTACCATCAAGGTCATGGACGCGCGTATGGTGAGTCATTGTAAAACATGAGGTGAAGCCAAGGTGCCACATTCATGGCACATAGCACACATCACATGTGTATATTTAACTCTGCTCACACACGTGCACTGTGGACGTCAATGTGGAACATGAGGCAGAGTCAAGGTCACGCTCATATATATTTTATATGACACAAGGACGTGGCTGTAAATAATATTTGTGGAGGTGTGGTGTGATGAAATGACACATTTTATCTGTCTCTATTCTACACACACATACACATCCTGCAAGCACAGCCTCTTGAAGATGTGTGTGTGTATTGAATTCATCAAAAGCTCTGGACTGTTAAATTGGATTAGGTAGAATTTTGTCTGTCTTATATGATATGCAGATTGAATTCACTTGCACGGTGCTTCACCCCCACACAGTCATTTTGGACGCCCCTCGGTTTGTCAGATATGAGAGCAGTTATCAGGTCAACAGGTGTTGCAGTGATGGAAGAGGGCAAGAGAAGTGGTTCAGATAGAAGTGATTGTACCCGACCTAAAAAGCCTCTGCATGTTTCTAATAAGCTCCACGAGCAGAAACGTGCTCAAACTAGGATCAATGTTGGAGATGTTTTTGAAAAATGGAGAGAGGTTAGAACACAGAAAGGTTTACAGACTGATGCAGAGCTGGATAAACACTGAAGCTTCAGAGTTTTTTCTGTGCTGTTCTGCAGATGATTTAGACTGGGTTCATCAGTCTTTTCGCTCACAAAGTAGCTAAAAAGAACCAGTAAGAATGAACCCAAACCATTGAAACTGGTCTGTGAGGCCTCAATAATGAGCCAGAGATACTAAAAGGATCCTTAAAGTTGGGTTTAACCTCTTGATACAGATTGTGGTTGCTCATACAAGTATTTAAGTTCGATACCCCACTCTTAATTTCAACTACATGACTTGAATCATTTCCAAACCACTGCGTCCACTCCTTTCATCCCTTGGACTTTGTTTTTACACGAGTAAAACAGATGCAACATATTTTATTCACAAATCACGGCGGGGCAAATTTGTTGCACATCTATCCATTCAAGCATGTAACTCCCGCGGCTCCTCTCCATGCTGAATCAAACCCAAGGAAGAACAGACCTGACTCTGTGATCCTGCAGTGCGGAGGAAGCAGATTCAACAGCAATTCCTCAGAGAGTACGTTCACGTTATGTAAGTGTCTTCACAGTGCAGAGATAAGCCTACAGAGATGGAAGTAATCAGTTTTTCTGTCAAGTAATCTGCCTTTCAGCCTTGTAAAATGTTGTAATCGAGTTCCGGCAGAAGAGCAACCTTTACACCTTCTTCCCGCCGGTCAACCCGGGACGCTGCTATTCCTATGAGCGCCGTGATTACATGGAAGAAGAAGAAATGCTTTGTTTATTCAAGATCCTCCTCATTCTTAAGCTAACATGCTACTTAGGGTTGTGTTGTTACAGAATATCGTAAGTTTAGCTAGCCTATCAGCCTATCAAAGAACCAAAAAAAATCACACGTGATATCCACACACACACACACACACACACACACACACACACACACACACACACACACACACACACACACACACACACACACACACACACACACACACACACACACCAGAAGTTCAAAAGGTCAAACTCTCTGGAAGTTTTATCTCCCTGCAGGGGTGTATTTCCTGACACATTCTGTCCTCCACAGCTATGTCTCAGGACAAAATGGCTAATTAGCTGTATCGTGATCTCATCCACCAACCCATGAGCAGAGTGAACACACACACACACACACACACCCTCTGTTGTCATAGAGACGGGATGGTTTCTAAATGATGAAATCTCTGTTTGAGCACAACATTCAGTTGAATTGGAGAAGGGTTCAAGGCTGAGGATCAAACAGTTCTCTGTAACCACTAAAGGTATTTCATATGTTTTGCTGTTGATTGTAGCATGTCTTCACTATGTGTGTCCCCTAAACATCAATACAAGAAAACAACACAGATTGCTGTAGTTTTAGACGTGTCAGCTTTTCAGCCAACCCACCTGGTTTTTATGCTTCATAGACTGTATGAAACAGGGACATAGTCTCATGGAAGTCACCTATTGGTCTCTGAAGAAGCCCAACAATGGTGGACACCATATTGGAGCTGCTACCTCCACATAACTTTGGATCAGTCTAGTAGGAGGAGAAGGCGGAGTTGAGACCATTACCATCTTTATGCAAGTAATGAATCTGCTGCGTTACATTTTCTTTTCACCAGAACGTTTTTATCCGGTCTGCAAATATTCTCGTTATAGAGTCGTATTGTGTTTCTGTATATTTGTCCATTACTTCCACATCGACCCTTTTATATCATGTCTTGCCTAAGGAGAGCCCCGGCATCTCCTCCCGTCTGACAGGGATAATCTCCCGCTCTCCCCAGGGGAAGTCCACCAGAACTCCTCTAGACATTTTCAGGAGTGCATATGTGAAAACGTCTGTGGAACGAAGGGATGAGAGGAAGCAGCTTTGGCGATTCCATTAGCACTGATGAATACAACTAAAAGAGCATCTTTTGTCTTCCTCCTGCACTCAGACTCTCACTCGTTGATCTGTATAACGTGTTAGTGTTCCAGTAACTTTGCCTTCCTCTGCAGTCTTTGCACATTGTTGTTGTACTGCAGATGAACGAATAGCATAAAATGCTTCTGTTTGCTGCTCTCACTGCTAAAAGGGTGTTATGCTTTCTGGCTGTGTAAGCTCCATAAATGATGAATGAGCTCATATGGGCTCTGCTGCTCAGCTGCTTAAGCAACTGAGTTATAATACAGTAAGAAGGGGAGTCTTAAGTGCAAACTGGAAGCACAGGTATAAATATTCAGGGATTGTAAAACGAGCTGACAGTAACGTGTACTCAGGCGTCTGGGCGAGGATTCCCGTCTGCATCTCTTCCAGGTCTCTGTGTCACTTTCTAGGAAACGGAGATGTTTGTTTTCTTATTTTAAGGAACCACTGAAGTAATTCTCAAGTTCTCCAAAACAAGTCAAGTCTAGTCTCAAGTATCGGAAAACCTTTTTTCTGATTTTAACTTTGAAACTGTAAAAGAAACAGCACTCGGAAATCCTTCCTTCTTCTGGTGTACGTGTGTGTCCCATCCATCCATCTATCCATCATCCATCCATACATCCATCCATTCATCCATCCATCCATCCATCCATCCATCCATCCATACATCCATCCATCCACCCACCCAACCATCAACCCATCCATCCATCCATCCATTCATCCATACATCCATCCATCATCCATCCATCATCCATACATCCATCCATCATCCATCCATACATCCATACATCCATACATCCATCCATCCATCATCCATCCATCATCCATCATCCATCATCCATCCATCATCCATCCATCATCCATAAATCCATCCGTCATTCATCCATCATCCATCCATCCATTCATCCATACATCCATCCATGGTAAATGGACTTGAGCTTGCATATTTCTTTTCTAGTCTTCTGACTCCTCAAAGCTCTTTTACACTGCAGGTCACACTTACACATTCACACACTGATGGTAGAGGCTGCTGAGTAAAGAGTCCATCAGTATTGACTTATCCCATTCATACACATTCATACACCGCCCACAAAGCAGCAGGAGCAACTGGGGGTTAAGTGTCTTGCCGAAGGACACATTAGACATGTGGCTGCAGGAGCTGGGGATCGAACCCTCTACCTTCCTGTTGAGAGACGACCGACTCTACCATCTGAACCTCAGTTATCCATCCATTAAGCTTTCTCCTTCTGCTGGTGTTTACTTCATCATCCCAGAGTATTATCTCACAGTGGACAGGTTGCCAGACATCTGAACCGGATGTGAGAGAGCCGGTAGCAGCCGTTGGAAAGTACGGCGTCCATTTCCTGAGAAAACATTCCTCCTCGTATTGTTTTTGTTGTTTTATTAGTGCGCTGTAGCTCCTGTGAGGGCTTGATAAAAAAAAGGGAAACAGTGCAAAGACTAGACAAAGGTTGTCCAACATGTCAGTCAAAGTTGTAATACGGGGATTAGAGGCTGGGAGAGTTGTATCGTGAAAATGTTGATGTTTCACTTTTAGTTCATGGGAAATGAACGTAAAAGACAATGCTGTAAACCTTGCTTCTCGTGATGTTCTCACTCCCTTTTCAATTCCTCTAATCTCTGAAAGCATGAACTTAAACTAATGTGCATTCAGCAGTTACACAACTTAACAACAACAAACTGCCTCTGAGAAAGAAAAGCTACATGCACAGGTTGTTGGATGTGTGCTTCCCTTTCAAGTAAAAGGACAGATTTGGTGCAGCATTGGAAAATATCCACCCAATAAAGTTTTTAACGGCTGAAATGTGATCCACACTGTGTTGTAAATGGTTTTCATTTGGCTTTTATTGAGGCATGATGACGTAACAAGTACAGAAATTACAATCAATCAGTGTGAAGTATGTTTTCCAAACTAGCATTGACAGTAAATATATTTTTTTTGTAGCTTGGCCTGCTGACCAGTTAGTCAGCGGTTGCAGCAGCAGGATTTTCTGTGACTCACAGCTCAGGGTGGTGTGGTGACGACAGCTCAACAGTGACATGAGTTAGTTGTTTTTGCTTTCTGAAAATAAGAGGAGTTCTTAATATCTGTGATTGAAAGACTTTTGTCTGGTGGCAGTGATTGCCGCTGGCATTCCCTTGGGATACACTGATTAGGATTTGGAGCTGTGCTAGTTGCTACTCAATGTTAAGCTACTTCAGACTGTCAAGCATATTGAAGTTTTACCCCTCTGGTTTTTGTAACTGGTTTCAGTGGGCAGAATGTGTTTTAGCCTATTGTGTGTGCGTGCGTGTGTGTGTGTGTGTGTGTGTGTGTGTGTGTGTGTGTGTGTGTGTGTGTGTCCGTGTGTGTGTGTGTGTGTGTGTGTGTGTGTGTGCATCCTTACAGTATATGTTGAGGGTGTGTTTGATTTCATCTACATGTCCCCTCATATTCCTGCAAGGATGTATCTGTGTTCGTCCGGAAAGCATATGTTATGTCTGTGTGATCTCATCTAAATGACACCAATGTGTCTTACCTCATACTTTCACATACGGCTGCGAGTTCAAACATTATGTGTGTGTGTGTGTGTGCGTGTGCGTGTGCGTGTGCGTGTGTGTGTGTGTGAAAGTTCACTGGGCAGTCCCAGGTTTTTAACACCGACCAGTGAAAACATTCCCTCATTTATCTTTCCTGCTGTTTCCTCACAAAGAAAGAATGGAGGGAAGAGAACGAGGGGTATTGTTTTTGCTAAAGGAGTGGAAAAATAGAGCGAGTTTCCCCCCAGAGGGTGTGGCTGGTCAGTGATGTCATGTTGTTGCCACGGTTACGCTGTAATCATTGTGTGTGTGTGTGTGTGTGTAATAGAGAGTGGAGGGTGATTTGGAGTTCCTGTCGTGTGTTGTTAAGAGCCGAACAAATCGACACAGTCCAGTCTTTATACACACACACAGACAAACAGTGTGAGTTTATTTGCTCTTAAAGCAGGTTTGGAAAAACATTCAGACGAGTCAGACTGGATCTGCTCAATACAAAACCTCCTCTTCTTTTTACGACTTCTCAAACAATCGTCTATGAATTGGTCTGTGTGATGTTTATTTATGTAAGTGTTGCTAACAGTATCGTACTATAAGTTCACCCAGGAGTCACAGTCATGCAGGCTTCAGTCATGGTGACATTTATGGATCATTTTTATATGTAAAGAATCCATTTTCAATATTTAACATAAATCTTGCCGTTGAGATTCATTGCACTAGAGTTCGCTGCTTAAAAAACGAAACTTTCCTGATAAGTGGTCATGGGATTATTTACTCACCTGCTGTTTATAAATATCACTCATCTCTAGATTCAGACCGTGTAAACGTTTTTCAAGATCCAACATCCACAGCAGCCACAATCTACGCTCTGTCAGACCTCCGACAAAGAAACTATTTTAACCGTCTTTTGACTTCTCCTGTTGAGATTTACTGAACTCTCTCAATCATTATATTCCAACAAAACAGTCCTCCTGCATCGACACGAGTCCCCTCGATCCAAATCCAGAGAAAGATTTAATCCAACCACATCACATCCAGAAAGATCCACTAATGGCTTCAAGTTTCCACAGCTTTTCCCGATTTCCCCCCATGTTTTCTGTAATAGGATCTTTTTGGGACTGCAGTCGAACTCTGACCTTATAATCAACACCTACTTCGGCCAATTATGGCCTTCCATTCTCTGTTCCCAGACTGTAATAACCAATGAGAGTCTGAGTTGAGAAGAGGGGCCTGCCCCTGTTCTGATGTAGCTACACCCGCCCGATTGCATGTGACTGGGCCGATGAGTGGTGTTTCTTGGTGGTGTAGCCAATGAAACACGTGGATATGCTTCTTCAATCAATAACCTGCATCCCTAAAGCAGGAATCTACCTGTAAACAGATTGCAATCTTGTGATGAAGGTCCTAATCACAACGGTAGTACACACATTTGAAAGTTTTTAGAAATAATTTCAGCACATTCTGAAACTGCAGAGTGTTAGCTTTCAAAAGAGACCTCCAAACGGTTTAGGAACATCATTCAATGCCCTCAGTGTTCAGGCGCTATAACACATTTAACAGAATCTTAAAATTAGACAACATCACACACATATGCTCGGTATGATTCCTGAGGTAGACGCTCAACTACGCAGGGCAGATGTGGCGCTCATGTGTTCCCATTCGACCACGACCTACGGCTGTTGGTGCACATGTGCCACAGAGTTTATACACCGGCACAGGGAGAAGAGACTGTGGCCACGCTGACAGCTCTCAGACGATGTGTCCAGGTGTTGTTGTGGATTGAGCTAACACGCTCCTAATGAAACTGCAAACACATCAGCTTTGTCTAATCCTTTCTCTCTTCTTTTTGTCCCCTCTTCCATCCCTCCTTCTTCCTCCCCATCCCTTCCCCATCTCATCCCCCCCCCCCCCCCCCCCCCTCCTCTTCTACAGTATGTGGTGTGGACCTGGCCCAGGGAGGCTTCTTCGTGCGGCAGGGTGACTACATCTGTACTCTGGACTACCAGCGGATGTACGGCACTCGCTGCTTCAGCTGCCAGGACTTCATTGAGGGGGAGGTTGTGTCAGCCCTCGGCAAGACCTACCACCCCCGCTGCTTCGTCTGCGCCTCCTGCAAGTAAGAAACGGGGAGCTGCGGGGTCCAAAGTCAGATTCAGTTTGTTCAGGAGTTGTCTGCTCTTTCAGTCAGACATACCTGTCGACTACTTTCACAGACGTGTTTTGTTTGCTTCGCTTCAAACTGCAACATTTTTCATCAAATACTGACCTCCTACAGATGCTTTTTGGCGCTGGCAGCGGCCATTTTTGATACAAACCCAACATAGTTCAGGGGGTCAGGGTTTTCTAACAGCTTCAGGAGGTAATGGGAGCCTCTCTCAGGCAGGAATTCAAAGTGCGTGATCAGTCAGTGCAGCCACTTAACCCACTCCCACAGATAGTGTTAACAGCCTTTTGAACTGGGCGCGGGTTTCCTGTGTGTGTGTGTGTGTGTGTGTGTGTGTGTGTTCATAACTCTGTGATCCCTTCGCTGAACCTGAGATCTGAATGTTCCCGTGTGGCATTTTGGGTTTGTAATGTGATCATCCGCTCATTTTTTATCCTCTTATAACAAATATCTTTTTTGTGGTGGCAAAACACACGGGCTCCTTGTGCCCGATATAAAAATAGATCTGAGAGAAAACGCTCCTTCAGACGAGACTGTGTATGTGTGCGTTACTCTATGTGTGTGTGTGTGTGTGTGTGTGTGTGTGTGTGTGTGTGTGTGTGTGTGTGTGTGTGTGTGTGTGTGTGTGTGTGTGTGTGTGTGTGTGTGTCATAGTCCCAGAGCTGTATATATATATCATCAATAATTAAAGAGTAATCTGGCCGTGTTTTTCACTCCCACTGTCTGGCTTTCTTTGTGTGTTTATGTCTCTCTACACTTAAGAGTCTCTTGCATGCAGGTTTTATTTCACAAATCTCCCGTCTTTGAACCCAGAGGCCGCCGTCTCACTTCATTAAAGCCTCTGAGAGCGGTGGCTAGCTTTACTGGACTTAGAGGTTCGCGACTAAAGACTTTTTTGGGTTTTCCGTGCTTTGCGTCTTTTCCAAATTGGTAGTCATTTAAATCCTATAAACGTCGGAGCTGGAACACAGAGGCTTACATTTCTGGCTCCATCCACCTGCTAGTTCAGAAGTGAAGAAGTGTTTCAGAGGAGGAGAGGTGAAACGTCTTCAAAGATCTTCAAGTTGTCTTTGCATCAAGCTTGGAACCCATTCACAAACGTTCTTTAGAAACACCAGATATATACGATTTAATTTGTGTAAAGAGAGCAAAATAATCATGTGACACGATACAGTTAAAGTAAGCATTGGTAGGTACAGCATCAGTGTTGACATTGTTTGTTCTCAATAAACCATTTCTTAACATTATATGTAAATAAATTACTTGCAGAATGACTTGCAGAAAACTCCTGATATTTCCTGGAGGAGCTGCATGTGTGAACACAAACCGCCAAATTTTCCCCTCAGAATTACTCTGAAGATATAGAGACCCTCGTTAAATGTGCTTTTCCTGAAGATTAAGACTCATCACCTTGGTAACAGTCGCCACTGTTTTGTACATTTCCCCTGCATGTTCCTGCGTCATGATCATCATGTGGTAAGAGCTTTTGAGACGATCTTTCTGTCCTCACTCCTGCTGGCCCACATAGAAACAGATCTGTCCACTGACGGTCTAAGTCTTGTTTTAGAGGCAAACACTAGATATGTAACATCATTCTGTTGTTCTGTCTCCTCTCTTTGTTTGTTTGCAGACAGCCGTTTCCAGCCGGCGACCGAGTGACATTTAACGGGAAGGAGTGTATCTGCCAAAAGTGTACCCAGCCTCTGCCTGCCAACAGCCCTGCACCCATTCAGGCTGTGCACAGTCAGTACTATATTTATGTCTGTCCAAAGGATAAATCATGCACCCTGCTAGCTTTGATTTGTACCACTGCTCATTATATTTTCTGCCCCCACCCTTAAATCTGCACTTTCTTAAATTATCTGAAGTCATGCCCCTCACTGAAAACCAGACGGTTCTTTTTTACTACTTTTATTAAATGGTAATGCAGAGAGAACTCCTCCTCACCCCTGGAGGTTCACGTTCACATCATTTCTCATGACGTTCCTCTTCTTGTCTTTGTGCTCTGCAGACTGCTGCGGCTGTGGGAAGGAGTTCAAGAACGAGCAGTCTCTGGTGGCGCTGGACAAACACTGGCACCTGGGCTGCTTTAAATGCAAAGTCTGCAACAAGGTGCTCAATGCCGAGTACATCAGCAAGTGAGTCCGACTGGGTTCGGGAATAAAGTGCTGCATTCATATTCATGTCATGTTTCCTCTATGGTGACAGGAGCTGCAATGTAAGGAGTTATCAGCTGCTAAATAAACCTTCATAACACTCAACAAATCATGACTGGAGATCTTAAAAGCCCGAATGTCAGACATCAGAATTATGTCGCTTTCATCCACTGTAAGACAGAGACCATAAACACTGATGGCAGAGGGTTTCTCTGCTGTGTTCTGAAGTGTTATCAGTGAACCAGGGCCCTCAAACGACTTCATTTTTCACTTTCGATTTATTGCTGAATTTCAATAGTTAATGGCGTTTAATCTCATTTTTAATGGCATGTTTGGAATTCCATTCTTTTGCATTTAAACACCGTTTTTTTTTATTTTACATTGAATGTTTGTACTCTCTTTAGCTAAGGGGACTTTACTTTGGATACTTTGGATAATTTTATTTTGAAATTATGGAATTTCTGCTAGATAGTCTTGGTTAAGCGGAAGAAAATGATTTGATACTAGCTTGAAAGTTGTGACATTAACTTAACTGCAGGTGCAAAGGAACTTGTAACGGATGGAAAGGTAAATAAAAACTGTTGAAGAGGAAGGTAAAACAAATGTAATGTTTGATGTCATGAGCTGGATATTGTTTTTGATTTGACTGGGAGTTTTTTTTAAGGGAAATGAGATATTCAAAGGCGCAGCGGGCTCTTTCTTTTCCATCACTGCGGCTACAGGGAGACGCTGCGGTGGCTCGTCTACAAAATAGCAAGCTTGTACTGTGTAGAATTGGAGTGGAGTAGCAGAGAGAATCACTCCCATGATTCCCCGCCAGCCTCAACGCCTTCTTTTGATTTTGTTTAGAATGAGAGCCCCCTCTTGGTCGAGTTTACTCATGAACACGTTAATGCTGACAGCCTTACACTTTTAACTCCTCAGATTGTGCAAGAGTTCTGTCCTCATCTCTGTTATGCTGACTCATTCTGTGTCGTCCAATCAGGGATGGGATCCCCTTCTGTGAGATGGACTACCACGCCATGTTCGGCATCCAGTGTGAGAGCTGCAAGAAGTACATCACTGGAAAAGTTTTGGAGGTAATATTGTTGTTCTGTCTATGAGTTTAGTTGTCAAACAGATCCCAAAGTTGACCCCACTTTCCCGGAGCGATCATTAAAAAATGTATCAGTTCTTTTACACTGCGAGTGCAGAAACATGAGGAATGCTCATTGTCCTGGAAACAGCCTCTTTTCACTCAATCTGTTCAGCTTTATTATCATGAGAGGTCCAAAATGAGAGCTCTGTGATGAGTCTCTCTGCAGCCTGCTGTGTGCTGGTCCACAGGGACTAACGAAGCACCCAGATATCAGCACTATCTCTGTCTTCAGGCTGTGGGCTAATGGCTTTGACCTCACTATCTTCTGCACACTCACATGTTGCCTCTTTTTGTTCAATTCCCTCCTCTCGGCCTCGGGAAGGTTGAATGTTCTCTGTTCTTCGCTCACAGGTTCCTTAAACCCACACAGCCTTCTCTACCTTTTTTTAAAACACTTCATCCTCTGCAGTCGTGGGTCGTGTGTTTGCTTATAACCTGATTCCATTTGTGTGCCGTATCAAAAGTACATTCAGAGATGTATAGACAGAGAGATCTTTCCTGTGCATATACATTATCTGCTGCCAAGTCATTTCAGAAAGCATCTAGTTAGGTTAAAAAGTCATGCTGGTATCTTACACCAACCTAGACAACGAGATCTTAAACTGTCAGACATCCTCACAGGACTAAAAATCTAAATACTAAACTAAGGACTAAAAAGGTGGAGTGACTCGAGGCCCTGAGGACCGCATTCTGGAGTGTGCTGTTGAGGGTGTTAACAGAGGGTATAGTACATTGATGCAGTCCTTTAGTACTCGAAAACGGTCTTGGGTCTCGAGACAGGTCTCAAGGTTTGTCTCGGAATCAAAAGCTTTCTTGCTCTGGCTTTTCTCGGTCTGAGACTGGGCAGACTCTGGATTTTAAATCCAGGATCAGAATTTGATTTTTATCCCCGGGATACGTCCGGTGTTACGGTCTAAGTGAGTGACACGCCCCCTGCACACAAGATGATATTTATGGTCTTTGTCTTGACTCAGTCTCGATCCCTAAAATCTTGCTCTTATCTCTGTTTCTCTCTGTCTTGGTCTTATCTCGGTCTCGGAGCACTCTGGTCTCAGGTATGTCTTGGTCTTGGTTAGTGAGGTCTTGACTTCAGCACTACATGGCTGTGTTAAAGACTTGATTTTGATTCAATCTGCAAAAAGAAGTCTGTTTAATTTGAGGAAAGTGGGGGAAAAAGAGGCTCAAAGATGCAGAAACTGTACACTCTTACAGAAGAAAATGTGCAACAATGAAGATGGAGCTTGAAGTTAACTTTAACAGATCACAGTTTGGGAAAGTGAAAGTGTTTAAAGACTTCTGAGTTACGAGTGCCAGCAGACTCCGACAGTGACGAGGCAGAAAAACTCAGTCAGGTGCTGCGCTGATTCATGACGACCTCGGCTGACTTCTCACCGTCAGAGGAAAAATTCTGTTCAATGTGAGTAACTGCTAAATTGGCTCACTTCAAGAACACTGTAGAGTTTTAACTGCTGTCTCTCACTGGAGATTACAACAGACTGTTTCCAAAGAGTGCCAGATTACAGCGAGGTGGTCTGGCACTACTACCACCCGACGTCCCTGACGCCCAGCCTCCACCATCGGATTGTGTCGTCCCCACAACCACCGCTGTCCTCATTCATACACGGCCTACTCCGACCTCCACTTCAGCGGCAAAGAAATGTCTCCAGATATGAATTGGCACATTACAAATAATTATTGAAATCATGACTTTATGCCAAAAGATTGATTTCTAAGGTACAACGCCCTGTGAAAAGCAGGATCATTTAAATGAAGTTTTTCTACTGGTGTGGAGGAATATGCAGTATAGTTGGAGAGGCAGGTAGAAATCCAGAGCAGAGGAATGTGGCTCTCGTGAAGCGCTCCGTTGTTCTGCAGAGATGGAGGGATGGGACACGGGATACTCTCCTAGGGCGCCGAGCGGGAGGAAGAGAGGAGAGAAGATTTTTTAGAAAATGGGGTCTTGGAAGGCACCGTCGTGACCTCAGAGCAACAGAGCAGCATTATCAGGACAAACAATAATCCCTCTCTCTCTCTCTCTCTCTCTCTCTCTCTCACTTTCACTCTTTTCTTTCATCACGACACCTCTCACATTCACTCCTCTTATAAACACCTATCGGGTTCCACAGTGTGCAGAACAGCTCGACGGAAATCGGATGTTTCCCTTCCATTCCTGCAGGTTCACATCAGGTCATCGGGTGTATACCTGAATATTTTGTCCCGTAGTTTCAGGAGAAATTCAGTGAAGCAGGACTAAAAGCCCCCCATAGCTGTAAGGTGTGTGTTTGTGTTTTGGTCCTGTGTGTGTACAGAGTAGGGAGGGGCCGAGCGGTCTTGTGTTTGTTTGCTTCAGGCGAGTTTTACCGACTTCTGCTCTCCTTTCATGACCTCATTTCTGAATACAAAAGAAGGAGGGATTAGACGAGGGGTTAGTGAAAGGGCAAGTCAAGATGTTTGTTTTTTTAATATAAAGTTATGCACATTTTTATGTTTCTTTTTATGCACATTTCTTGTAGCCAATGAAACTCTGAACACATGGACATGCTGCTTCAATCATTAACTGGGGATGATTTCTTCATGCACAAGCTGAGGGGACTGAAGTACGAGTTATTTTCAGAGGTGCATTAAGTTGCTGTTGCTGTTTCACAGCTGACGCAAGTCCAGAAATATTTGCTTCCTGTTCGTCATGTTGACCTCTGATGGTCACATTTTTGGGCCCACTTTTCAAATCACAAAAAAAAATCTCATTCAGTCTTGCATGATATAAAAGAATATATTGCATGCAAACTAATAAAAGCAGCATTGTAACAAACCTTCTGTAATGTAAATCTTCTGAGAGATTGTGTCATGAGCTGTAAATAATGACCAAGAGCCCTGGCATCCTTTTCATTATTAAATCAAATGCCAGCTCACAGAGCTGTCACAGTGTATTAGTTTAAGCACCATACACAGACACTCCACCTGTGCTGTGCTGCACTTTGAAACCGTGACAGAGAGACCGAGCATTCAAAATGTCATGACATTTGGTTGAGATCAAAGCGTCGGTTTTGTGGGGACGTATCGAGTGAATAACAAGAGCTGGCAGCGGTGGTGGCGGCTGAAATGTAATGTGCGCCTTTATCTCCTCTCGTCGCTGTGGTGTTTATTTATCGCTCTTTACAGGGACCACTTGTCACTCAAATAGTGTGAGTGGGTGCTGTTGGTTGTCAGGCCCTCTGCTGACAACCAACAGCGTATCCAGTCATTGATTTGTTCAGTGCTTCTTCCCAGTGCTTCTATGGGTCCATGGTCGCCTAGGAAGCATTGAAATGTATATCTATGTTTTATCTGCGTAGTTATGATAACTTATTTTGATGTTTTCTATAACCTGAGCCAGTGGGAGCATGTAGATGTTAAACTGAAGAGGCCCCAGGATGGAGCCTTGGGGAACGCCACAAATAATTGTTCTCTGCCCAGATGTAAAATTTGTGTATGATAAGATGTATGATGTGTAGCAAAAAGTTATGTTGACTCCCAGGGTGATTTAGCTATATTGCTCCTAGACAAATATAATGATCTGTAAAAGTCCCTGTTGACCTGGGTGGTTAATCTTGTCCTTGGGTTAGCCGTGCTAGAGGTGTAAAACTATCAATGCCCCCGCCCCATGCCCTCCAAGCTTCCTTCAGATCTGAGTTAACAGGGTTTAGAAACCAAGGACAAAAAGCCTGGAGAAACACTCCATTTGAAGCTGTCATCACGACAGTGTGCAAGGACAACATACGACTTTGAACCCTGAATAAAATCATACGTCACTCTTCAGTTTAAGCATCAGCTTCACTTTTTGTACTTATAACAGGAAATTTATTTCTTTGTTCGAGTGTAATTGACAAACTGTGGCTCAACAACATTGTTAGGAATGACTCAGCACTCTATAAAACATCATCGAGGTGCCACACATACAGCAGAGTAGCAAACTGAGCATTGAGTTTGAGCATATTCAGGACATGATCTGCTTAAGCTGTAGATTTCATTTCTGTTGTGTCCTCTGTTGGAAGGTGGGGTCACAGGCATGTATCATACATGTGAAAATGTTCCAATCAGAGTTTAACGTTGGCACAGTTGGCTCCAAGAAAGAAATTGTAAGCCATCACTTTTTCTCTTGATAAATGCATGGTGAACCAAACTCCATTCCAATCTCACGTAGCTGTTTTTTTTTTTTTTTTTTTTGCAACTATGAGATGAGGGGATGGTCGGGGCATTAGAGGATAATTAGAAGAAAGCAGATGGAGGTCAAAAAAGGCTATGCAGCTCTTTGCAACCTCACCTGCCCTTTCACAACTCGACCGTCTTCATTTCTCTGATTTTTTTTAACTACCTCTGTTTCTAAAACTCAGTGGGAGTCTGAGCCGCAAACCTCAACCCAATTCCCGAAAAACATCCAATCATCTTCTTGAAGCCCGCCCCTCCTCTTCCCTGACTTATCGTTCGTACAGGACATTGAATATGATAATTCCCCCCCCCCCCCCCCCCTCACAGCCTTGGATTCTGACAAAGGAATGATTTGATTGCGGTGCTATCTTCTTTCCGGCCCCTCTCAAGCTTTTATCTTTTGGCTTCTGTGTTTCTAAGTCAACTTCCTATTTCTCCATGTCTCCGTCTTTTTATCTGTTTCACTTCGGGTCAGGTATGAGCTTTTGGCATGGCGTCTGAAACACGCTGACAGTTTGAGGCACTTGACTTTCTTTTTTCTCTTGGAGCTAATGTTTGGTCCCTTCTACACATCTCGGGTTGTTTCCCCTCTCTCTCCATCTGCTCTTGATTCTTTCCAGAGAAAAATCAAGCAGGGTGTTTAAGAAGAAACAGGGTGTCGACGTCCTGTTTTTTTCTGTTATGGTTCCATATCGAGATGACGCAGCAAAGTGCAGAGACCCCCGAGGAGTTGTACGTAATCAGGCCGCTGTTAAAGCAACACGGGATGCCTCTGGGAAGCAGAGATCAGCAGACACCAGATGGCTGTTTTGCAAGAAGAGAAAAAGAACGACTTTATCGCAGAAAGAATCCATCTACTTTATTCATCTAGTCCATAAATCCCACATTCTCTAAAAACAATCTGCCCGCAGAGTGAGATAATTCAGCTAGATTCCAGCCATGCTTTTGGTTGTCAAAACAAAATACAAGACAAAAAAGCGGCACTTGAGCAAACTTAATGGTATTTAAATGAAGAAGGTCGATATGGTTTCCCTAACGAAAGATCCCAGTAAGGATCAGAGTGGGGGCAATGGATGCCACACATGGTTTAAACAATTAGCCCAGAAGCTTCAATTAATTTAACCCTCAAATTATTTCTCAAAATATGAAGCGCAAACTAACTCCGGGTGAGCCGTGCCGGGTCAGCCATGCAATAAGCCGTCACACTCAACATCTCTCCCTCTAACCACCAGAAGACAGAAAGTGGAAAAAATGGACTCAAACCAAGAGAAGAGCAAGAATACAGAAAACAACACACTACATTTTATGACCTGGATCATCTTCAATCCCTGGTCCCATTTCGACCTTTACTGTAAATCCCTCTACCTCTGTGGTTTCGAAAGCCATGAAACAATCCACACTTTATCTTCAAAGAACTTTCACAGACACATCCATCTAAAGCATGACGGCAGCTCCCTGAACACGGCACTGCGGCTTCTTACTCAAGCACTGTTAGCTTCTATCTCTCAAACTGTGTGAGAGAAACTTCATGCTAACCACAGAAGGTTGTGATAAAGGTCAGCCAATGCAGACAAATTCTTTCAGTGTGTAGAGGCAGTTCTAAGGTTCAGTTTTGCACAGTTTGAATTCAGGTTGAAGGAATCATTTATTTTTTGCTGATGCTGTTTTTTGTACAGAAGCCCTTAGCGGACATTCATCAGGACATTTTACTGAACTCCCTTTTCTCCGAGATACACTGAGTGAATTTCTCGAGATTCTATGCTTGATCCAAAGGCAACTGGTTGAAGTTTCAAGTTTCAAGATCTTCAACCTAGTTGCCTTTGAATCAAGCTTCAAATTGACCATGACCTGGATGACTGAGAACCTACACAGACATTTCTCGAGGTCTTGCAAAAACGGCCAAATAAACTTATCACAGGAAAAAAACAGCGTTAGTATCCTGAGATAACGAGACAAAAAGACGGAGATCTTGAGAAAACAAAGAAAATGGCAGTCAAAAAACAGTTTCATGCATGTCCCGAGGGCTTCTGTTGCTTTGAATATGTATCTTGTGTCAACTTGTCAACAAGTTTATATGTGAAGTTTCTCTCAAAGCCTCATGTGGACAAGTGTTGACAATTAGCATGTGTGCTAAAACACTCAAACTATGCATCTGGTCCGTCTGATGTAAATGTGTGTACAGTGTGCGTGTCTGAGCTCCATGCTGTCTGCAGGCGGGCCTTATACTCAACACAAGTGCTCCACCTTGTGGATAAAATGTCAAACACAACCTCTTCTGTCTTCTCTGTAACTGGTGGCACTTCAATGCTAATTGGACTGAATTACTGTTAGCTTAGCAACACTCCCGGGACGTGTTGCTCCTGCTGCTGTAGCATTTTAAATAAACTATGATGTGAAGCTTCAGACAAACAGACATGCATCATTTATGTGTTTGAATCATTTTGTGGTTGGAGTGTTGAGCTTAATGACTGAGTGTTGCTGATTTCCCTTCAGCATGATGAACTCTGAGTGATCAGGTGAAACATTTTTCTCGCCTTAATGTCTCGGGGCGCTCAGCTGTGAAATGTACTTTAAGTGTTTCCTTGTTTCTTTGATATCCTCTGCGCATCTTTTTTTTATTCCATATGTATTAAAGGGTTTATCTCCATTAGAATGAATACACTAGTACTAAATTATACCTCTTTTCTTTCCTGCTGTGTCTCCTGACAACTTTATTGTAATGCAGTAATGAATAGCGTGATCAATTCCAATTAAGAGACCATATTAACAACAATTGTGACGAAGTGGTAACCAGTTTGTGTTTCCTGCTCACCAGGCTGGAGAGAAGCACTACCACCCAACGTGCGCCCGCTGTGCCCGCTGTGAGCAGATGTTTGCAGAGGGAGAGGAAATGTACTTGCAAGGTAAGGGCTGATTTTGGGGTCCTCCGAGCAGATTGGATCGCTCTTCACACACCTCACACCGCAGCAAAACCTGAAAAGATAAAGTTAAGAATCATAGAAACAAATTGTGACTTTGCTTACTTTTGTCAGAAGAAGGGGAAATCGGACCCAGAATCTGCCTGATTCTTGGTGTGTTGACCCCTCTAAAGTGTACCTGCAGATTTAAAGCAAAGAACTGCAGCTGTGTCTGCCTGACCATGACAGATGAGTTCCTCAAACACATCACTTTCTATTGTAAGAAGCAAAAGAGAAACATAATATATATTGCTCCCTTCTTCTCTCTTCTAACTCTTTCATCCCCCTGTTATTACCCTCTCAAGCCCTGCCTTCATGCCTCCTGCGCCACAAACCCTGATGCATTGTGGATCCTTTTATTCCTAATGAACTGGGTGTGCAGCTTTGGTGAATGAATCATGAACACTTGTGCCTGAGTCACTCTGCCACACTCGGGAGAGATATTATTTACTGCTGCTGCAGCACCGAGCAACAGCTGGCGCTTTGATGCAGCGTTTGTTGGCGTTCTAATTGAACGGCTTCTCGTCACTGGATTGAGTGATTAGTGTTGTGAAACCATAGGCATCATTTAGAGGGAAGTTCTGTTAGCGTATCTTCTGCAGATGTCAGCAGTTTAATGCAAATCTGTAATGAACATTTGTTTTCAAATCAGTGTGTTGTTTAAATCCATCTCTCTGCACAACGTCTGATAAAAGAAAATACGAGCTAACGCAGCAGGCTGGAGCAGCAGAGTGTAAACGCATCATTTATAGGCTAAAGCTGCTTTCACACACCCACTCCTGAAAATGTCTTAGGACAGCCTGCGTTTACCTCATGATTGACCCCATTGGATTGACTTCAATGAAATATTCCAGTTTGGATTGGTTAGCTCACCAGTGTGACTCTCAGCAGAACTGAAAACTGCTAGTAAACAAACAATTTAAGACCTCTCCTGTTTTTTTTTTTTTTGTCTCCGTGTCTTCAGGATCTTCTATCTGGCATCCTCCATGCAGACAAGCAGCCAAACAGGAGGAGAAGAGCAAGGTGGGTGGGGCCGACCTTCGAGTGAAAATCTGTTTAAAAACAGAGAGAAGATGTTTGAGCTTATTGTGTCACATATCTTACAGTGAGAGCACAAATAGATTTAAATCAGACCCTAGAGTGATGGGGTATCATTTGGGAAAAACTCATGTATTATAGGTTTCTTAATCAACCGGGCAAAGATGAAGGCAGGTTTTAATGGACACTTTTTAAATAGCAAGCTTTAACAATGCATCATCAGCCCTGCAGCTTTACATCCAGTATCCACCCGACCTCAGTCTCCCTCCTCATTCCTCATCATAACCCGTCTCCTCCCCAGAAGCAGGTCCGGATACAGCTCAATGACGTCCCTGAGCAGCAGGTTGGTGCTCCTGAACGTCCCCTGCAACCCCCCCTGCAAACCTCCTGACAACCATCTGCTGCATGGGGTTGATCATAGCCGCTCACACCATACTACTATTAACGCTTTAGATGTAGCAGCAGCAGCAGTAGAGAGAGTTTGGATTGGTCAGTGACTGATGACGTGGATCATCAGTTGGTGCATGTGAAGGACGCTTTGACGTACAACTTAAGACGAATGATGTGTTTTAAAAATCCGCAGCTGTAGAGAATAACAATCACACAACTTGAGAAACAGAGAGGACATGGCTGAGTGTCGTTTCAGATGATAAATGTCAAACTTTAAACACATGTTCAGACCAAATTTGGCGTCACTTTTTACAGTGTCATTAAATCCAATCCTCCTTTTTGGAAGGGAGAATAAATCCTCCACAAAAATGATCCTGCAGTCAAACGTTTGGTCTGAACGTAACTTTATAAGAAGAGTTGACATCGACACCTTACGTCTCTGAAGGGGTAATATGTCTCTTCTCTGTGTTCAACTTGTGCGCTTTACTGTAACAATGACTGTGATTGGTCCTGATGACGGCCGTCCAGCAGCTTCACTAATGCACCATCGTGCGTCTGTTTGATACTTGCTGTTAAGATTAGAGCTGTCAGCATTATGTAGTTAATCGCGCTGAAATAAGGTCCAAAATTATTGCATTCTTTTTTTTAATGGCGATAAATCTCATGTTATTTTGTCCCTTTAGGCTCACCGTAGGTAGTCGTCCTCAGTGTCTCCCTGTAGTCTCAGTGATGTAAAAGAAGGACCCTGCTTTGAATGTCTCATTTCACTTTAACAAACTCTCAGAATTTAACATTTATACAGCCTGGAAAAGCCCCAGTAGTCACAGATGGGTGACATCACTTAGACTCTGTCCATGTTTATAAACAGTCTATGGTTAAAACTTGTTGAGGAAATGATTCATAGAAAGTTACATTTGGTAGCATAAAGAATGAGGAAGAATTGTCTTTACATTAAGAATGAGCTTCTATATATCTGAACGCTCTCTCTGTTATCATCCTTCATAGTTACTTACTCATGTGTGACTGTGTTGTGTGTGTTTCAGGTGACCAGGACTTCATCCGAGAGCATCACTTCAGTCCCAGCCTCCAGCGCCTCGGGCTCCCCCAGCAGAGTCATCTATGTAAGCCTGCACCACCTCTACACACCACCAGGGGGCAGCATTGGCAGTAGTTTCTTCCTCCCCTTGTAATGGATTCATTGTTCTACTCTTCCCTATGCCTTCAGGCCAAGCTTGGAGAGGAGATGCTGGACTACAAGGACCTGGCAGCTCTTCCAAAGACTAAGGCCATCTACAACATTGACAGACCTGACATGCTGTCCTACTCTCCGTACGTCAGCTACCCGTCTGAGGAGAGGCACTACGGAGAGGTACCTGCTCTTTGTCTTCCACTTATTCTCTCTAAACTCAACTATCACATCGTTATATAAAGTAACTACAAACATATACTGACTTAACCTGTCAGAGTCAGTTCAAATTAACTCGAGTTAGTTAGTACGGTTTGTTTGAGCTGGTTGGAAAGCTGTCAATCAAACCCTGGTGTTGACCAAACAAACAGGAGACTGTTTGAAAAAGTGGGTCTCTGTCCGTTTTTTCCCTGGACTCTGGTGTGGTTCATTTGTCGTAACAAAATGTGAGTTAGCGACCAAAGGCAGACCTGACGGATCTTTAGAAACTGTTTGGGTGGATGAGCAGGTCCTGGATCAGGAGGATTAACGTGCTCCTGAACGTGAATGTAAACACGGCTCTGACAACAACACAGCCAGTGGGACTCAAGCTTCTCACTCATTGTAGACAGTCATGACTCAGAGAGACATTTACACAGGATAGACTGAATCCCCATCCTTCCTTTAACTGTCTTGATAAACTCCATAAAACCTTTTTCACATGGACAGGACAAACGGTATATGAAAAAAGTTTGTTACAATGAATGAAATCTTTTTGTCTGAACATCAAAAAACGTTGTGCAGCATTATCACAGAGAGGATACTTTAAAAGTAGCAGCTGGTTTGGTCATCAAGGTGTTTTTTTTAATCTGCTGGAAGATGTGAAAGCATCAGTCATTAAGATGTGATCTATGAACAGATGATTTGAGTTGAATATAAGGTTTCATTGTTTTTCTCACACAAATGAAACCTCAGACTGAGTAGACGTCCTGTTGGAGTCTTCCTTTTTTTTTTCCCACCATACTCACCCTCCATCACTGTCCCTCACCCTGACGGTGAAATCAATCACAGTCATTCCTCATCACCATGTTTGCTCCATTCCTCTGCGGTTCAGTCATTGCCTCATCTCTCTCTTTTGAGTGTGTGAGTTTACTTTGGATCCACTTCATTCAGCTCATCCATTCATCAGGAACGTCCTCACAGCGGACGTCATCATGACTCACAGACGTTTCAGGATCACCCTGATGGTTGGATGGTTGACTCATATAAGCTCTCATATGAGTTCATCCTAATCATAAGCTTTCTCCCCCTCTTCGTTTGCAGTCCCCCCAGCTGATTTCTCCTACTCCCACTGAGGTAATAATGTGAAGCATGGTGTGTCACTGTGGATTTCAAACACCCTCCATCTGTGCTTTTCTGTGTGTGTGTGTGTGTTAGCACAGAGGAGTTTTATTGATGTCCTTACAAAGACTTGTTTAAAAGTGTTGCGTGTTTGACACTTCTTGCTCAAGATCGGCAACAACCTCCACATAGGTCACTAGCTCAGTTATTCTCAAACATTTAGTTCCTCTTTTGGAATATTAATTCAGCCAAGTATCTCCTGACTAGTGCAATGATATAATCACAATTAAATGGAAACGACACTTAGAAACATTTCAGATGTTGGCTTCATGCAACTGTTGGTAAAAATTTCCCAGCAAAAAATGCACGAGAAAAATTCTGCAAATTCAGGAGCAATGCAGATTCGAAAATACAAAGTAAAAAACCTAAACAACAATTCAAACAAAAAGCTGCAATGAATATAAATATATATATCTGTACACAGCCCTGCCGTTGGAAAACAAACTTAAACATTTCTTTGGCTCATGTGTTTTAAAGGGGACATATTATGAAAAATCCACCTTTACAGTGTTTTTGAACATATATTTGGGTAACCTGAGTGTCTGCTGACCCACAAAATGTGAAATAAACCCATCCAGTCCTTTTGTTTGTGGTCTGCATAAGTCTTACAACACAGAGAAAAATGCTCCATTATTCACTCTCCTTGTGACATCAAAGTGGGAATCTGGTAAAAAAAATCCCCTTACCTCCTCTGGTATCTCCACCCATGGACTCCACCTCCAGCCTAGAGCAAAACTTTTGTGCAGGTCCGCCATTTTATTCTCTCTACAGAGGATTGACGTCTACCTGGAAAACTCAGGGGGGGGGGGGCTCATTATATTTAAAGAGACACACACACGAAAACGGAGCGTTCTGAGAGAGCTGGTTTATACAGGGTCACAAACCTCCTCTGGTGCTTGATTCATGTTATATTTTGACCAAAGCACAGCACAGATGTTTCATTTAGACCACAGGGGACTGTTTGAAAAGGTGGAGAAGGGGTTTAATATGTCCTCTTTAGTGTATTTCCCTGCATCCGTGTTATCTAACATCACCTATAATGTTTGTGAGATTATTCGTTTTTGCAACAAGATTGATCAGAAAATCAGAGAAGACGTTATGCCCGCGTCTGTCTGTTACTATGCCGATGATGATGGAGTGCATTAAAACTTTTTTGTGCTATGTGTGTCCAGGGTGACGGTGAGAAGTCGCCCCGTCAGCGGAGGCCCTCCAGCCCCAGCTCCAATAGCTCCATGGGTGGTTACGGACGTTACACCCCGTCACGTTCGCCCCAGAACTACAGCCGACCAGGTATCACGCCTCAATCACACGTGTATCAAAAAGCCCACTTACAAATATTTACACCCATTGTCTTACCTCTTTCATGTGTCCCTCTTAAAGAAAACCTGGTTGCTTGCGTAGAGTATTTAGCTGGAAATACGTCACTATTGATTTAAAACTTCTTGTTTGTCGTCTGGTGTCCATACTCAACATACTGTAGGACTATCTGAAATACTTCACGGCTGTAGCTCCTAAAATAGGGGAAAGCAGGGTTCTTTTTCAAACTGAAATATGACTCCATCTCAGGATTCTTGCCATGAAGTGGATTATATCATGAATGTTTCCATTTCACTATTTTTACAGGGTAATTGGGTTTCTTTGAATCTTTCTTAAACCAATTTATCATGAAAACATTATCCTACATTTCCAGTTGATTATTTGCATTTAAACCCTTTTGAAACAAACTGCAGATTTGCACCCCTTGATATTCCCTGGAAACAAAATCCTTAAACCTTAAAGAAACTACGTGTCTTCAGAATTTGATCCTCGACTTAACATGTTTCCTGTGATCTGATTGGACATTCAGGCCCAGATGTCTACCTCAGTGGTAGATACAGCAGCCAGGCCCGTGACACCAGTTCTCTCCCTTTGACTCCAAATCTCTTGGGTGCTATTAAGTACCCCTCCACCTGGGCTAGGGACTCATCATCTGTCCCTCTGTACTATTCTGGTGGGGCTGAAGGATGCGGTGGTGGTGGTAGTGGCAAGTACTCACCTCTACCACCAGGTGGCAGTGCAGGCTTGTCTTATCACCTAAACCCCACCACCCTGGCCATGCTGCAGCAGCACAACTACATCCCCTACTTCAGAGGTATCAGAGCACGCCGAGATCAACAGCTGGTCAAATACAGAGAACAGACGACTTGCTGGGATCATTGCTGTTAGCAACAGCTACAAGAATTACCAAAAAAGCTGTCCCAAAAGTGGGGTGTCCCAGGTAGAACAGGAACAAGTTAACCCTTGATTTGAAGATTAAAATAAGAAAATTGTTATTTAAATGTTTCCTGAACAGCAGCAAGTTGCCGGATCTGTATTTGACTGAGGTTTTTGGTCCAAATGAATGGAGTGCTGTGATACAATTGACTTGACTTGCCTTGGCATGGGGTGTGTTTTAGCACCAAATTAATTCTGTGCTGGAAACTCACACTTTGAGTTTCACAGTCTCCAGCTTCATCATGGAACAATAAGTCCAATAGGAAACGTATATGTCTGACTTGGTGTGCACTGCGTTGGGGTCTGTTGTCACTGTTTGTCCCCTCATTAAGATTTTTTTTAATTCTTGAACCAAAGCCATGAAACTACTAATGCTATCAACGATACCACACCTCCTTGAAATCAACATCACAAACCAGTATTGTACACGTTCCCAAAGAATGCTATGACCCCTTTCAGAAAGGCTTATCCAACTCCCTCCCTTTGCTTCATCCTATCCCCGTCCCTTCAACTCCCTTCCTTAGGCTTCAAACAGGACCCCTTACCTGACCCCAAATCTAGGACCTCCCTGCATCTCAGTTTACCTCCTCCTAACGGTAAACACCAGTGGCCTTTCTCTTCTCTGTGTTTCCCCTCCCCCTGGTGGAATGGTTAGCAGGTTTTGTGATGTTGTTGTCCGGTATCGTGGTGTTGTTTCATGGGGTGCATCAAGGTACGATCTTAGGCCCACTCAGAGTTCCCCATTCTGCTTGCCCTGTTCACTTGTGTCTGTGGACGTCGTGGTTGTTGTGGTGCATGGTTTAACTTGATTTAGACCTGAGTGTGACCTCAATATATTCAACGTGATCTTTCAGAGGAAGTTTAATTGTGATTTAATTTATGTGCTTGTATTTTCGGATTGTGGTCTCATCGTTTGCCTGCTTTTTTTTATCGAATCTAACCCCAGTGTTTTTTTCCTGAATGATCCTCTGTTTATTGTAATGTGTCAGACTTGATCCCTTTAGTGTTAACTTACTTCTCACCTTGATATCAACCTGGAGAACAGGCTTTGTGTTTTAATGACTGACAAGGAAGGCACATCTAGTAAGAACAAATTACTACATCATCAGCAAATGTGTTCACTGGAAAAAGAAGAACTCCTAGGCCTTGAGATAAACCTAATTGTTGACCTCCAATCTAAATCAATCATATACAGGGATACTATACAGGCTTTAGTTCGTACTGTACAAGATAATATGCAAGTATGGTCCTTCAGAGCAGGAACCACGAGGCAATCACAAAATCAGGCTGGTTGTATAAAGGGAATCTTTGCCCCTAAAGCAAAGGTAGTTTTGTTTTCTAGAGCAGTGGTTCTTAACTGGTCGAGCCTCAGGACCCACCAACAATTACCCACCAATGAACAATTATGAGTCAAATTTCTGGTATTTTTCAACTAATCAAATTTATTCAATGAAGAATTGTGTAGTTTGAACCTCAGACGGTAGAGAACATATGACAGAAGAAGGAAACGCAACATGACTTTATAGAGTTTTTTACAGAATTTTCTTTGCCAGACACACATTGCGCAACCCACAGAAAGCTGCCCGCGACCCACTTTTGGGTCCCGAGCCATCAGTTGAGAACCACCGCTCAAGAGAACTTTTGCAGCAGTAGGACCACATTTTTACTGACGTGCCTTCTATGATTACGTCTGGTTAAAAGGAGGAGAAAAAACAGCAGGGGATTCTACGTTAACACAGAAAATCACGAACACGCGGTCCTGGGTTTTTCGGGCGGTTTTTCCATGACAGGGTGGAGTGGCTGAGAGTGGAGCTCTCCTCACTGGAGGAGATGAAAGGAAGGACTGGGAACTGAGGAATGAAGTAGCCTGAGTGACGAGCTGTAATTTGGGGTCTGTTTGCCAGTTGCAGTGGCATGTAACGGAGTGCACTGCTGGTCCTTGTCAAGCCCTATCTGCTCCTAACATGCCATGAAAGAGGGTTATTTGTTTTCATGCAACAGGCTCGTTCTTTAATGAGCTATTGGGTTTCTGCAGAGAAGTTACTGGAGCAATAAGACTTAAGCAATAGTGAATAAGGCATTTCTATCTCTCTCAAGACCTGCTAAATGATACCAAAACCACATTTTATATCTTGTTATTGTGTCATTGCTTTTTTATTAAGAAATGGCATCCACCTTTAGTATGATGTGTTATCTGTGCAAATGAATTATAATGCATCCCCTCCCTAAAGTCTCCAGTCTGCCAACACCTCCTCTGTTAGCTCCAGATGTTTGTAAGGAGGGTTTGGCCTACATTTAGAGCTGCACTAACAGTACTCTGATATGTGTGTGTTTATGGGCATGTGTGTGTGATTGTGTGTGATTGTGTGTATGTGTTGGAGATCCCTCAGACCAGCACTAACAGAACTGCTGTGTATGTCAGTGATCTCATCCACTTGCATCCAGATCGCTGCCGATGGTTCCCCTCAGTCTGAGGAGGAGAGATGTGTGTTCAATCAGCGAACGCTCACTCTCTCATGCACACTCTAAATCCCTCGCTGTTTCTTCCTCAAAGCTCTGGATGTAGAGTGTTTATTACTTTTGGCTTTATTGGTGTCAGTGACTCCATCACCCAGCCTGCCTGTGATGTAATACAATAGGGTGCGTTGGGATTGGAGATACACACTCATATGTAGGCAGTCAGCAAACTGGGATTTAGGGCCACACTCAACAAAACTCTCCAGAAGCGATACATTGGGTAACAAGTCACTTTGTTTGTCATTGTTCTTAGCTTTGAACCAGAACAATAAAATCAATTTTGTGATTCAGAAAGTAAACTGTTAAGTGATGAGAACAAATGTTTGGATCATCCATAAGCTGAGGCCTTCTCCAGTTCATTTTGGATAGAAGCGAAGTCCAGCCTACAGAGATCACCAATCCTCCATATGGCAGATGCACAAAAACAGACAAACAGTGAACCTCGCCCATGAAAATATAATTCATAAATTCTGATTGAACCGAGGAACTTCTTACAGCAAGGCTGACGTTAACCAATGCACAACCTCTCCACCAAATCTCCAACAGCTGCAAGTGGTTTGCCTGTGATAGGAGAGAAAGAGGGAAAACTTTGACTGGCATATGGCTGAACCACTTCAAAAATGTGGATTTGTGTTTCTATTTTAGATAAAGGTGGCAGTTATCCCAATTGGAATGGATAGGGTCTGCCATTGGGTTACATTCACGATTGAGAATTATGATATAAATCAACGTCGACCTCTGAAATTTTTTGTTGTGAACAAGAGCTTGACCATCTTGCAAAGGTATCAAATATTGCCACGTCTTTATTCCAACCCCATTCCCACTCTTTTATATAATCATGGGATTTGGTTAAATTATTAAAATTTGAGAAAACATTGGTCTAGGTGGATTTTTCTTTGAAGGACAGGACTGTCAAGATCAATGGCAATGAGTGGTGCCATATGACGTCAGCAGGAGACCAAAGAGCAAACCTAGCACACTCCTAGTGATCCCATCATCAACCTCAAGTCAATGTTTCAGTATCCCAAGGAAAATCTGGAGGATGTACTGGGAAACACCTAAAAACCATTTATGATACTCCAAGAGGGACGGTATTGTTCTCATCACTTAACAGGAGAGTAAGATTCTCCACCAAAGATTCGGTCCACCAGTTAAAGGTATTGTTCCAATCACTGTGCAGTGAATGTAAACACCGTAAACAGCTGGGTTATGAAGTCATCTGGGTCATTAGAATAATCACTGCTCCTTTTTTTGCGCTATAGCAACATGACTAACATAACCCTGCCTTTTTTGCCTTTTCCCCCCAACACCCTTTGTTTTCCCCCCCAAAACCCTTTCCCTCCCGCTGCCCACCGACTCCTCCTCTCAAATGAAGGTAGTGAAAGTGGTCGGAGTACCCCCAGCTTATCCACCTATTCTGATGGCAAATCCCCTTCCTCTACTTCTACATACATGGCTGCTCCCCGGCACTTCCACATACCAGGTAGGCAACACCCGCACCGCTTGGCCTGCAACTTAGCTCGTCTCTTTACCTTTGGGTTTACACACTGTGAAGAGCAGGAGGCCATTAGTTACATGGAGGAGAACTTAGTAGCACACTATGAGAGCTTAATCAAAATGCAAAATATAAACCAGCTTTCCAATCGTAATTGGGGCCATTATAAGAAATATTTTAGGACATACGTGTTGCATAGTTTTAGACTAATTTTGAGGTCCTTTTGCCAGCAGGTTCCATATAAACCAAGCTGGAAATCTTTGGTGTTCTGATTGTCTTTGGTAAAAGACTATTTTTTGATGATCAGGTCGAATAAATGAACTAGTTTGAGGCAACAAAGGGCTCTACTTTCCACTGTATTTAACTCCTTTCTTTCCAGGTACTAGGAAGGATCTAGTGAAGCTCTTTTGTGCAAACTTTTTTTTTCTCATTTTAATGCATTTTTTGCTCTTGTCGGTGTTCCAATTTAAGACTCCAAAAACCAGAAATTTCTACACAGCACCTTAATCCCCGTCCATCACCCATTGGGACGCCCAACAGAAGTTCTTTTGATGTAAACGGTTCTCACAAGAAGCCCGATGTATTCACCTCATATTTTATAGGGCTAGGGATTCATCTTTGTATTTTCTGTATTTATTTATTGAGGACTGTTCTGTTGGCACTGTCCCTGCTGTGTGCTAATTGTTGTCATCACTTTCACCAGAGTTGACGTTAAACAGCCTCCCCTTCAATACTCTCTGTCTCTATCCAACATGCTGTTTCCATTGATGATTACACTGTCTGTCATACAGAGGAAAGAAAAAAAACCCTCCCAAGTTGGAACCAATTAAGTGGAAAAAATAAAGAAAGCGATTATCCACTTAATGGCTTTCAGTTGTTTTCAGAGTCGTTGTCCTTATTGCTTTCAAATGGATGTTGTTTCAGACGCTGGCAGGCTCTGAAACAAGCCGCGGGAAGAACCCAGATGTGTTGTTTGGTTGTGAGTCATGTTTCTGCCGTGGTTTCATGTGCGACAAGAATCTCTGTCAGAGGCCTGTCTGAGTCCGCTGACATTAAGACGGATGAAATAAGCCAAAGGGTCAAACATACTGTCCCCATTATTCCAGAGACACTTAGGGCGCGGTCACACTGGCCATCTGTACCATACCATTTTCTGCAGTACACCAGGACCGGCTAAGCTGGTTTCCGGTCTTTGAATGAAGAAGTAGAAACAACAGCCCAGCTCAGGACAAATGCGCCTCAGTGTAGCGTCCACTTACAGTCTGAATGATTTGGAGAATCAACAAAGATAACTGGTGGTCTCTTTGTGTGGTTTGGTCTGATTGTAATTCTTTCCCCTGTTACGATGGACGTTGCTGTCGGTCCCTTTGATTTTTGACCTGCCGCTTTGTATTGTGGGAAACAGTACGCGAGGGAGACTGGTCTGATGCAGACTGAGATTTTTTTTTTCCCGAATCAGAATGACATCTGGGTATTTTCGTCATACATTCAATTTTTTCAGAAAATTGCATACTGCATTTTGGCCAAATCAGTACGTACTGCTAGTGTAGTAGGCGTTTTTTTAAAACAGCCTTAAGGGACTTTCAGATAGGACGCGGTGGAGGCCGCCTGTCGCCGTCAAGCCTGTTCATTGTATATGTGTTGGGCCCTGCAAGAGCATATTTGCAAAAGGTCACTGGGTGGAAGTTGAAACATTTTCAACTTGGACGCAGTGCTCCATGACGCCACCACCGCTCGTCCAATAGGAGGGAAGATCCAATCACAACAAACGGCGCAACTCCCCAACTGTCCCACTTTTCTGAGTTCTAGTTTAAAGATCTACAAGGACTTTGGAAAGAAATCTCTATTTTGTAAAGACATGTCCAACAGTTAGGGCGTACCAGGTGTGTTTAAAACAGCAGCAGAAATGTGTGGCTTGCTGGTGAGCTATTTTCCAGATTATCGTTTTGTTAACCTAGCAACTGCATCCGCCCCTTGCTCTGCGCCGTACGCAGTGGCACACACTGCACCCTATCTGAAAGGCCCTTTAGTCTAGCAGAACAGTTAAAACAAAAATACTTTTATAACCTCAACATATTTTTGTGTTGTCTTTCTATTAATTCTGTTTTTTTGGATTTAATAGACGCTTAGGGACCATGTGTGGGGTTTGATATTTTTCTCTAATTGAATTCTTCTGCATCAAATAACTTCCCACTTCCAATTAAAAAAAACAATAAAAACCATATTGTTATTTTGGAGTTCGTTGCATGGATAATAAAAGTGTTGTTTTTTACTGATGTGCCGTGATAAAAAATGACAAATGTTTTGAGTAAAATCAAGCTTTTACTGCGCCCCTGCCTCCCCCTTTTTGCTTCTTCAAAATGATCTCATCCCTCAATAACTGCTAACTCATGCTACTTTTTCTCCATTCTCTCTCTTTCTTTCTCTCCCTCCTCCCTCCCATGTTGGCTTCGTCCATTTTCTTTCCTCTGCGTCTGTTCCCATCTTCAGAGACTATGGTCAAAGATAATATCTATAGAAAACCCCCCATCTACCGACAGCATGGTACAGTCTATTTCCTCTTTAACACTTCCTCCTCTGGTCTGGTCTCTGCACGATGTGTTGCATGTCGCCTGTCAGTCACCTCCTCGTCACAGTTCTTCCCCCTTTTCCTCTGCGACTGTCGAGTGCAGTTCACGGATCTCCATGCATAGGACAAGTGCAAAGTTCAACATTCAGATGCGGGGCCATTGAGTGACACATTGAACAAACTAAAAAACCCAACCCGACTGTTGGCCTGACTCTCAGAGCAGCTCTCCCTCTCTGCAATAAAGTGAAATGCTTAAATGATTCATTAAGGCGGAGGGCTTATAAAACATAAACCTGACATGGACAGAAATGAGTTTTTATATTTCCTTCCAAAGATTATTTTACCGTAATTGGATTTGAGATATGACAAACATGTGGTCTGCGTTATGGACGATGGATTCCCCCAATATTCATTTTTTTACACTGGTGACTTTTACACTGTTCCTTAATTGAATGATTGTTTTAAGTTTTCTAATGTATGGTGGTCTTGATGGACAAAATCACATGAGAATTCAATCAATCAATCTTTATTTGTATAGCATCAATTCATTCAAGTGTTATCTTCAATCCATCATGAGCACTTTAGCAAAGCAGCAAAAGTTACAGTGGCAAGAAAAAACTTCCTTTTAACAGAAATCTAATCAAATCCAGGCTCATGACGAAACAGCCATCTACAGAAACTGCGTGGGGCTTGATACCAATCAAATCCAAACAATATCAAAATGTTACCTTCAGGAAACCGAAAATAAATGTCTCTGAATACAAAAGAAATCACAGAAAAAACATCAATGATAGAAGCCCAGCTCACACTATACGATTTAAAAAATCTAAACATGTTGAAAATGTTAGAGAGCCGACACATAATGATAAATAATGAAGGATCAAACACTTTTGTCCCTACACACTCACAGATTCATTCAACAACAACCAGAGTCCTGACTCTCAAAACTCGAACTCTCGCGATTGGAGTTTTGGTCTTCCTTTCCCCCCAAACAATAGGAGATCTGATCGTAAATATTGAAAGGCCCATGACGTCCTTCCGAGCAGGGTGGCTCACGCTTAAAGCAACAAAACTATCAGAATCTCAGGACTTAACATGGTTTTGTCAGAGTCGGGGAACCGCGCCCAAAAACGTCTCATTTATTTTGTCAAGGAGAAGCAAAAACTCAGAAAAGCTTTTTAGGGAAAAACATTACGCTTCATTTTAGAACACAATGAACACACATTATAACAAACTATTTTTCAGGTTTTCTATTATGCTGCTTAGTTTTGTCCTTGATGGCCACCGTAGGAGACTATATTATATAGTCTATATTCAACCAGTGTCTGAAACACTACAGAGATAAGTGCAATTCACCAATAATCTAATTTTAAACACATGATTAGCATGATTTAGTTCCATCCTTGCAAAAACATTTCTCCAAACTACAAAGTCTGATTTGACAACTCATCAAAGAAACGCACTGATTTAAAAAAAAAATGGGACTGTTAGAATCTGGGGGGCTCTGGGTGGTGATTTTGCTCTTCCTGTTTATGCATGTCTGCACTCATCTCACCGGCTCATTTGTTGGTTTCAGTGTTGAAAACTGTGAGTGTCTGTGTCCACTGTGAATGGTCGGGTCCATGATTCACTGTGTGTGGTTGTATTGGAGGTGTTTATCAATCACTGAGTCTCTCCCCTCACCATTGTTTGTGTCCTCTTGACGGTGTACACTTCTCACTGTAGTCATCTTCTGTTATTCGGGTCACTCGGCGCACATTGACATAGGAGTCCGAGGAGCTTTTATCACCTCTATCACTGAAGGGAGTATTCCTCTTTGTTAAATGTGACAAATAACTCAGCTGCATACGGCATAGTGCTACAGATTTATGAGCCTGCCTCCCATATCTCGACTGTGTGCATTCAAGCAGACGTGAGGTCACTGACCAGGCTTTTTCTGTCAGTATGCCAGTAAAGAGGAAATCTACTTTCCTCCAAGTACAGAACGCTCTAATGGCTTCACATTGGGAATTTGTAAAGTGACATCATGTGTGATTGGACCACACACATACTTTAAGGATATTTGGCCCATTGGTTCAGTTTTGTGAAATGTGATGTAAGATTTGGCACAAAGACGTTCCTGTCCGCTGTACAAGAAGTAGTTCAAAGCACAGCCACGCGTCTCCTCTAGTCGAAGAAGAGGATGTAGATTTAACTTTCCTCGGCCTGATATCCAGATACTCTCACCATGCATTAGTCTACGTTTTTGCAGTGGCCTCCAAAGATTATGTTGCAGCCATTACAGCCTGTTCTGCCGAGAAGCAATTCACTTCCCTTTTCTTACCAGATACTCCTTTTGACCCTAAGTAATGTAAAGACAATAAACACCAAATTTGAAATGTTAGATTGTATTTTTAGAGTTTGATCTACGGCGGCGTTAGAATGAGGGCCTCTGCAATGTCATTGTTTTCCCAGTATGAGCATTTGCAAACAAAATGTCATAAAAGTCTGAATGTGCCGCAATAAATTGGAAAAAGTTGAACTGTGATTTAAACCTAAAATGCACTCCCTAAAATCTGGTAATTTATGGCACCTTAGGGCATCAGAATTACTAACTGGAAGCCAACAGAGAGCCCAAAATGAGAAGGGTTCCTCCTCTGCAGAGTATGAATGCACACAGTCGATGTCATAGTCATCTGACAGGTTTGGTTTGGATACAAGTGGGAACGTTCGGAGTATCGATCGCACCAAAGCAAAGGATGTCATGTCAATAAGTGGTATTGAATAATGAATATCCAGAGCAAAGGTCATTGGACATCCATCCAACAATTATCGTAAAACTTCTATTAATAGCCCTGGCTTTGATTCCCTTCAGTATATGAAATGAGCCTGACAGGCGTCAATACGAGACAAGCCTTTAGATATTTTCAAACAAACATCAAAGATGGGAAAGACTATAAAAGTGTTAATTAACACCAGAAGGATTATTTTACCGTACAAAAAGCTAGGGTATCCCTAAACATATTACTGTTAAGTTACATATCAAGAGTTTGATTTTGCTTTTTAAGACAGCTTTTTCCAAGTTAATCAACGCTAAATGCACAGGGGCCTCGAACTAAGAGCTGCCTTTATTCGTCAAAACTTGCAGCAACACGTGGCTAGTAAAGGGGACTAGGCCTTAAATTGGGCTTTTATTTGAAGTTTTACGGGAGTTATCAAAACAAAGCCTGATGCAATCTTCCATATTGCACCAAATTTCCTAGTGATTAGATCTAGTTTACTGAACGATCTTGCTCTGGTGACTTATAGGCGGTGCTCCCAACCTGTCCATGAAGCCCCATCAACAGAGTCGTTATTGGTTGCTATGCAGCCTGTTTGAGTCCACAGTTATGCTGCATGCAGAGCTCCCTGTAGATGCCGTCTGCAGCTGATGATGTCACGGTCGGGTGTGATTTACTGTAGACTTTATCGTGCGGTGTAGTGGAGCTGAGAGGCAGATGATCCAGCTCATTACTTGTGACTTCCTGTAACATGTGACTGTTTTTACAGCTTCTAGAACATCCTGGCAGGATGGGGAGGATAGCAAGGTGGGTCTGTGTGTACGTTTGTGTGTCCATATCTGTCTCTTTTTCAAGCCATTTTTCTTCAACTTTGAAAATACTGTACATCCATTCACTAATTCACTAACTCATACTTTACCATCACCCATCACTTCCTTCCATCGTTTTCTCTCTCTCTGTCTCTTTCTCTCTCTTTCTTTCTCTCATTAGAGGACCAGTTGGATGATCTTGAAGAGTGAAATTGACGGACACATGGGTCCAGAAGATCTAGACCCCAGCAAATCCACACATAGTCTGCCGACTGATACCTCCCAGCCCAGTAAGTAGCTCATCAGAAGTAAAGCCTGGTGTGATCGACATGAAGTGTAACATTCAGATACTAAAGGAAAGCTCAAGCATGACATGATAACGTTTTTTCTCTTGGCAGATTTCCCCTACAATAAATCTGCATCTCTACCCGGATATGGAAGGAATGGCATCTACAAGGTGAGCTGATAAATGGTGTGCTAACAGTGACGCTAATTAGCTTGAAATATACATGTCAGTTTTAGCTGAACAGCTGTTCTCAAAAATTCCATCCATCCATTATCTATACCACTTTTCCTGTGCGGGGTCGCTGGGGGCTGGAGCCGATTCATGGATGGATGGATGGAAGTCTGACTGTGTGACTTCTACATTTGAACCATTTAGCGTTTGTGACACATTCTGAGATATCAGTGATTAATTCAGTAAGCATAATGTTGTCACAACCAATGTAAACTATGGTTTACTCCCATTCCCAGATACTTCCATTGATGACCTCATAATCTTAACCATGCCTGTAACATCTGGCACCAGGGTTTTTATATTTCCACCAAGCCAACATGACACAATACCATAATAACCCTTATCAAATAATAAGCGCCCTCAGTGTCTTTTGTTTCTGTGATATCAGATCTGGCCCAATAAAAACCAGGCCCAAAGCTTTGGCAGTCAACGAGCTGCGGCAGGGGGTGCACTTGATTTGCACTGGCTGTTTTACTGAGAACGTTTGACTCACCGCAGAGTGACTTGTTAATTTAAATGGAGTGTGCATGTCACCATGGTGAAGGGAATAAACAAGCAAACCAACAGATAAGAGGAGGTCTACAGGAAAGAGTTCACTCAGGTTTGGGAAGATGCATTTCAGGCCACTCGATGGTGTTGTTAACAGTCGACAGAGTCCACAGCTGCAGCCTGAAGGCATTTCTGTTGGCCTTGAATCCCATTCTTGTGAAAGCAATATCTCAGGAACACCAAACACACATGGTCAAAATTGGTGCAAACTTCCACTTGGACTCAAGGATGCACTGGTTTGAATTTGGTGGTAAAAGATAAAAGTTTGGGGCCCCTTTGCTAATTTATTTAGTTCTCATCCTTCCATGTGGAACATAAAACCGGATAAGGATCTTTCAGCTCACTGTGATGTCTCAAAAAAGTTATTTTTATGGCTGACTCTCAAGAATTTACTGGATCAAATGATGTTCTGATGATTTATTTTACCATTAGGCAACCTCATTGCTTTATCTTAATGTTCTGGAAAAACAGTTTTCTGGTCATTTATCTCCAAAGATAGGTTAGAGGGAATTTCTTTGGCAAAAATGTCTGCTTGGAGTCAGCGATATTTACTTGATCAAAAAACCTTGGACTCTATAATTTCCCAACAGTTCAATTTACCCACAACTCCTGAAAGGAACTTTGAGGCACCAAATAGCCTAGCTAGCGATTATGTTGCGTGCCCCATGCATGTATGGAGGCTATACTTCTTTCTCTCTTTGGCTGTTCTATCCAATCAACGAATTACAAATTACCCAAAATAACTTACAAAAACACCTTGAAGGGATTTTAGGTTATCAGGTTTATATTTGATGTTTTCCTCCGCTCAAGACGACTGAACCATCCGTGATCAGTCAGTGGAAATCTCTCCTCAATCTACCCCTGAATGTTCTGACATTATGTTCCTCCTGTAAATAATTGTGGGTGTTTGCTCTAGGGTCATGCATTCTGTGATATATGTTATGATTATACAAACATATCCCCCGTCCCTCCCACAGTCATTCTGTAGGAAACATATGAGCGGTAGTAAACTGAAATCTTGATAGATTGCCGGACGTTTACAACCCAAAGGCGGTAATTCTAGTTTCTATCACCCACACAGACCACAGCATCTTTACATATTGATCCCATCTTTCTACTGAACTCCCCCTCAAAGCCTCGACCAATCACCACAGGGAACCTCAGAGAAGCATAAAGATCATTAAGAGATCTCCAACCTCTCCAGAATTCAACCTCCCCGAGCGTTTCTCTCACTGTTTAGGTCTCAGATTACACGGGGGGATCTCGCAGTACCATTCACTCCACACAGACGGGGCTCTGGTTTATTATGAGGACGTTGGGGGTATTAAGTCTATCATCCACTGATGGGCTATTGCTGCCCTCCCTCTGTGTTTGTTGATGGATTGAGGACAGGCAGACAAAACACACCAGAGGAGGAAATGAATGTGCAGGAGTCCCGACAGAGTCAGGGCAGAAAGTATGTTGAACTGAACATTACTGGTTAGTGCTATTGACTTGGTGGATTCAGAGTGTTCAGAGAATAAAGGTATGAAACATCATACTTGTAATATAAATTGTATTTTTAGAGAAAACACCTTGCATTTTTTGGGATGAGTGTAAACAAACCAATGAGAGGTGTTTTGCAAAAAGCGTCGTCTTGCAAATCCCTCTGCTCGTCTGCGACCCAGGTGGGTGGGGGGCGGCTGATGTCTAAATAAACATTACAACAGTCTCCATGGGGATTAGCCTGATGTGCAGCGGTGTAGCACCACTGATACGTCTTTGGTATTGTTTTAAATGGCCTATAGAAACTGTGTATGAGGCTGGACCGCTGTCTAGATAGATGACTTGTCTCAACCTCTCAAAGTCAAAGTTTCCTGCAGCAATGGGTGACGTCAGCCGCGGAGTTGAAGTCCCGCCCCTTCTTCTAACCAAAACAAACATTTAACAAACATTTAATTTACGGATAAAACAATAAACATCGCTCTGGTGGAAGCAGTCTAAAACAGATTCTTGTGTCAATATGAAGTGGATGCTCAAACTGACCGTCAAGACCAAGACCAAGACCAAGACCAAGGCACCCTAACCCTCTTTTCCTATCCCTCACCCAGAAGGAATGTGAGCGAGTCAAAGGCAGACGCAGTGACTCAAAGACTCTCAGATGAACCCTGGCTCCCTGCAGCCTCGTCTGGATGACGGTCTAACTGGTCTTTGTTTATGTGTGTGTGTGTGTGTGTGTTCCTGCAGGCTGCTGAGATGGTGGAGGATGAAGTGGACCCAGACTCCCACAGCTGGGGCGGCATGAGAGGTGAGAGGGAAATTAATAATGCTGTTTGTCTCCTGCTTTTTGTGTTTCACTTTTAATAGGTGCATCGTTGAAATACTTAGAGAATGTAAGACACAAACAAAGCAGTCTGTCGATGAGTCGAGGGAACCTTTTTATTTTGACTTTTGTCATGACGCGGCTCCTGACAAAAACCAGGGAAAAAACAGTGTAAAAGTTTATTACAAAATATAGGCAAAAATACTATCAGTTTACAAAGAGAGTGAGGGGTGTTTGTCTTTGAATCAGTGTGAGTGTGTGGTGTGTGCTGCATGTTGTATGGTGTAAGCAAACTACAACAAAAGCATAGTGCGAGGAGGAGCTTTGTGTTGACCGCCGGATCTTAAATAGCCCACACTGGAGAGACTAGCCAGGTCTACCAAGGTGTGGTGGAACTCCTCCCACCAGCGTCCTGTAGGGAAACAAACACACAGACCGCCCTGCTGGTGGGAGGGCCGTCACACTGTAGACCTTTACTGTTGATCTGCGAAAAAAATCTGAGGTGAAATTTGTGACATTTCTGACTCATGAACCACCTGTATCGTTCAGAGATCCAAAGCTTAACCCCCTTAAGAGAGAATCTTTCCCTCCAAGTTTAAAATCTTAAAACTTTAAAATGTTAAAAGGACAAGTGTGGTGTTTCATTCTCAAATCAAAGGTCAGTTTACAATCCCTGATCTCTTTGTGAGCGAGCCCTGCAGCTCGGTCTGCAGATCACTTACTGGAGGGTCACAATGCACAGAGGTGATGTCATCTTTCCAGCTGCAGGATTATTGGTGTGTGTGTGTGTGTGTGTGTGTGTGTGTGTGTGTGTGTGTGTGTGTGTGTGTGTGTGTGTGTGTGTGTGTGTGTGTGTGTGTGTGTGTGTGTGTGTGTGTGCGTGCGCACACTTTTACAACAGTGTGTGCGTTTACAAGTGTGTGTGTGTGTGTGTGTGTGTGTGTGTGTCTGTGTATGTGTACCTATTGCTGTATCTTTGGCAGCGACTGAGTTGATGGGTGCCAGCCTCATAACTGTGTGTGTATTTTTTTGGGCGCACAGCAACCGCTCATGACGCTCTCGACGCCCTTCACGTTGAATATTTGTGATGACAGTGAATTCCATCAGGTATCATTCATGTTATCATCACTCTGCTATTGTTCCTCTGGATTAATCCTCTCTCTCTCTCTTCTCTCTCCCTCCCTCTCAGAATACAAGGTAAGATGACTTTAATTGGTTAACACTCTGCTAATAATATTCTTGGCTGCTTGGTGTGCACTCTGGATTCTGTATTCCCTAATAACTCTCCCTCAATGCTGACTGCGTGTGTGATCCAGATCTACCCGTACGAGATCCTGGCAGTGACGCATAGAGTGAAAGTGAAGCTTCCCAGAGACGTCGACCGGACCAGACTGGAGGTGAGCTGAAAATGTGTTTTTTTTCTCCCTGCTCTGCTGTTTCTCCTCGTTATAAACAAGCGGAGAAAATGTTAACGTGTGGTTTAAAGAATGATTTACAATCAGAGTTATACAGGCAGGCAGACGAGCCGGTGTGGACGAGGGCCTGAGCTCAGAGAAGTTCCATTTACCATTTATATGAAGCTGGACAAATGTTTGTTTGTATGGTCCTGATCTGGTTGTTCACAGGGAATAAAAGTCACCACCCCCTCCCACTGGCTCCAGGTGAATTCTCCTGATTATATCCTGCTGCGTTCTCACATCAGCTCACTCTGACTTTCTGCAGAATAAACACGAGGAGGCTGGAGGAGAAACTCCGGGTGAAGAGAGAAACATTCAGCTGTTTGTGTTTGTGCTCCTCCTGCAAATATCAGATTTCTGCGAGTGTGAAAGTACACTACACGTCTCTAACCAGAAGAGTAGCGTCTGTTTCTGCGGCACGTTTAGGCTCCTGGTTTCTGAACGAGGTGTTCAACAGTGACATCAGGGCGTGCTTCTCATGTGGTTTAGAGTTAGCTGAAGTCAAAAGTTCAAGCAGAGACTTGTTAAATAAAGTCACTGAAATGTGTTATTTAATGTAATCAACGGTATTTTTGCTCCTTCTGTCTGATGTTGAGTCTCGTTACTTCCTCTCACACCAGGTCACGGCGAGTTGAACCCACATGCATGTCCTGTAATAAAGAATGAAGCTCTTAATGTAGCCTAATAACTCATTTCCTGCTGCAGTTATTCTTACGCTGCCCGGTTACAGAGTCAGAGCTGGTTGCTTGAAACAGGAAATATGTGAGTGAGTAAAGCGCTCTCTGGATTGTGGTTTGTCTTGTGGTGCAGCGTTGATTATCCTCCTGTCCTTTTCCCTCCAAAACAACAGCCCCATTAAAATGTTTGAACCTTCAGTCACCTCGACACGAGAGCTCCCGGAGAGCCTTTCTGGGGGTTTGGGGAATAATGTCCCACGAGGAGTCGGGACGTCGAGGTGTTACTGACGCAAAACAATCGGCAGGCTGGAGTCCGGTTTCCACGAGTCTGTCAGAGAGAAACACTCCACCGTCCTGATCTCTGACCCTAACGTGGTTTTGATTTACCCGAACTAATCAGCAGCTAAACCCAAATCAAGACCCAAAACTCAGAGTCCAGACGGTCACCGTGCCAGGAGGCTAAACAAGCCAATGAGGACAAAGAAAAACTCAGCCTGCCACTTCTTGTGCAAGAGCAGTTTGACATCTTTCTGAAAGTGGGATCGATCGCTTTTTTTTTATTGTTTTGAGTACAGAACTGGAGCGACGATGTAGCTAGGTTAGCTTAGCATGGGTTTGTGTGGTGAGCAAGTAGAGGATCAGTGTGAAAGCTGTCAATCAAACCCTGGTGCAGAACGAGCAACTGTTCAGAGAGATTCAGACAAAAGACATCAACCTGGAGTGAGCAGCACGAACAAAACTCAAGAGTCGGCCATTGTTGTAGTCCATTGTTATGTTCCCTGGGAGGGCAAGGGGATGAGGGGAGTACCAATGAAGTAAAAACCCAGGGAGAAGAAGGAGGAACAAATGGTGCATTCAGGTGGTGTCAGGTACAGTCGGAACAACAACTAGGAAAGAAAGGAAAGAATGAGGCGCCCGACTTACCGACTTGTTGTCAGAATCGTCGTCACATGAGGGGCAAAATATGGTTTGTTAATGTTAACATACTTTTTATTAATTCACATGTTGCACATCGACTTTTTGCTCAAAAGTTGTCATGTTTGCTTCGTAGCTTCTTCGCTGTTTTTGGCTGTCGATACATCATTCCGACTTTCAGAACTGAAATAATGTGAACTCACTGAAGTCGGAATAACTACTTTCCAACTCGGAAACTCAGACCACCTGAGCAGCACCTGAATGCAGCATGAGTATAATACAGAAATCGTTCTCGTGTAATCGTGGCCTTCGCGAGGATAGCCTCTTATAACCTGCTGTGTGTAAAAAATGTGTTGTGCTAACAGTGACAGAATTGTTCTTTGTCTGTTTCTGCAGAGACACCTATCTCCGGAGGACTTCCAGCGGGTTTTCGGGATGACCCTGGATCAGTTCGACCGGATGGCCCTGTGGAAGAAGAACGACATGAAGAAGAAGGCCCGCCTTTTTTAAGACCGGAACACAAAAGCAATGTCTCAACTCAGCATCCGAGCCGTCTGGAAAAAAAACAACAACAACAACAACAAAAAAAACAACCCATCTGAAATATCTATATATGCACCGCCATGATACCCTTACTGTCCACCTGTAAAACGCCATGCCATCTTGCCTGTGACACCGCGGAGTGAGAGAAGGGCTCTGCGCTGCGCTGGGACATTTTCACGACGTTGAGGCAGCATTTATCGCTTTTTGTATGCAATGTGGTCCGAATGTCTGACTGAAAACCTTTGACAGAAGAGGACGAGGAGCTGCGTTTGCATGGCCTGTGTTGATGCTCCTCGCCTCACCTGGTTTCTGCATCCTCCCCCCTCGACCGCCCGACCTCCCGACGCTTTCAGACATACAGCCCTGCAAACAACAACAACAGCTTTTTCTATTTGTCATGCAGGAATCTTCCAGGTTCAGTGGTTCTGACTGTTTAATGTGATCCTTCCTCTATCATCGTGTCTGTCTCGACAAATCATCGAATCGTCCCTTTGCTGCTCTCTCTCTCTCTATCTCTCTCTCTCTCTCTCTCTCTCTCTCTCTCTCTCTCTCTCTCTCTCTCTCTGCTCTCACTGTTACATCTTCAGGTCGATTCGAGAATAACGAGGCGACTCCAGCTACTCCGATCAAAGATATCAAACGACGCACCTTACCACACGCTTTTCTTTTCATTTCTCTTTTCACTCAGAGAGGTGGAGAAAGACAGGTCGGGTAGTTTTGATAATATGCGTGCCCTGATGTGTTTGACTGCAGTCCCATTATCTTACATAAGCATCTCGTAAATCCGTACAGAAAGAGAAAAGAGAGCCAGGATCAGGCCGTAAATCACAGCCGAGCGGAGAAGACGAGGGCTTCATAAAAGCAGAACGCAGCGAGTACACAGGTGTCAAACATGCAGCATTGGCAGAATGACACGCGCTCACATCGAAATCAAACAAAATAAATTATTTTTATAAGCTATTTTTGACTTCTGGGAAGCATCGTTCAAACCACGCAGCTCATGATTTTTGTTACCAGACGTAAAAATAAAATTAAAAAAAACACGCTGACTCTGTTTGTGACGCTTCCTGCAGCAGCATTTAAGCTAAACCAAGTACTCGGTTTCAGACGCTCTACCTGTGTTATATCCTCTCAGAGCGAGCTCGCACTCTTTATATGTTTGTCGTTTGACAGCTTTGTTGCATACAGTTAAAAACAAAAAAGAAGAAGAAGCTGCGGTCTGTCGGCTTTGCTCAATGATTTCCGGACTGCAAACTGATCGAACATACCGTGAGATGTATGTGAACATATACTGGACTTATACCAGATCTGTCTGTCTGTATTCAAGCCATGGTGTATAACTCTTCAGGCGTGCATGAGGGCGGGAACACGGGCTTTGTCTCGCTGGTTAGAAATGTATGAAAACATTACGATGTGGTTTGAGTGATTTTTTTAAAACGCCCCGGTCAGCTGCTTCCATTCGCTTGTGTTAGGTATTTATTTCATTATGAAGGACGGGATTTTATGGTTGTAGTGTCAAAGTGCAGAAGAAGAAGAAGAAGAAGAAGAAGAAGAGAAACATATCATTTTGAGTTGAATCGGAGTGTCCAATCCTTTTTTTGTTTTGCTCTTGTAAGTAACACACTAACTGTTGTCATAAAAAAAAAAACTGTCATGTCTTCTTTCTAATATTCATCTGCTATTAAAGTGCTTTATCCAAACTACTGACAGTCTGTGAGATGAATCTGTACAGATCTAGTTCTTATAGACTGACACAACCTGCAGGTAGAACGGGAAACATAGACTAATCCAGTCTATCCAGTCTAAATGTGTCTCTGAGTCATGACTGTCTACAATGAGTGAGAAGCTCGAGTCTCGCTGGCTGTGTTGTTTTTAGAGCCGTGTTTACATGGACGGGACGGCCGGCTCCTCCCCTTGTGTATAAAAGCTGAGAAGAAGAACATACTCACTGATTATTTAGATGTCTCGTCAGCGTTTTTAGATCACGCTCATTCTGTGTCAGTTTACATGAAATGTGAAGCTACGAGCTAACTAAAGAGCGCTAACATTAGCATGCTAACACAACAATGCAGGACACAGACAATTGCAGCTTGAGCCAAGGAACATTTTGTCTGCCGCTTCCCTCTGCAAACTCGAGTGGAGGGGGGTTGGAGGTGTGTCTCTGGAGGCTTCAGGATGGAGGAGGTGTGGCCAAACAGCAGTTTGTTTTGGTTTTATGCTGGTGCTCAAGGGCGACATCTACTGGATGAAAAAGTTGCACATTCTTCCTTTAAGACACATCGGGAGAAAATGTTTTTTTTGTAAACTTTACTCCAACCCATTTTTATGGAGCACTTTTCAAAATCCATAATAATACAAATGAATTTTTTAAACACACTGAAAGCAGTTTAAAGACTCTTAAACTGGAGAGATGGAATCATGTTTTAAAAGCCCGTCAGATTAATTCTGTCCAGCCTGATGTCAGTCAAAGCATGATGACCTCTGCTGGAGCCTGATGGTCAGAGATAGAAAAACTCCAACCTCTTTTGTAATTGTCCTCAGTTTTGCTTCAGCTCGAGAGAGTCGGAGGGTTACATCATAATCTGAGATGTTTCAACAGGTTTGGATTCGTCAGCAGGATTTTTACCCCTCGAAGGACTTCCTGATTTTACATGCAAAATCTGCTGAACCACGAGTCGATAAATCAAAAGTTTATGTTCTTTCAGCTGCTGGAGCGAGTTCCCTCTTGAATCAACAATTAACATTTTTACTCACGACTCAATTCAAAGCCAGTCTGCTTCTCGGATTGGACGAGCGCCATGACACGCCAACTGATCCCAGGAAGATACACTTCAGCGTCCAGTTGAAGGCAGCATTAAGTAGTTTCTGACGTTTCTTCATCACATGTAAGGCTCTCAATCAATCTCTTAAGGTTCAGGGTAGTGTCCGTTTGTCTCGCTCCTTTGGCTTCGTATCAGCAAGAATGCATGCATAAGTTTCCCTTTATGGTCACTTTTAAGGTGACCTGAAGCATCAGTTTGTCACACCCTGCAACAGCTTGAAGGTACCCTGTAGAGTTTGTTTGTAACGATCCTTTGGTTTCTTGTACAGATTTGTGATGTACGCTATGGTGATGATTTGTTGAGCCTGTTTGTTTTCAACACCTGCGCAGGGTACCATTCAGCAAAAGTGTTTCCTGCTCCTTTAGCATCACAAACAGATGCACAAGGCAGATGTACCCTTTTAATTTGTCATGAACTGTCTCATGTCCAATGATTGTGTTTACACCCCTAAATGTTTACTTTTGTGTCACTTAGGGTGAATTCAGTCTAGTCCATTCAATCCGTGCCCAAGGATGTTTGGCCCCCAAAGTTGAGTTTGCTCAACAGAGAGGTTTGCTTCAGCACGGTTACAGCTGCTCATGCACAAGGACAAGTGAGGGTTAACAATGTGGACATGAGGTGTAATCGATCCCTGCCTTCCATTATCGAGAAATACCGGAGTCGGACTAAAATTATCCTAAATAAGCCACAAAGTCAGTAAAGTTGCAGTCATGTTCTCTGTGTTGTTTTTCGATGTGCAGACGCGGACACGACCATTTGGAGCAGTGTGAGTGCAGGCCGGCGGGGGAATTAAGGGTGGGGGGCAACTGGGCCCAGTGTGGGTGCGCTCATAGTCTTGCTCCTTCATTATAAGTAACCCTTTGGAGTATGTTTTAAGGTACTGTAGAAGAGTAAATGCTCTTCATCTAGCATCAGTTTATCTGACCTCACAAGATTAGTTTAAGATTGCCTGAATCTGCTTTGAGGTACCCTTGAGCGTTGGTTTGTAAAGCTCCTTTGGTTTCTTGGTACCCTGTGACAGTGGTTTGTCGAGCCTGTTTGGTTTTAGGAAGATAAAGAGTTAAGTCTGTCCCCCTGACGTCCCAGATGTGGCCTTTATTGTTCACTATGACACACTACACAGGAAGGAAGAAAAAAGATCGATTTCGGGGTCGACAGGTCTGCAGGATCGGGCTCTAATCGTGCTTATAACGTGCAGTCTGAATTCCAAACGCCAAACGGATGTGCCAAAGAGAGCTGGGAATTAGAACAGCTTGATCTGTTCTCCATCGGGCGTGAACTCATACTACTTGAGTCTGACTGTGATGAAACTTGGACTGATGATGCATCCTAAAAGTGAAAGATAACACTGATGAACTTCATGCAGGAGGTTACAAAGCTCCAGATGCTTCCTATTCTTAAATAAACTTCAAAGTATGACACATCGCTCTCGCTTGCTTCATCGCATGGGGAGGATTAGGTGTCAGATACGAGTTTTATCGGAGACATGAAGAGTCATCCAACAAGTACTAATGTGAGGGATAATCTCAAAGTGAGCATGAGGCCTTCAGTGGGAGGGGGGAGGGAGGAAAGCGAAAGCAGGGGAAACTTTGATCTCTGACACAGAGAAGAGACAGAAAATAAAAAAAATGTGCTGATCCTCAGAAACTGAAATGGGTGCAAACAAACTCAGAGAAACAAACAAACAAACAGAGAACACACTGACACATCAGAGCCTGCGCTGTTAGATCCACACTATGAGAGCTCCAGAAACACTCGCAGTATGAAGATCGACACGAGCTGAAACACGTCGGTGTCAAAGGATTGGAGTCTGATGGTGAGGTAGTTATTAGAGGTTGAGAGGAGAACCATCACAAGAACTCAGGAAACAAAAGACCCAAACAACACGAGAGGACCAAACATTTAAGAAGATGTAAGCTGAAGATTCATCTGAGCTGTCTTATTTCTATTTCCTTTAAGGGTGAACATCCGCCTCTGTCTTGTAAATGCACATAATATATATAATATATATATAATTCAGCACATTTCATGGTAACACAAACATTTCCTCCTTCCACTTAATGAGCATGATGCCCCACATGGCTCTGAGACACACATGCCCCGCCCCCTGTGGCGGAGGGGGCTCTCTATTGGCTATCTCTGCTGTCAATAAGTCACTGCTGGGGGGGGGGGTTCATCAACGGGCACACCCGCCCTGCCTCTATTGTCACCGGTCCGAGACAAACATTAATTTAAAACATGGAGAAGGAGAAAAACGACAAAGGTGAGCAGCTGACCGCGTCCGAACACTTTTAATGTCCGACTTTCATTCACCTCTTTGTTTTGAGTTGTTAGTTATTAGCTCGGTTTGTTTCAGTGGATGAGCGAGAGAGAGTGATGACGGGAGGGAGGACGTTTCTTCTTCTTCTTCTTCTTCTTCCTCTTCTTCGTTTGTTTTCATGTTCTAATGTTTTAAAGAAAATTGCGTGTTTGGCCATGCTGGCGACTTTGTTGGTTTTTCTTTGTCTTTCATCGCTTTCTGATGTTGTCATTGTAATATTTCCAACATATTCTTGTGGTTTTGACTGTTTTATCTTAACAGCATCCTTCTTGTACCTCTTTTATTAGTCCTTAATTATGACAATTTGTGATATTTAAATGATTTAAAGTACGCTGCGGCCGCTTGTTTGTGTTTTCCTGCTGTATTTGAGTAGATCATATTGAGAAAGTGTAGAGCAGCTTCAGTGTTGTGGATGGGACTGTAAGAGGTACAAAGGACCATGTGGCAGAGGAGGAGGAGAGGACAGGAGGAAGAGGGAGGGCTGTGATTAATTGGCTGATTGCAGGGTGTGTGTTGCCCCGGGCTGCAGGCTGCAGGCTGCTCCCAGCATCCCCCTGCAGGAGGAGGAGGAGGAGGAGAGGGTGGAGGGGGAGGATGGGGGAGACCAGCTGGAGGCCTGGATCTTCAGTCAGCTCTCCATGCGATGACCTCCAGACGACGGCTCCCAAGGTCTTTATAGAGAGGCAGTGGGCGAATGAACAGACAGATGATTCAGTTTAATAGAGTTTATGTTAGTGGTTAAAAAGATACAGGACAAAGTAAAATAGTGATTTATGAGTCTTTAGCTGGATTCAACCTCGTACTTCAAAGTGCATATCTTTTTTTTTTTTAATTGTTGACATCTTGATTTTCGAGGATGTTATTATCTTTGGATTCAGAGCCACAGGCATCAGCTGATCTGGTGACCCCTCCCCACCCCTGCACCCCTCTTCCTGATTTCATGCAACAGACTGTGGATCGGGGGGGGGGGGGCGGCTCATTGATGTGGGACAAATCCAATGAATCACATACAATAGAGTGACAGGACAGACAAAGTATGAGGTGAAGAGTAATTAGGCTGGAACAGTTGATGGGGTAAAGAAAAGGAAAGCGTTTGAAATGACTCGGAAAAGATTAACATTAGCCGTTTACATTTTGGCGAGCTTACGGCGCTTGTTTCTTTTTTTTAACCAGTTTTTAAGCGTTGTTGGAAGTGGAGGGGTCTCATGTTTGATGTGCTCAAGGGCAGTTTTTCCTCACTTCTGTGTCTTTCAAAAGTGACATCACAGGGCGCTGGTGGCGCAGTGGTTGTTGCGTGCGCCCCATGTATGGAGGCTATGGTCCTCCAAGTGGGCGGACCAGGTTCGAATCCCACCCGTGGCTTCTTTCCTGCATGTCATTCCCCTCTCTCTCTCTCTCTCTCTCTCTCTCTCTCTCTCTCTCTCTCTCTCTCCCTGATTTCCAACTCTATCCACTGTCCTATCACTCCATTAAAGGCACAAAAAGCCTAAAAATAAATCTAAAAAAAGTGACATCACAGCTCTGCAGCCTCATCGATTCTGAAACATCGTGGATGCACGATTCAAAGCAGCACATGGCGATATACTGTAAACCCCTATCGATTTGTTTTTAAGCACAGCCCGAGTGAGCTGTAAAAAACGATTTTGATGCCTAGAAGAAAAAAGAGTAAAAGAGTTCTTGTCGGCTTTCTGTACTTCACAGTTGACTCGTGAGCTTGATATAAAAAGTCGTAAAAGGTTTGACGTCCAGACCTTACATAAACTTTGAGACCTTACTGAAGCACACTCTGTTTATGTATCATCGTCTCCACCTTCACCTCAGTCCTACATTTGTTTACATGAACTCTTTACACATTAACAGCCTTTTGTTTTATTCCTACCCCGTGTTGGACGTGTGCACTTCTGAGTGTGTTTCTTGGAAGTCCAGGCCGGCTCCACCACAGCCGGTCTCGGCGTCACAATGGACAATGGTGGGCAGATCAATTATATACATCCTGTTTGTGGAGAGGATGGAGCTGTGAGCCGACAGTGTGACCTGCAGACACACGGGGGGAGAAAGAGCGGCGAGCCTTACAGTAAACAAAGAGATTCTTATGGTGAGCTCTGAGTGGAGGGTGATGGGTTACTGCACGTCAGGAACAGGAAGTAGATGAGCTTAGAAGTCAACTGTGTTTAAACATGTAGACACGTTCTGTGGAGCTCAACAGTGAGGTTCAGGAAGTAAAAGTCCCCTTCATGTTCTACATAGTGAATTTGATTATCAGCCATGATGTCGTAACCATCACAGGTCGACTGACCACGAGCTACACGAGTGTGAAGCGATTGTTTATGCTCCTGCAGGAGACACAACTTTGTCTGATATCAACGTTGTTTGAAGAAAAACATGGTTTATTTGTGATCTTAGGTAAAGAACTACACTACCCACAATCCTTTGTGACAGTGAAAGAATGTACCTGTATATGCTGGGAGTTTTGGAATATGATTATATGAGTATATAAATGTTAAAAACAGGCGCTGGTTAAAATAACTCTTCTTTAAAACGGTCCCCACACGAATGTCTCTTCTGATGACATCATCACTAATGGACACCTGGGTCCTGTGTGTGTGTGTTTGTGTGTGTGTGTGGAGACGCCATGGTAACATTGGATAGCATAGGCTGTAAATATGAATGGAGAAAGCCTGAGTGATGTCACAAGTTGAACCCCTGAAGCTTCATGTTGAAAGTATTAGCATAAAAACAAGTCCATTGTTTTACTAGTGTCTTCATCCTCATCTCTACACTCTCCCTCTCCTCCTTCCTCTCCTTACTCTCTTTGTCTGTTCCTCCTTCCTCTCCTTCCTCTCCTTACCCTCTTTGTCTTCCCTCATTCCCCGTCTCCTCTTTCCTCTTCAGCACTCCTTTGTCTCCTCTCCCTCCCCTCCTCCTTACTGTATCTGAATCCCTCTGTGCTGTGCTTCAGGCCAACATTCCCGGCCTTCAGTCTGTCTCCTCTCTCTCTCTCTCTCTCTCTCTCTCTCTCTCTCTCTCTCTCTCTCTCTCTCTCTCTTTCTCTCTCTCTGTCTTTCTGGGCTCTCTCGACCGTCTCGGGTCCAGGTGTTTGCCTGCAGGTGAGGACTCGGCCCTCATGCTCAGAAGTCATAAAGAAGAAAACATGATGAAATATTTGGTCTGGGGAATGTGTGCATGTATGTGCACTATCACTGCTCGTGTGTGTGTGTGTGTGTGTGTGTGTGTGTGTGTGTGCATGTATGTGCACTATCACTGCTCGTGTGTGTGTGTGTGTGTGTGTGTGTGTGTGTGTGTGTGCATGTATGTGCACTATCACTGCTCGTGTGTGTGTGTGTGTGTGTGTGTGTGTGTGTGTGTGTGTGTGTGTGTGTTTTTTCAGAAGTACACTTCCACACAGTGGGGTGTGGTCAGACAGTGCAGAGAGTATCATGAAATCAGGGAAATGACCCTTATGTTGCATTTTCTGTTTACACATCAAACACGGTTTTGGGTGTCTGAAGTCGGTCATTCATTCAGATAAGACAACGTTCTGTCCTCCTTGTTTATTCCCTTTGCAGCCCCTCGTGGCACTCGTCATGCAGTTAGCCGATAATTGACGCGTCAGACTTTTTTCTTCTTCGTTTATAAAATGTGTTGAAATAAAAGCGTCCTGACTCAGAGCGTAGTAATCGACCTTGTTTGCATTTGAAGGAAGTGTGTCAACAGTTTTACAGTCATCACCGTGCTTTATGAGGGGGTTAAATACTTGTTGGGCTGCATTACCGCAAATGGCCACCGGGGAAACTTGGACTCAAAGCTGAGTGTTGTCACCTTATCGAGGGCTCAGTAACACTTCAGCGGACTGAGCTGAATCAGAATGACACAAGTTACACGTCCTGTTTGTCACACTCAGAGGAGTTCATGAAGAGTTTTTTGATTACATCGCTCTTTGACTTGTCCTGTTCCCTCTCGCCACACGGCCGTGAGAAGTGTCTGTGGTAAGACCACCGGGTATGAGCAATCCAACAGGATGAGGACATACTGAACACACAGATGAGTATCAGAACCCAAGTCAAATGTGAAAAGAGAGAAATGTGTGTGTGGAATCAGCTGTGGTGTCAAATCCAGGTCACAGAGTTTGAGTAATGGCTGCAGAGAAACGCTAATAACCCGTTAAGACTCCATAACAGGTTAAAAATAGAGTTCTGCCCCGAGGAGAGTTCAGATGATTAAGGTAAACCCTGTCTGTCTGTCTGTGTGTGTGTGTGTGTGTGTGTGTGTGTGTGTGTGTGTGTGTGTGTGTGTGTGTGTGTGTGTGTGTGTGTGTGTGTGTGTGTGTGTGTGTGTGTGTGTGTGTGTGTGTGTGTGTGTGTGTCTCAGTCCTCGTCCGTCTCTCTGCCTGTCACTGCTTGTGTGCAGACATAAATGTGTGATTGAGTAACGGAGCCGCGCTGAGGTGATGAGCTTCATGTTGGGACATGGCCGGTCTCTGCAGCTCACAGATAATGTGTTTGGATAGTACCCTAACCCCCCCCCCCCCCTCCCCCCAGAGGAACACGGATCTAATTTGACCCCCAGAACATCTTCAGAGTTTAACATTATGGGATTTAGTCACCTTGGAGACGATTGCCTGACAGTTTGGATTTGAGGAGAGTTCAGACCTTCTGTTTGAGATGCATCATTTGAAGAGTTGAATTGGTGTTTCCAGGAGTCTTTTTTTCTAATCATCAGAGCTCTCAGAGATCAGGAATCGAAATATTGTGTTTTATTTTGAAATTGACTGGATGCTCTGTGCGTTTCCTTGTCTGACTTCCTGTCCTGGGTCGATTTGCTCAGCTTGACGGCGTGCTTGCAGCGGATATGGTTTGTATTTGGATCGGAGCCGAGTGGAGTGGCGTTTTTCTTCTGGGGTCACGTTTAATCCCACAAGTTTCTGTGAGATCTCGTGTCTGTGGAATCTCCACTGTGAGATCGTTACTACAGGTGTGTGGTGTCGAAGTCTGCCTGAATCGTCTAGTGTGAGTGTGCGGAGGATTAAACTGTCTGCGGTCTCACATGTTTTTGAAAATGAGACCTAGACCCAGGTCGTGTCCACCTGGAGTTTTTTTGTGCCAGCTGTTCCCTTTTTTAATAGTTTTCAATGAGTAGAGAGTGTTCTCAGCAGAAAGAGGGGCCTGGACAAAAAGCGCAGTGCCCAGCGTTTTTTTTTCCTGCCTTTTTGGAGTGGCCGCTCCATGCACTTCGGATTGAAAATCTTTTCCTAACTTTTCAGAAAGGCGCTGTTGACATCACCGGCGCTCTTTTCCAAATGTTTGAAATTCCCCGTAGTTTTGCCGCCTACAGATTTTGTCTTGTACCCACATCCGCCTCGCTCCGTGTCTGATCGGGAAAAAACGCGATCTAAAATGTAAAACATAGTAAAAAGTAACAGAGCAGTGTCTGATACAGAGGCCCTTATCAACAGACTGTTGCCATAGAGACAGGACCAGTGGCGATTCTAGGGTTTGTTTGGGGCCCTAGGCAAAAGTTAATTCAGGGACCCTCCAACCAACCCTCAGCATGGCAACGAGAGTGAAAGAGGTCAGATGGGGCCCTCTTAGGGAGGTTTCTTACTGTCCTTGCAAAATTTGAACATTTGGGGTTGCTGCTTTCGTACATAGTTTGTCAGCCCGCTGGGGCCCCCCTAATGGTCTGGGGCCCCAAGGAGTTTCCTGCCTTGCCTGTTGACAAACACGCTGCGTGGACACGGGGCCTAAAGCTGTCATGTCATTGTGTCAGATAAAAGGAAACAGAAATCTCTTAAATAGTGAAAATCATCCCGGCTTTGTCAGGAAATAGTGAATTCATAAATGCATTCAGCTTGTTCTCTTTAGAAGCTTCTCATACATCAATATGACGCAGCAGCAGCAGCAGCAGCAGCAGCAGCAGCAGGGTTGGTAAGTTTGAATCTGACACAAAGACAAAGTGAGCAACCTGTGGGCTAGTGTCTGAAAAGATCATGGAATGAATTGGACATTTCTTTTGGATTGAAGATGTTTGGTGCTGAATCGTGACACGCTGCAGGAAGCAGTGTGTGGTGGAACTGAAGACAACAACAGGTTGTCATCAGAGCAGAGAAGTCCCTGAACGCATCACTGACACTTCAACACACGAGCGCTCTCTGAGTCAGGGCGGCTGTGTTTTGGTTTGTGGGAAGGTGTCAGGATGTCTGCACCTCATCACACACACACACACACACACACACACACACACACACACACACACACACACACACACACACACACGTTTATCATTTTGAAGAACACAAACATGAACATCCATTTTTCAGTATGCATCAAAACCATCACAGAGCAGGACGTCGCAGAGGCTGGCTGACCTTCGGTGGCAAAGTTGGCAAACCAAATCACTACATATCCTTTAAGTGTGCACATAAACACACGGACAGATTCAGGAGAGATTCTCTCCAGTTAAATGTTAAACACTATCTAGACTACTGCAGGGGAGGGACTGTAAAAGAATAAGAGTAATGGAGAGTGTGTGTGTGTGTGTGTGTGTGTGTGTGTGTGTGTGTGTGTGTGTGTGTGTGTGTGTGTGTGTGTGTGTGTGTGTGGGGGAGGGGGGGGGTGTACCTGGAGCTACACACCTGACTCTTCCACACACAGACTCTCAGGCTCTGAAATCCAGACGAGCTTGAGTCTACATTCCTGCTGCCTGCGGGCATTTCTCCTAAATGAAGTCTGTGTCTATGTGAGCACTTCTGGCTTTTCATTGGTTTAAGGGAGAAGAGAGCTGGCAGACTTTTCCACCACAGCATGAATCTGCCTCGTCACATTCCCGCCCGTCAGCCTGCCCACAGACGAGGCTTGTCCCGCTCCTCTTGCGCTCTGGTGTGAAGGAATGCAGAGGCGATAGGTAAGGGTTAGGGTGTGTGTGTGTGTGTGTGTGTGTGTGTGTGTGTGTGTGTGTGTGTGTGTGTGTGTGTGTGTGTGTGTGTGTGTGTGTGTGTGTGTGTGTGTGTGTGTGTGTGTGTGTGTGTGTGTGTGTGTGTGTGTGTTTGTGTGTGTGTGGGGGGGGTTGTTCTTATTTCTGTTGTCTTCGGCCTGCAGCCTTTTTAATAAACATCCTTTATCTGATCAGACTGAAGCAGCAGAGCCCGACTCCATGCCCTCCGTACAGGAAATGGAAACCCACTGGCAGGAAGCAGCTTTGTTTTAAAGGGTTTAGCATCATTATAAGTTCACGCACAGCGACCTTTAGGACGGAAATAGTTCGACTCGGACAACAGATTACATCGGAGGAAATTACAAATGCACAAACTGATCCAAAGGTTTGCCAACACACTCAGTCTGATGGAGGGATTTGTTCTTCTAAAAGTTCAACGTTCAGACAACAATGTTTTGATATTAACCGCCGTGCACACTGATCCACAAGAAATGACTGTAGTGTACATGCCAGGCCAGTAGTTGGCAGTGTGACTTTGTAAAGAGATAATGCATGCATGCACACATACTCTTCCTTCCACAGAGGAAGCTGAACACAAACTGTTTCTCAGACTGTTACGACGCTCAATCAGACAACATTTAGAGTGAGCTGATTTTCACGCTGATGCTCGTTTGTCTTGCAGGCTGTAATGGTGAAAACATGGACGACTTTACAGATCTGTACTTTTTATCTGACACAGCACAAACTCCTCGTCTGAAAACAGGGAGCGACCGGAGCCTCTGATTGGCTGCAGACGTCAACATCACTACCGCTCTCTCTCTCTCTCTCTCTCTGATTACCGATTAAAGAAAGGATCCACACGCTGAGCTGAGTGAGGTGAAGGGAAACAGGTGTTGTTTTGTGTGTTGTGATGCATTCAGGGACCTTGGCTTTAAACATGTCCAGACCAGTGGTCTGACCTGCACTGATGCATGAAAGAGGAGAGGGCTCACGTGAAGAGAGAGTGGAGAGAGGAGGTGCAGATGACGCCGCTCTTTCTGTTGCTCGGGGGTTAACATCTGTTTGTGTGTAAGGTGTGTGTCAGTGTGTAAGGTGTGTGTCAGTGTGTAGGTGTTTGTGCTTACAGTATATATGAAAGGTATGCCATGAAGGTGGGGAGATGAATGATGCTGCTGAGAGACGCCTCAGTGAAGGAGCAGTAGAACAGCTGTGCACGAGGCAGAGAGGAAGAATGTGATGACACACAAAGTAAAGCCAACACTTTAAACGTCTCTTTGTCTTTTAAAAGTTGTTTCCAGCTCACGATCCAAAGAAGAGAGACGACGCTGATGAACAGAGTCTCCACTTTTCTCTCCTTGTCGACTAAAAAACACACAAATCATCCCTCTGAATCGCTCCAGTGTTCCAGGTCGTGGTAAATTCAAAGCTTGATCCAAAGGCAACTGGACCGGTGGAAGATTAAAGATCTTTGACCCTCTAAAAACAGGGACTATTGATATAGTCTTCTTAACGACCTGAGTCTTTATGGATACTACGATCTCTAATTGGAGACTTTTCTTAGCACTTCTCTTCTAAGAGTTTTTAACAGAAGTCCTGAAAGGAGCTCGTGAGCCCCAACCCCACACGTGACGGCAAATCTTAACAGTTTTGTGCGTCTCGAGGGTCTCGACTCTCCAAACAGTAAACAAACATGGCGGACGTCCTCTCCTCTTCACTTGGATGGTGTTATATTTTACAGGACACGTTGTAGAAACACTCGTGTTGTTGCTGCAAATCAACAAGTTGGTCCTCCATTGCTGACGTCTATCTTGCTGTAAGTATCACATTTGCTGTTGTCGCCATGGAAACGTGTGTTTGCGCTTCCTGCTTCTGTCGACTTGCTTTCCTGATTGGCCATATAAAGCCTAGTTAAGTTCCATGAATAGATGCACATGCACAAACAAAAGAAAACACAGGATTCTTTAAAAAAGATGTTTTGAAACATTCTGAACTGGGTCCTTATGGAACGCGATTTCCAGATCCCCCTCCCTACTTAAAAAAAAAAACCTAAAGCTCAGGATCTGTTTTAAATGACTGGGTGTTTCTTATCATCATGGCTCCAAACGTCACAAATGATCATTTCAGAATCCCTGCTGACATAAAAACATGATTTTTAATGTCCAAACTCCTGCTCTGCTCATGTCTGCAGCAGACATCGAGTGAGGAGATTCAAAGTGACGACACGCCAGGTGACCTGAGTTACGACTCCAGTCATCAACTTTCAGGGAGCAGTCGTACTTTTTATTGTCCTCTGTTCGTCCCAGCTCCTGCTGCACATTCACACACACACTCCTACTTGATGTGTTGTCCAGCTGTCCACAGAGTGTGTGTCATACTGTAACGTCTCCTGTGTGGCCAGCAGCCGCAGCGGCGTCTCTCTCTCTGTCTCTCTCTCTACCACCCCCCCCCCCCCCCCCCCCCTGTCTCTCTCTCTCTCTCTCTTTCTGTCTTTCTGTCTCGCTGTCTTCTCTCAGTTTCAGGACGTGAAACAATATTTCTCGTCATATTTTTGGAATTTAAACATCCTGATGAAACATTCTCAAACACACAACTGTGTTTCAAACCTTCACATGAAAGGGTGAGGAAGAGAGAGAGAGGGAGAGAGAGAGAGAGAGGGGACATTTCAATCATGGAGGTGTTTGAGCTCAACGGGCCACAGGTGACCCGTGAGAGGAAATGGCGAGTGACAGATTTATAATGTCACTTCCTGCTGCGCTGAGTCACTCATTAAATCTCAGCAGACGTCTGAATGAATGGGTCCCCTTCCCTGTTTTCAACAACCCGCCCCTGTTTTTTTCTCACAAGGCTTTCATTCATAATTCACTCAGAGGGACTGGAGGCTCGTGAGCTGGTCGACCAGTATGACCAGTTTGGACCAGGAAACACGTCTATTTTGTTCCATTATAAACGAATGAATCTAAGGCACGAAATGTTTAAAAAAGAAGGTCAACATAACTGTAGAATTCCACGTGCTCCGCGTGCCGCTTTCTGTCAGCGCTCGTTTGCTGCCACGCTAGTCACGCCATGATCCGTCTCCTCAAGCGGAACAGAATAGATCAGACAAGAAAACACGCACAGAGCGTCCGGTCAATTTCAAAATAAAACACAATATGAGGACTCCTGATTGTATTTTCCATCGTTTTATCAACAGTTTCAAAGCAGGAAATGAACAAACAACAAATCGTCCTCAGAGAGACAAAGCAACGTGTTGTTTGCACGTCTTCTCTTTATTCCCGTGGCGCACACAGAGCGCAGCGTGCACGGACTTGGTGGAAAATGGCAGTTAGAATGAACAAAATCCATCAATAAAAGTACAAATAAAGTTTGTTATAGTGAATATTTTGAGCCTAAAGACATTTCTTTTGGTGTGCTTTAGTGCCCCCTAAAGGTTTCCGAGTGCAACTGCATCGTCGTAAAGCAGACGTAGTGTTTGGACATAATCATAATAATCAGCCTACTTTCTCAGGACGCTCTCTCCAACGTGTTAAAGCCTGTCCGATATTCCATCTAATACAGCTTCTCGCTCGCTCACTCTCTCTCTTTTTCTCTCTCCTCATCTTCATCCGTCTCCGTCCTCTTCCTCTTCGCCTCAGCCTTTCGTATCACACAGTACAGAGACGGGCTGAGTGGCTGACCTCGGCCCGCTGCCAAAGTTACATAGTGCTGAAAGGAGGTGAGCGGGGCGCTCTGTGGACGTGAGAGAGACGCCATCCTCCATGTTGGAAGTTCACTTTATTCTGTTCTCGTCCAGCTTCACATCTGACATGTAGCTTTTCAGCATATTGGTTTAATGCTTCAAAGTGAGGCCTGGCATTTCCTACCATGTGAAGTGTGTGAATGTTTGTGTCTTATAGGTTCTGTCAGTGTGTGTGTGTGTGTGTGTGTGTGTGTGTGTGTGTGTGTGTGTGTGTGTGTGTGTGTGTGTGTGTGTGTGTGTGTGTGTGTGTGTGTGTGTGTCTTTGGTTGGCAGCCCCTCTCCACACATTATTTATTCAGGGCCTGTGTGCGAACAGCGAGGCTGAAAGTCGTTTTCATGCAAAAGTTTCCATTCTGGTATTATTCTAACCCACTTCTTCTTTCCTCTCGCCCCTGATGTAAAATGTCAGCTATTCTTGGCGCGCAGCGTTTTATTTACGCTAATAATGAGCGTGACACTCCCGTAGAAATAAATACAAAAATAATGAGAATGGCTGATGGCTGAGAACAGCTGTGAAGCTGAGGTACTTCCACCTTCGCTTGAAGGGTGTGTTTGTAAATACATAGGATAAAGTGTGTGTGTGTGTGTGTGTGTGTGTGTGTGTGTGTGTGTGGGGGGGGGGGGGGGGAGTGTGGGAGTGTCCCCCTCTGTGCAGTGGAATCCCTGAGTAAATACTTCGGCTTCACGTCTTTAACGCTGAATGGAAAGCAGAGCGGAGCCTGAACAAGGCTTCACTCTTCTCCATCACACAGGACACACACTCACGGTGTGTGTGTGTGCACTTCTCTCCTTCTGCACACACACATAGAAATGTGTCAAGAACCGAAGAGGAATTTTAAGCAACATGACGGGCTGTCAATTTTTCTTTTTTTAATTTTAAAGGGGACATATTCTGAAAAATCCACTTCTACAGTGTTTTTGAACATATATATTTTCGTAACCTGAGTTTCTACTGACCCACAAAATGTGAAATGAACCCATCCAGTCCTTTGTTTGTGGTCTGCATAAGTCTTACAACACAGAGAAAAATGCTCCGTTTCAAATGTGCTCTCCTTGTGATGTCACAGTGGGATTCTCGTAAAAAAAAATCCCCTCCTCTGGTATCTCCACCCATGGACTCCACCTCCAGCCTAGGAACAAAACTTTTGCACAGGTCCGCCATTTTTATTCTCTCTACAGAGGAGTGATGTCTACAGGGAAAACTCAGGGTGGGGCTCATTGCATTTAAAGAGACACACACACCAAAACAGAGCGTTCTGAGAGAGCTGGTTTATACAGAGTCACAAACCTCCTCTGGTGAGTGATTCATGTTATATTTTGACCAAAGCTCAGTCCAGATGTTTCATTTAGACCACAGGGGACTGTTTGAAAAGGTGGAGAAGGGGAATAATATGTCCTCTTTCATTTAGTTGAACATTTGCTCACCATATCCTGCGACGTTTATTGTTCTGTATTCATCTTAATTTAGTTAAAGCACAATCTTATATAAATTACTCATCACAGCCTATAGATTATGCAAAAGTGTGCGTCATAAAAATGATCTTATAATGGTTTCATATGACAGCTTGGTTAGATAACTGTCCTCGTGTTCATCATGAGGCCTCCTCCTTGTGATTGTGTGGTTTTTAAAAGCTGCTGCATGCCTCTTTGTCACTCTGCTTTTGTCTCGTCCTGAGTGTATCTGTCACAGACATGTGAAACTCATCTTCTCATTACCTCATCCTCCTCCCTCTATTACTGCCCCCCCCCCCCCCCCTCGCTGTAAATCTGCATAATCTACAGTTCAGTAAGTCTTCTGAGGTTTTGGGGATTCGTCGTTGGTGTCACTTCACCTCGAAGTTCAGGGGAAGAAAATCAAAATCAAATGTTTTATGTTTTTTTTTTTTTTTGTGATGGTAAACGGTGTGATCACACATGAAGTTGCCTGTGTTAACGATGGACCGTCTCCCGTAAAGAAAGGGACCCCCTTCCTCTTGATTGATTACACAAGCCTGTGCCGGTCCATAAATATGAACGCTGCGAGTCGTGATGCTCTCACTTATGATCTGCTGGGAAGTTCTGGAAGCGCAACAGCGATGAAATCAATCATCGAATAAAAGGCGTCTTTCATCAGGACAGAGTGGTTCCTTGTTTGGGACGCCATCCATCAACTTTCCTCAGCTCATAGTGATCTGTGTCGTGGTGACAGCAGGCTTTAAATATTGTCTCCCTATAGTCGCAAAGTTGTCAAAGACAGTCACACTCGTCGATGTCCGTACCATTTTCCGAAGGTTTGGTCTCATCCTGGAATCAATCCAGAGCCGTCAGCATTGATGCAGTAATACGGCTCAATAAAGGTCATTTTTTATTTTGTCCCTTTAGGCGCACCGTAGATAAGCCTCTGTAACAACATCCTGTAGTCACAGTGATGGAAAAGATCGACACTGCTGCACCTTTGAATGCCTATTTCATGTTTTTAAAAACCATAACTAAATAACCATCCATCTACTGAAAGTTCTTAATTTTCGCATGTTGTTCCCCACTCTCTCTCTCCCTTCAATGCGTACCTCTATCTGAGACACAGGACAGTGGACAGAGTTGGAAACTGATAGTGGGGACTGACGTGCAGGAAATGAGCCACCAGTTGGACTTCAACCTGGGTAACTTGCTTCTGTACATGGGGCGTACAAACTAACCACTAGGCCACCGGCAGCCACTTTTTTGTTGACTTCAATGACAAATGAGTTTGGGTTTTACGTGTCTGATTTCTGTTTTCCTGCGGGTGCGGCTCCACTCAAACCGTCTGAACTGACTCCAGAAGAATATATTTTCTTGTACATCACCAAATCCTTGTGTGGGTGAATGCATGTTTTTAATTATTTTTCAATTAATCCCGTTATATAAAGCCTGTTTCTGTACTTTCATTCATCACCCAGAGAGGTTTCAGTCATGAGAAGAAGCAAAGGCATCAGCTATGGATCAGATAGCGTTTCATAGCTGAACATTGTTGCTTCTTGGAACATGAATCATGTGGACTTCTGGTTTGTCCTTACATGGTCCCTGCTCTTACGTGGGTTATTCCTTTTCAGCCCTCTTTGAAGTTTTAATTGAGCGCGGAAGCTGTGTAGTTATTTGCACGGCTTGTATAACATTGGGGGGAAAAAAGGGTTTGAGATTAAATGTCAGCTTCACGCTGGTGTTTGTTTTCTCCGTGTTTCTTGGAAGAGGAAAAAGGGAGAGGGATTGTGTGTAAAGAAAGAGAAGAACCTTAATCTCTGGGAGAAAGGGTTACTGAGGGTGAAGTGTATCAGGATGTCAGAAAAGGAAGGTAGACCTTGCTGTGAATTTTTCCAATATAGTGTAAATATACCCCACTGTTGTTTTTTGGCTTGTTTTTCCTGCTTCAATTTATTTCTTTAATCCATCTTTTCTCAATATAGTGGTTGAGCTGACCATAATTCCCAGTACCTCATTCAACACCATCCATCCATTATCTTTACCTCTTTTCTCGTTCGGGGTTGCTGGGGGGCTGGAGCCAATCGCAGCTGTCATTGGGCGAGAGGCGGGGTTACACCCTGGACTGTTCTTCAGTCAATCACAGGGCTGACATATAGAAACAGACAACCAGGCACACTCACATTCACACCTACGGACAATTTAGAATCAGCAGTTAACCTAACGAGCATGTCTTTGGACTGTGAGAGGAAGACGGATTACCCAGAGAGACCCCACACATGAACAGGGAGAACATGCAGACTCCACACAGAGAGACTCCTGTCAGATTCAAACCAGGAACCTCCTCACTGTGAGGCGACAGCGCTAACCACTGCAGCACCTCATACAACCCAACTTCAATAATGCCATTCTATCCATTTTAGGCAGGCTTCAAGGCCCTGACACACCAAGGAGATTGTCGGCTGTCAGTCCTAGTTGGACCTTCGGTGAGCGGTCGTCGCCCTAGTTTTTGCGGCGTATCCGGCTCCGTCGCTACCCGTCAGCCTCCGTCTGCCTTTTGCCTGTTCCTCTGTTCCTCGACTTTCAGAGTCAGACTCAAGTGGACATTGGAGGATATAGAAATATAAACATAAAACAGTGAGTACTCTTATACTAATCCACAAGGTAATGAGAGTACTCGAGTATTTAGTTGACTGTAAATGTCCATCCCTAGTTGCCACTTGGGTGTAACCTTTTTACCTGCTTCACAAGAACCAGTGATGTTACTAAAAGAAAAGGATTACCTGTCAGTGTGAAAAATGTTTGGTTGCATGTGTGCACTCTTGGCACTTGTTGGCAGCAGGAATTTGTCTTAGTGCTGTCACTGGCTGTTTGAATGAATCGTGTTCTGACCACTAAGAAGCCAATGGCGTGTGACGGTGACCACTCAAACATAGATGCGCCTTAGTTGGTTGGCGTCCATTATCAGTTTCCTACCTGCATGCTGAACAGTACAGTCAGCTTGGTTTGTGTGTGTGAACACACAACAAACACATGGTCATCTTCCAGAATCCGCTACAAATACAATGTGACAGTTAGCTAAACGGTCGCCTCGCACGGGTTGATGAAACATCCTCTGCCTTCCAGCCTCCCCCTCCGCCTCCTCCCTGCTCCGTCTTCCTCCTGGACTCAGTGGAAAGAGATGAAGTCATTTCACTTCATTCCATCTCTGGGATCACCCGCCACATTGATGCAGCATATGGCTTTTATATAACGCTGATGTGACTCCTTGTGCACGGGGAATACCGTCAACTGCGCTGTAAATCTTTCCAGTAAGGCGCGACAGAATCCTGCAAAGATACATCAACGAGCAGAACTCCTAAATGAAGGAAAAGATGGTTGATTAGAGTTGGAAAGGAGGGGAGTAATCTCAACTCATTAGCTAAACGTTCACTCTGTTAGAAGATGTCAGAGCGTCATTAGACGGTGAGTTCTAGTGTTTCTTGACCTGGACTAAAATTCCACACTTTACGGGGTCAAATTTCTGATTGGTACAAAAAGTTGCTCCAGTTGATTGCTTCATTCGACATGCATGAAACACAGTTCTGTCTGCAAATTGATCCTTCGTAGTCAACGCACCCAATCAAGATATGTCCGCTAAAGGTTCTGGACAGGCTGAGGTTGTTGTTCTAAGACAGCGACGACATTACAGGACGAATCCAGCAGAGAAAAACCTTTTTGTTAAACAGGGAGACATTTATACAAAAAAAAAAGAAAAGAAACATCTTTCACATTGCTCTCTTTAGGTCGCCAAATAGTGTTTTCTTTTTCTTAGATCAGGCACATTTGCAATCAAACATAATGTTGCAGCCATTATAGCCTGCAGCGATCTACTGGAGCAGTTTTGTGTCTATTAGCTCAAATAGACTCAAAGTATGTAAGGTAGTGCGACGATTAAAATGACCTGAATTCTTCTTAAAAGCTTCCACTCTCTACTTCACATTATGTCACATTATGTCCAGCTGCTGCAGGATCTCACCCAGCCTTACCAAGCACAACCGACCCCCGACCCCCCTTCATCATCCACCCTCCTTCCAGTCTTCTTTCACTGGACCATCTGGCCTTTCAGAAGTCATGGGGATCCTGTGTGTGTGTGTTTGTTTGTGTGTGTGTGTGTGTGTGTGTGTGTGTGAGCGAGCAGCACATCTGCTCCTGGTGGTAATGACCACCTGATGTTTATTGTGCATGTTTGCATGTGTGTTTGGGTCCGCTCCATTAAGAATGAGTGCATGTGCATGTGGACAAACAGCCTGTCATAAAACCGTCAGGCTCTGACTTCATCCTGCCCACGCTCACATCAAGGTCAACACGTACAGTAGAGAGGACAAGACGACATGTTGTTTGCTGACATCGGCTTCAACTAAACTTGTTGCCTTACACTTTGTATGGGGGGGTCTGACCCGGAGGTAAAGGGTCCATTTCCGGACTGATATGATTATAATCTTTGTTAACAGCTCTGGACCTAAAACACATACTGGGAAGTGACGTTTTGAGCCAACAAGCAAAGAGAAGATTGAAAAGTGTGAAACAACAAAGTCAGTGGAACTGATTTGGAACGTAAGCTTGAGGGGCAGTACGGTCGACTAAAAAAACATGAACACTAATCTGTAAATGCTGCGGTCAGGATGACGTTGTAGCCTTTTTGTGGCCTTTCATCAGTCGGTAATCTGCGCGTTGTGTACACTCGGAAACGGACTCGTAGTGGTCTGATGCATGCAAACACAAACACAGCATCACTGTACGGGGTGAGCCGAGGGTCAATCTGCGGCGTAATGAAGCCGGCCTGTTTAAATTTCCTGTGTACTGATTGATAACAGCTTTCTTTAAAGACCCCTAGATCAGACACGCACACATGAACACACATGAACACACACACATCTCAAAGTCCAGAAAGAGGAAAGATCCCTCTGCTGAACCTGAGACACCTCCATGCTCTCTTTTATACCGACTGTTTTTTCCATTAGTTCCGCTCAAATGCGCTATAAAATGATTTGTTGCAGCATCTCAGCCGCAAAAAAAAAAGATTTACTGTGAGGTGTCTCTTTACACCGGAGGGTCAAAGGTCACCTCGAGTTGGTTTAGGTAGCAGTTTAAGGTTGTTTTGAGGAGATTCTGGAGTCAAGTTTGACGGGTGAGTTCGAGGTGTAGGGTTACTTCTGTGGAGGGTTTTCGGTAGGGGTTGGAAAGTTTGAGGGAATATTTCAAGCTCAGGGCAGTTATAGGTTTAGAGCTAATTAGCTGCGGTGTATGCAAGGTGAAGGTTATTCGAGGTAGAGGTAATGGTTTCAGGGTTATTTTGAAAGACTTAAAGGTTATTTAAGGAGGACTTTCTGACAGAAATGAAGCTGAGTGAGATCGTTCACAGGAAAAGTCGGAGATGTTGACCTTTTTTTTTTAACTCGGAGAGGTTGGAGGGTAAAAAAAAGGGCTGAAGCTTTGTGCTGTTAAAAAAGGAGTCATGCAACGAGTCAAAGAGCTATTAGGAGGTGAAGGGCTGTAAAAGCCTTTTTAAAAAATCCCAAAGGGAGACCCAAGCTTTTGACCTTTGACCGCTTTAAGGCACATTTTCACCTCCCGTTTCCGACAACCACGCTCGACCTCTTCACACTCGTTCCTCCTCGCACCACTTCCAGCTGTGCAGTCTCTGAAGTTTCAAACACGTTAAAGTCGGAGCTGTGGAGACACTCTGCAGTTCAATTATTCCTAATCTAAATGTTGCATTGCAGACAAAAAAAAAAAAAAAAAAAAAAGCAGATGGAAAACTGAGAGGAGTCAAAGTGTGCTGTTTACATCCATCGCTCGTCACGTCTTTATTCCTCCTTTGATCGGCTCGTTGTTTTCAGTGTCGGGCGCCTCACGTGTCACATAGTAATTACAGGTGGACGCCGGCACGCAGCCCTGTGATCTTCTAGCTGGGATATTTTCTCCGTCCCTCACCGCTGGACGGACTGACTGCGGAGAGAGAGTCGGCTGCTGACAGCGGCGTACAGAGTGTGTGGGAAGGCGGTGTTGAGTTTCTATCCATGATATGTGGAGAGAAGCGTCGTCCGGTCGGCCGTCACCAGATTTAAAACCCTGTAAATGACCATGTAACCATTTCAAGACTCAACCCAAACAGTGCTAACCCACTTTGACTGCTAAAGTGCATTTAGTGTGTTTTCTCCAGATCGACCCCAATTCATGGTCTACTTTGAACCATCTTACAGTCCTCGTCAGCAGATGTGAAGACTGATCTGTTTATGTACAAGCTCCAGTTTATTTTGAACAATGGACACAAAATATCACCAGGGATCAATTATTATTTACGTCAAGAAACATAATTAGGTGACAGAAAGATGACGACTCCAAAGACGAGGAACTGACTGAAGAGGAAACCAAACAAAAAGGGTGTAAACCTCTTTGTTTTGGCTGACTGAAGCGATGGCTGCGAGTCATCGTTTCCAGCTGGAAGCGGACCCTCACGGATGAAACAAAACAGCTCTGTGGACATTACTTCCATCTGTACTGTGATGTTTCTGACACCGAGCCGATGGTTCAAAGACGACATGGCTTTGGGACTTGTTGCGAAACCTCAGCTTCATTTAAGAGCTATGCCCTCGGACAGATTCGTCCTAAAAAATGATATGCATCTTGAGTCTCTTTCACAGATGAAGTCTGGTGGGCTCTCTGTGACTCAGGGCTGAAGTTGTATCATTGGTGCATTTTTCATTTGGTTCGGTTTGTTTTCGCTCTGAATTTTGTCAAGGGCACAGAAGCCCATCAGATGTTTTTGTACTGCAGCCATCAATCACTAGTTGGCACTGTAGCTCCGGTCCATGGCTGCTGCCATCCAGCCTAGGATGGATGCATCCTTAATGATATTTCTGTCACCAAAGCAAGAGGTTTCTCAAAGACATGAGGGAGAAATGTATTAGAACAATGTATGAATGTTAAAGGTCTTAAATGATTCCTTTTCTCATCAATAGATTACCTGCGGCGTATCCTCCATTTCTCATGAAGGTGTATTGTAAACATGCACACACAAGATCAACAGGTGAGAAAAATGCAGCACATAGTGTGACTGAATCAGCTGGAGCGTCTTTGAGGGACTTCCATCCTGTAAAAGGAGAAGGCTCCCTTCTTGACCTCATTTCCCTCGACGCTCTGCCAGCATCTTGTTCACTTTGGGCCGAGGCCGAGGCTCCATATGCTGCTGCACCGTGACATAAAGAGAAACAGAGGTATCAAATTATGCAACACCCTCCCTTTCACAGAGAACCAGCCCATCCCAAAATACAGATATATGCAATCAGAGATGTTGTCTTCAGAACTTTTGATCCCTCGCTATCTTTGTAGCTCCTTATTCAAGAGCGTGCGCTTTCACTTTGATGACATCATACATTGATTTCATCACAGTAACATTTGAAATCCCTCAAAACCCCGCCCATGCACTCTGATCTGATTGAAGGCGTTCACTTGGACTTGAGTATCCCGGTTTGGACTGGGTATCCCATTTTCTGTTATTGCGCTTGTAGACTTCATATCTTAATGGGAATTCTGCTTTTGCAGCCAGCCTCAAGTGAAAAACTGAAAGAATAGTTTTGTGCACCTCTGGATTGGTCATACTTAAAGGTCACATATTCTCCTCCTCTTCAACCAGTTTAACTAAGTCTCAGAGCTCCTCAAAACATGTCTGTGAAGTTTCTTGTTCTAAATCCACTCTGATCCTGTATTTGATCATGCCTATAAACCCCTCTATTTCAGCCCTGCTCAGAACAGGCTGTTTCTGTGTCTGTAGCTTTAAATATGTAAATGAGCTGTGTCTGACCACGCCCCCTCTCTGGAAGGTGTCTCGGGCTTACTTGCTTCATGTCCTATTGTTTACGGTGAGAAGGCAGACTCAAAGGGCAGAACAAATACCTAGCTGTGGGAGGGGCTACTGCCCTTTGTGATGTCATGAAGGGAAACTCCAAACGGCCTGTTTGAGCACACATTTTCTGAAAAGTGGAGCAGGCAAAAGACGGAAAGGATGGAATTTTCTCATCATTGGAGGGTTTGTAGACAGACTGGAAACACATATTAGTGTTAGAGGAACAGTGTTAGAGAATATGTGACCTTTAATTTTGAAACATTGGAGGTAGCTATGTTTAAAAGATGTCAGACTCTACGGATTTAAAATTTAAAATTTAAAATTAGAATCAGCTCTTGTTAGTTAAATGATTTGCAACAAATAGCCATAAGACAGCTAACCTACAGTTTATTGTTTTTTAACATGAACAAGCTGTAATTTATAGCTTTTGATTAATAGGTCATGAACAATTGTGTTTTTATTCTTCGTGATGTAATCATAAAATGTGTTGTCTTTGTTTTCCAAATCAAAGCTCTCTCATACTAAAAAAGTCTGACTTTGCTACAGCTGACAGGAGTACACAGAATATACAGCCGTGCACACACAGTCATGCATGGCCATATGGACATATAAGCTCTAGCTGCACACACACACACACACACACACACACACACACACACACACACACACACACACACACACACACGCTCAGCTCACTGACTCCGCTGAGGACGACGATGATAATGATGATGGGACATCCAGATGTGGACATTAGAGCTGGCTCGCTGCTCAGCTGTGACGCACTGTGACCGGAGATTTATAATAGCTTGACGTCAGCATCCCTCACACACTTCCAGTTAAGAAAGATGAGCTCGCAGTGTCTATTGGTGTGTGTGTGTCTGTCTGTGCGTGTGTGTGTGTATCATTTACACTGCAGTGATTTAAAGCCCAGTTGAGGAAGATTTCCCTGCATCTCCCTGAGCTTTTCTTTTGTTTTCCAGCTGCAGCCTGTGGGTTGAATGATGCCGACTTAATGTGAAACATCTGGACATTGTTTTAGCACTCCTTTTGCATATACAGTACATTCTTAAGAGCGATACATATGTATGGCCGGATGCAAATGCACACTTTGCAAACAAAACCAGCTGCAAAAATCTACATTTCAAAGTCAAGTTTCGCCCAAAGGACGGAGGGCCAGACAGCCTCCATATCCAAGCCACTGCAGAGTATATTACTATTTTACAATACTTTAAAGGCTTCCTCTTATTTACCCTGCTAACAGATATTACTGGCTTGTGTCTGCTGACGCTGAGCCATATGGAGAGCAGGCTCGGGCCCAGATTTAAAAACACACTCACATACGTTACTTAGTAATTGTTCTTGCTACTGGATGTGTCGGGGAAACGACGCGGCGTGTCTGATGGAGGTGTTGATGCTCTGCAGTTTGTTGTAACACAGCCAGCAGGAAGTCTGCGATCCAGAGGAATTCCCGCAGCGCTCACCCTCAGCCTGATGTTTTTGAAAATGCATTACTCAGTGTTCGAACAAGCCCAAGGATGCACAATGGTAGACACAGACATATTTTAAACACTTGCATAAAAATAGAAATATTTTTTTTTTGATTAATTTAATTTATACAATTGCTAACGTTTTACCTCCTGGCTGACTTGTCCCTATAAGGTTATAGTATATAACATGGGGCAGCTGTGGCTCGGTGGATAGAGTTGTCGTCTCTCAACAGGAAGGTCGAGGGTTTGATCCCCAGCACTTGCAGCTACATATCCGATGTGTCCATGGGCAAGACACAACCCCAAATTGCTCCCGCTGCTTAACTAGCTCCTGGGCTCATCATCACTGCAGGGTTAGCATGAATGTTTACCTCTTGTACCTACACTGCAAGCTACCTGAGAATAAGCAAAAGTAGCAGAGAGAACCCCCATAATTCCAGAGATTTACTGGATAGCTAACAGGTTATCCAGTATGTTGTTTGTTCAGTATCAGTTCTTCTTTTCTGATGAACATGTTAGGGATGAAACATGAATCACTTGTCATATAAAATCTGTAGCGCTGCACTGTGACTTTAAAACAACATCTGAGTCCCTTACTGAGACTGACGTTAAGAAACCGCCTCCCGTGTGAAATATGCTGGATTCCACATGCTGCTCCTGTCGTCTCTGTTTGTTGTTGAGTAAGTCTTTGCACAGAATGTGTGAGATTGAGTTACGCAATGGCACGGCCTCAAACAAACCCCCGGATGACTCATACAGCTCCATTAGTTCAGATGTAGAACTACATGCAGACCGAGTCTCACAGTGATCGGCTCGGGGTCTGGATTGGTTGTAAAGGTTGCTGACAGATATTCAGAAGATCCATATCTTCGTCTATTCGATTCCACTTGCTGCTCAGATCTTGGTTTGTTTTATTGAAGCCGGTCGTCCCCGTTGACTCCTTCAGGATATAATCAGGTCAGCAACAAGGCTGTGCATCTTCACTGGTCTCACCGTTCCATTTGATATCACAATGGATTGCATCATCAATTTTGCACATGACTACTTTTTCATCGATGAAGACAAGCAGTCAGATAAATATGAACTCCCTTAGGGGTAAGATCCCCAGCTCCTGCAGCCACATGTAAAAAATGTCAAATAATGACTCAACGCTAAACTGTTGTGTGAACCATCCAATGTAGACCTCAGGGAGAATAAAGAAAAAAGACTAGAGTACGCACATCCAAGCAAATTGCATACAACTGCAGGACAAAAAAAGGTTTAAACTGTAGAAAAAAGGGAAAGGTCCTAAAGGAGATCCTTAATAAAGTTGCTCATTGGGCTTGAACAGTGTGCGGATCATTCCCTTTTTTTGCAGAATATATTTGCCGTCCCAGTTCTGTGGTTAGTGACACATTTTCTGTCAATGAATCTTTGGTGTCATACAAAGTTGATCCAATTGGCTGAACGAGCTGCGGACATGTGGAACACAGTTTCTCTTTAATCCCGTTTTGTTTCCTCCTCGTCGCTACAGTCCAGAAAGTTTGATCAAATCTTTATACTCGATCTTTTATCTCCATATCTGTTTGTGTTTTCTATCACACCGAGCTGTCAGGGCTGGAAAAACATCAGTGAGTGAACAAAGATCACACCCTTTGAAGTCCTCCTCCTCTTGGCGTTCACTCGATTGACCTCTGCACACGGAGAGTCAAACATTCCAGAGAGGGACGGCGGCTCCTGAATCTGAACCAGACTGTTGCGTGTTTGGGTGAAAATGACAACCTTTGCACCTTTTGGGATCAGCCTCCGAGACAGAAAGTCGTCTCTCCTTTTCACTTATAAAGCCTCAGGGGGGGGGGGGGTTGCCAGGTTGGGTTAACCTCCTTCCCTCCTTTGAGAGCGTGAATCAGTCTGCAAGCGCACACCAAAGGAATTCACTGAGGCTGCAATGTTGGGGAGAGTTAGTCAAATGTTTACCTTGCAGCATCTACACAAAGACACTTTGAATAAAAAGGAAGCTAACCTCCAAAACAACCACGATACAAACACACGTCTGTGCGGACGTATGAAAGTACACAATCAAGTCGAGTCTCTCCACCCTGTTTTGCTTGACAGAGAAGTATGTGTGTGTGAGAGGAGGGGGCAATAAGTCTTCATGCGAGCTGAGAGGTGTGTGCAGGTTGGCTGCTGTTTTGACAGGCGTGCCTTGAATACCAGCCTTCTTCTGGGAAGAGGGAAACATGCTGAATTGAAACAGGCTGGCTCGTGCATGCACACAGTCGTTCCTTTTTTTTTTTTTTCGAGCTGCGCAGGAAAAACAAACTGAAGGCCTCAGTGAAGGAGAGTGAGTCCACTGTGCTGACCTGTGGAACACACTGACACTTCTGAGGCTATATGGAGCAGAGGATTCTGGGATATTGCACGTTTTGGTTGTGTAGCCATTTAACCAGCAATTCGACTGTTTTCATTCATTGTAACTTTTCTTGTTGTTTACTTCTTACTCTCTTTTTCTGCAATAATTTCTGTCTTGACAATGTCCAGGGTGACAGTTTGGATCCTTAAACTACCCAGATTGCCTTAAAGCTCTCATCTTCTCCTCATGTTCTCACTTCATGTTGTCAGTCTGTGAAACCTTTAGAGAAGCTTTACATGATTTGTAGCTCATAAACCTCCTTATTGATCTGATACTGGGGTCTGTAAAAACCCTCATTTCATCCTCTGCCTGAAACTGTTTGTTTCAGCTGCTTTCTCTTTCAAACCCCCCTACGAGCCCACTTTCTTCTGATTGGCCAGCTCTCTGGAAGCCTTTAGGGGGGCAGAATGCTGCAGGGCTGCCAGTGGAGGGCTGCTCCGGCTTATGTAGAGGCTTGGAGCCGTCTGGTGAAGTTCTTGGTTTCATGTCGGGGAACTATCACGAGATTTGCAGAACAAGCTGTTCAGCACCCTCTGCAGACTCATCCTGGGGTTACTTCAACATACGTTTACCTCGTGATCTGAAACTCTGCACACGTTTAGTTTGGGACATCCAGCATTGTAACACTATGTGTGAGTTTAAAAATGGAGATCAGCATAGTAGGTCAACTTTAAGCAGATATCCAGAGAAAGTAGCTGTTTTTGATTTCAACAGAGTCAGACATAGAGGATGTCAGGAGTGGAGGGTTTCAAATGCTGCGAGTGCATCTCCTGCATTGGGCCCACAACACCACAGGAGGTCTTGACAGTAAGCTCCAGTGTCCCAGAACCATCCCCCCCCCCCCCCCCCCCCCTTCATGCTACTGTCACCATCCCTCATGTGATGTGATATATATTTTCAAACATTATCAGGATGCAAATATTTGCTAATTGTCAGTTTTGTAATATAAACAACTTTGACATCCTCAGCAGTGGATATGGCCGAGCCCCTCTGCAGAGGTTGTCATGGATACAATGGAATGTATGACAGCATATCAGATGTTTTGAAGTATAAAAAGCGTAATGTGTTAACATGGTTGCTTCAGAGACAAGAACATTAAAAAAACAGGACATATCACAGGGGGAAGGGTGTTTTTATTTCAAAAGAAAAGAATGGACCGCTTGCTTTCGTTGAACCTTCACAGTGTGTGTATGACCGAGTGTGTGTGTGTGTGTGTGTGTGTGTGTGTGTGTGTGTGTGTGTGTGTGTGTGTGTGTGTGTGTGTGTGTGTGTGTGTGTGTGTGTGTGTGTGTGTGTGTGTGTGTGTCTGCTCAGTGGGGTGTCTGAATAACGCGACAGGTTGATGGCTGACCTGGGCAGAAACCGGTCCAAGTTATTACAGTATTTCAATCTCTATTAGATTTAATCTGAGTCAGGGGGGCCAAACACTGATGTCACTGTTGACTTTTATACAGCAGAGCCAACACACACACACTCACACACACACACACACTCACACACACACACACACACACACACACACACTCTTGCAGACTCAGATGAAGAATGATTGTTACAACACACATGCTTTTTCATCCGTCCTGTCATCGCTCATCATTTCATCACACACTCCCTCTGCTCGTCATATCTCTCCCTGATAACAGCCTCATAGCTCCGCACCGCTCCTCTGCAATTAAACCCACTTCAGGGTCATCTGGCCCGCACGCCGCCTCACACGGCATACACAGTAAGCAGAGCTGTGAGGAATGCCATCTTCCCCTGCCCGTAAAAAAAAACACCCCCGATCCCAAGTCCCCGACCTGCTTCTTGTGTTTTGAGCTGCGTGGTGTTTGTCTGGCCTCGTTATTCTCCCATCAGCTCGGAGTCTTAATGGACATCAAATCTGGAGGGTTTCTGGGTGCAGATTAGTCCTCGGTTTGTTTTGACAGGCCTGTCTGAAGCAAGTGTGTCTGACCGCAATCTGTGTGTGTGTGTGTGTGTGTGTGTGTGTGTGTGTGTGTGTGTGTGTGTGTGTGTGTGTGTGTGTGTGTGTGTGTGTGTGTGTGTGTGTGTGTGTGTGTGTGTGTGTGTGTGTGGCCCTTTGCTGCTTGTTGTGCTGCTGAACTCAAGGCTCTTTGTGGCTGAGGAAATGCAACTAGATAAAAAAAAAACATGTTATTGACTATTAACACATTCTACACATGACTATAGCAGCTGGAGGAACACCATGTTGATTCTCCTTTAGGGGAAAACTACGGTGGCTGGGAAGTGCAAAACATAATTAGAATGTGTGAAACACTTTTGCAAAGCTTGAGACAAATGTACAAGAACACTTTTAAACAGTCCCCAAACAACTTCACAAACAACAGAATCTTTAAGGGAAAGAGGATGTACCAAATGCAGGAAGTGACCCGGAAGTGCATATCTGGTCACTTCCTGCATTTGGTACATTCGCTTTCCATCAAGATTCTGTCCTTTGTAAATTTGTTTCGTCCTTGGTAAAAGTGTTTCACATCTTGTAAAAGTGCTTTGGGTTTTGTCATTATGTTTTTCAAAATGTAAATTTGTCTCACATTTTGCAAAAGTGTTTCACACTCTGTAATTTTGTTTTGCACTTCCCAGCCACCGTAGAAAACTCTTTGTGGTTTTCCTTTAACTGCTTTACTTCAAGGTGAGCCGGGACGTTATTGCTCCCTCCTTCAGTCTCATGTTGCTCTGTGCAAAAGTGAAGAAAAAATGAAGAATACAGCAATGGGCAGCCTCAGACTGACTCTCCTCCACCCCGTCCCCCTCCTCCTCCTCCTCCTCCTCCTCCTCCTCCCCCTCCTTCCCCTCCTGGTGGCAGATGGGATATTGAACTCAGACTGGCTCTTGCCCCTGGGGATGAGGGGAGTCAGCAGCTTATGATAATGGAGTGTAATTAGGAAAGCTAGCCTCTTTTTAGTCCCCGGTTTGTGGATAAGTGTAACTAAACCTGGTTCAGAGTCATCTGAAGGAGCTGTGAGGTCACAGGGTTTGAATTTATCCTGATAGACAAAACTTCTGGAGTAGTTCAGAGGCTGAATCATTCAGATTTCAATGATCCCCACAAACAATGATGTACAGGTTTCCTGTAGATGAGCTAAACGTCAGAGCGGCTGTAAAATAAAATGATCCTGAGTCAGAGGTGAACTACTTCTAAATGTTATTTACCCTGAAGCTGAGTGATGAACACATTAAAGTTACTCAAACCAGAGTTTTGAAATCTCATGCAGCGCTATAATTAAAATGATCTTCACATGTGGAGAAGAATGATGCGTTCAAGGACACTCAGTAAAATGTGCATCCATGTGCTAAAAAGTAGACCATGTTGTGTTCTCGTTCAGTATTCAATCATAATGCAGAAATAAACAGTATCTCTTTTTGAGCCCCTCTACTGCAACTGTTATGATTATCATAATACTGTAATCCCAGGTCGTCTGATTGGAGGAGGAGGTACATGAGGCGAGCACACCACAACCACAAGGCTTACTAGCACCCCACAGTTTTCACAGCAGAGATGAACATGTTTACAGTCTGGTTCAAAAAAACAAACAGGTCTGATTAGCTCATGTCTCGATCGACACACACTGTAAGGGGGGGATGAATGTTTTGATGACTCATCAGTTTTGATTTGATGAAGGATAAGAGTTATTCACAATAAGGTGTGTAGCTGACCTGATTGACAGGTGGGCGCGGTGTAATGGTTTGTCAGGAGGTTTAAAACCCGCCTCAGCTCCAGCTCTCAGACTGTCGTTAGGTTGACTGAAAGTTAGACTGAGACAGCATTTCCAGGACGGAGACCGCCATCGATGGGACTCCAGCGCCCCCTGCAGGAACAGACGGGTGGCGTCACTCAGGCTTCATCCATTGCAAAAAATTGTAGAAATGTCGCAAACCTTTTTTTTTTTAAGTAAAAAGTGAATATGAGCACTAATCAAATCCTTAATTACGCAAAATCCAGATTTATAAATATCCATACTCAGGGCATGGATTGAGGTTGCCTTGAGTTGCCTAATTCATGATGGTCTTTGAACGCATCTAAACTCTCCATGCAGGCAGTTTGCGGGAGAGAGAGAGAGGAGGAGAGAGAGAGAGAGAGAGAGAGAGAGAGAGAGGGGGGAGGAGCAGAGGAGCAAGGAAAGGAAAGAGGAGGAGAAGGATCCGGAGAAAAGTTTGAACGGAGACTCTCCAGCGGCCGGCTCGCTCTTAAAGCAGGAATAAGTGGAAAGTGAAGGAACACAAACGGCGTGAACGTCAAACGTCCGGTCTCTGTGGTGTGTGGATTTTACTGGTCTGCTCCTGAGAGTCTTTGGGCGGATTAGATGAGTCTGACTTCACGATGAGGAGCGACCCTCTTCTTTTCACTTCCAGCAGGGGTGAGTGACTTCAAACAAACTGGGGTTGAGGATTATCCCCACAGGAGTAAAAGTCACGTAAACGCACCTTTTCTACTAAATATGTAAATTAAACCATCAAAATCCGAACTGGCCTATAATGAGCCGCGAGTACCTGACGTTTCCGTTTTGTATTTCTACCTCTTTACTCTGCTGTTTGCCCACTTCATGATTTGGGCTAGTATTCCTTAAGTCTTTTATACCTTCTGAATATTCAAGGCATGAAGACTGTGGTAGTTAAAATATTGTAGCCCACTTTAACCTGCAAAAAAAGAAACCTCAAAGGTGAAGAAAAACGTAAAAAAGTTGGAGAATGAATGCAGTGACTTCATTCAAGAATGATACAGTTTATTTTCCTAACTATCCATTTGTCATTTCGTTTGGATCAGTTATATTGAATAGCTTGTTTTTGGTTTTGCTTTGCATTAGGCTACTTGATACAGTCACGTACGCACGCGCTGCACACACCTCCACGCGCTGAAAAAATGCATGCCTGTAGGGTGCAACTCCACGCGACGTCTCTGATTCAAAATGAGTTTTGCGCAAAAGGAAATGAATTCAGTAAAATTAAGATTTAGACAGTTGATGGTTTTACCTTTGCACAGCGCGTGCACGCTTCCACACACACACACACACACACACACACACACACACACACACACACACACACACACACACACACACACACACACACACACACACACTCCCCGATGAAGATTTGTAAACAATGTGATCACGGAACACGTTTGTCATTTTATGTTGTGAAAGCTGAATGTATGAAAGGTTTCACAGTTTGAAATAATCCAGGTTAATAAAATGTTGGCTCTCACAGGATGGGAGGGGAGGGGAGGGGAGGGGGGGGAGTCAGAGAGGGAGGGAAGGAGGGAGGGAGGGAGGAGACTCTGTGGAGGAGAGACAGTTGGCTCTTGATTGTGTCATTAGGGTTGTGGTTGGTTGTCAAGTGTCTGTGCAGGATGAACTGCACGCCAAACTCCATTCAATTATCTGGTAATTTAATGTGGCTTCACTTAATGCTCCAGTTCATACCTCATAAATGTGTAGCATGCATTCTTTGGATCTCTGTCTAAGATATGATGACATTGTTTATGTGATGTGATTTCCGTGTATCACTTAGAGAAGTGGTTCTCAACTGGTGGGTCGGGACCCAAAGAGCATGGTCGAGAGCATGTACCTGGAAAACAACTGGTGTCCAACACTCTGTCAAGCTCTTTGTTCAGTTTCTTGCTTCCATCTGAGGTACAAAACATTTGACGGAAGCTGCAAACTGCACCAACTTTTGGTTGAAAAATATCAGAATTTGTCAGTGAGGAGTTGGTGGTGGGTCCTGATGCCAGACGAGTTCAGAACCACTGACTTAGAGGGTAATCCTGACAGCCACAAACCTGCAATTAGCTTGGAATTAAGAATGAAAAAAAAGGATTAAGAAATGCAAACTACATCCACCGGGGGCGTTTTTTACACCCCTAGTTCGTTTGCTCTGGTCTGAATCATCGACCAAATTGTTTCATGGTTGCTTAATTACTGCCAGTTTATCTGCGTTCACACGGGGACATTTACAAGCGAGCCAAAACTGTGTGATGCGTGAGGAAAATGCTCTCTTAAGAGGTCGGAATTTCTTGCCGGAAAATCCCAGAAGTTACCTAAGGGCGTCTTCACACCTGACGTGTTTGGTTCTGCTGCAAAAAACTGTGTTGGTGTGTTTGCCAAGTTTGCGCTGGTGTGAAAGTTTGAAAAGCTGGGTCTTAGTTTGCTTTATTTCGGACTCTGTTGCTGATCGTCTGGAGTAAGAACTTGAACTGACCGGTCTGACCTCATGCAAGAGATACCTGCAACACTCCAAGCTGGCTCGCAAATATTTGTGTACATTTATAGTGATTTGAGTTTGGGCTGTTGCAGTAAAACAACAGAAATAGAAGCAAGTGTTGATGGAAATGATGAAAATCTCGTCTGTCTTTCTTTCTGGTCTTCACGATGTCATAATCAGTTACCTTGAAATACTCTCACTCCCATATGACCTACTGTGCAATAACTCACCTGACAAGCATGTAGCCGATGCTGAAACTTTCCTTTTCTTCGCGAGATGTTTTCATTGTCAGCTCTTTGACACAGCCGAGCCGACTGTTACATAACCTGATTCATTGTTTTTCTGGCATTGTTACCTTCAGGACGTTCTGCTTTTCATTACCTCCACGTTGCTAAGACAACCGATCTGGATACATAAACAGCACATTATTTCTGCATGCTTCACTGAAACATGAAAAAGGATCAGAAGAGTTCTGAACATTAGTGCTGCGTTGCACAGCTAAAGCAGCCGGTCAGATGTAGAACACAGTCCAGGTCAACACGGGGATAACTCCACTCTGCAGCCAGAGAGGTTTCCCAAGATGATCCTGGAATGACAACACAAATGCTCCATATCTCCGATGTCTCGTTCTCGAGCAGTGAATGGAGTCCTACAACAACAGGACCTCCGCTAGCAGCTGCAGGGTATCAGGTGGCCCGGCGGGGGCTTCTCTTGCCCGCCACTTGGTGAGGTTCTGACAGACGCTCATTGTGTAGACGGCTTGTAATCACATCTCCGCGGCACACAGAAAAACACAGCAGATTGTGTTTTGGTTTTGGATTTGGGCAAGGGTTAAACCAATGTGAGTTTAAGTCGACCAATATGCAGGTATGTAGCAGAAGGTAAACCCCCCCTTGTTTACTCAGGATCCTGATACTGTCGGCTACACACATCTGGAACAAGGAACGTACTCTGAAGTGATAAATGAGACTGATATTATCATCTGATAGCAGGTCTTATTGTTGTACATGTGGTCCCACAGTTATGTTCAATGTTTTCACAGCTCGATGACTTACCAAGGGAATGCGAATACAGCGTCCTGAAGTGACACAAGAGACGTGAATTATGCAGATCAGACTTTTTATTCAATGCGAGGGAGACGTTCGCACAATGTTGAGTCAGCTTTGGTTTTGTTTTCCTGCGTTATTACTGTCTGAGCTGAATCCATTCGTGCATTGTAAAAGCTGTACATGTCTCATCTTGCATCTGACATTCCTTCTAACCATTCTGCGCCATGATGTTTTCATTCAGGCGTACTTTTGGCCTGGTTTTTTTGGGCCTAAAAATAATCACAGAAAAGTCTTATTTTATTTTTTTCGGGTGATTTGATTTTCATCACCAGGTAGCCAGATTTCAGCTTCCTTTTACTTGAAAGATACGTTTTAAGCGCCACTCAGCTGAGATGATGGACAGGTGCTCCACCCTAAGTAGTTGGGTGTACATCAGAGAAATCCTGGTCCTGATCCTGGCTTACAGGTCACACACTCTGTACTGGTCAGGTTCTAGTAGCGGGAAGCAGCAGGACAGTAACTGAAGCCAGAGTTCACCAAAAAGGAGCTCAAATTAATCGAGCTGTGCAGCCTTTGTCTGAGGGACGTCTTTCCCCGTTTATAAAAAGCTAATTTCAGTTCACACTAGTTGACTAGTCTGAAGTAAAGAAAGAACACTCAAAGTTGATTAAACGTGGCTTAACATGGGATCATAGTGTCTGATGAGGGTCGTCAACGTTAGCAGTGGCAGCACCACCAGCCACAAGTCTATCTGTTTAATCTGACACAACCTACATACAACTTTATCTCCATACTCAAGATCAAAACACTGCCGAAGAGCTTCATGCTACAGATGATTCTGGTTTACATCCTGGTAGTAGAGCAGTGCGTTAACCAGAGCTGGAGACCTGGAGTAGTGGCGAGATGATGTGTTTCAGTTTAGAAACAACATTTAGCCGACTCGTCATTCCTGTGCTAACCAGTGAGGGTGATGACAATCAATTGGTTAAGTCGGCAATTTGTGCACATCGCTTTCTGTTAACGAGACTTGACAGCTTTGTTGACCAACAAGAATTTACAGGTATGATTCTGGGCCAAAGCTGAAAGTTGGGTTTAGCATTTTGTGGGGAAACGGGAAAAGAAGAGCTGTTGATCTACTGGTCTGTGGAACCCCGACTCACTTTTCTTGACAAGCTGGTGTTGGAAACACATCCAGCTGCTTTTGCAAGTCAAGGATTCCTTTCAGCAGGTCCTTGCTGAAGAATCCACACACACACACACACACACACACACACACACACACACACACACACACACACACACACACACACACACACACTCTTATGGGGTGCTATATTTTGGGGGCAAAATTGCACAAGTGTTTAAGTGTTTATAACCTTTTATTATTGCAGCTTTCCACACGGAAACCCTGACTCCACGAGCAATTAATCGGGGTGTGTGTGATGTGGGCAGAACGGGTACATGGTGTCACCGTTCTGGCCCACTTGGCCCATTTGGTCCTGCTTTAGAGCTGGGGGTCTTTTTCCCCTTCTCCGCCTCGCTCCCAAAGCCTCGTTGCCCCAATGATGATTGAAGTTTAAAAGCTTTCATGTGTCAAACACGTGAACCCCCCCCCCCCCCCACCCCTCCCTCCTTTTTAGGTGGTGGGTTGGAGGATGAATCCCAGAAGCAAAGAGGAGGGATAAGGAGAAACCAGTTTGTAATTTCTCCTCCTTCCCTCCAAAGCTGACCCGTCAGTAAGATGGCATGCGGGAACAGAGACTTAAATCTGGAGGCCGACTAATCATAGACCTTGCTGCCTTCCCTCTCTGTCAATATCCATCTGGAAAAACACAGGAGAAGGATCAGGAGCTCGAGCACAACATGAGCCTGATGCCAAAGAGGAAAGTTTATTCAGCTATAACACAAATGGCAATGAGCCTACTGCTTTAACATCATCAACCAAACATTTACATTTGGACTCCTGCCTGAAAATCTAAAGCTGACAGTTGAATTAGTCCTATCTTTGTATCTTGGCGTTGATTGTCGTCTTGGTAATTTGTGACAATTAGGAAGGGATTGTTTCTGATCAGCATCAGCAGGCATCTTTAACAGGCTTATTGATATAATAGGATGAGCTTGTTAGGCTGTCTGTCTCGGACAAAGCCTTTGGGATTAAGAGAGCAAAGCTGTATTGGTGGCTTGCCAAATTAGGTTGTGGGGGTTCGCACAGCAAGGGGCCTATCAGATTAACAGAGACCCTTTTGATAGAGATGACAACGACAACCGCTCAGGGAAGGGTCCAGGAATCACTCGGGACAAATTTCAGCTGCAAAGTTTGCACGGTGATCTGGCTTGACTTTGGATCTGTCAATGAGTCAAACATGCTCAGACTCACAGATTCTCACATGGGTGTGTCTGGTGAGGGGGGCAGTATATAATGTGTGTTGACAGATGAAAAGGCCCGGAGCTGGCAGACACAATCAGGACTTTATTTGGCCTCTAAAGATGAGACACTGGCGTAAGGTTAGAAGACAGCGTTGAGCGAGTTATACTCTTAATGTGCTCAGATTGACTCGTCCATGCAGATCTCAGGATTTCCCAGACATGCATGTGTGAGATCAAGAAAAGGATATCTAAAAGGTTATCTAAAATCAAGTATGCAGCTAAGATGTGTCATTGTTGCTGCATAGAAACAAACGTGCATGCCAAAATAACTGGCGACAGATCATCTCTGCTTCTGTGTTTTACACTGTCTAATTTATGTGGTGCTCCCTCTAGAGGAATCCTCCAGTAACACACGTTGTACATCAGCAAGTATGTGAACATTTACATTCATTATACAGCCAGTTGTCTACATGTACGCTTGGTGCAAAAGCAAGAATATTTGAGGCTTAATGTGTTATGTAAAACGACTTTTTGATCCAGTAGATGTCACCCTTGAGCACCAGCATGAAACCGAAACAAACTTCCTGTTGGGCGACAGCTCCTCCATACTGAAGCGTCCGCTCTCCTCCAGCGACACACCTCCAACCCCATCCTCAGCTTGAGCTGCAATTGTCTCCTGTATTGTTGTGTTAGCATGCTATTGTTAGCTCGTAGCTTCACATTGAACATAAACTGACACAGAATGAGCGTGATCTAAAAACGCTAACGTAACATCCAAATAATCAGTGAGTATGTTCTTCTTGACTGAAACAGCTTTTATACACAAGGGGAGGAGCCGGCCGTCCCGTCCATGTAAACACAGCCCTGACAACAACACAGCCAGCGGGACTCGAGCTTCTCACTCATTGTAGACAGTCGTGACTCAGAGACACATTTACACAGGATAGACTGGATTAATGATATATTTTCTGAGGGGTCAGGATGAACCAATAACCAACTTTAACTCAGGGAGAATTCAAAATCAGATACCCGACTGAGTGGAACCCTTTTTCTGATCATTTCATGAAGGCGTTCATAATGCAGTGAGGTTTTTCTGTTTTTATACAAAGAATCTGAAGATGATATTAACGACAGAACTTTGATTATCAAGGACACGTCAACATGTATTCCTACACAGGGATGTGAATGTTATCATTCACATCCCTGTGTATGTGGGGGGGGTTAACTTCATAAGTGGATAAGTGAATGATCTCACCACGTCTTAGTCGTATTGAATCCCTCACAGCCTCACTAACGAGAAACGTCTGCACCATGTGACACTTTCTTCTCACACCAAGGCAGCTTCCAATCCCGGCCCAATCAAGGAAACCACATTCCCCCCCATTCCCACCAGTAGATCCAATCCCACAGCTGGAGCTTCTTTACAAGTTCCTCCCCTTTCCCCCCAGTCACCGTCTTTGGCCTGAGGTTCTATCTAAGCACCCTTTAATTATCTTTTAAAAGAGATACCAAAGGGCGAATCATCTCTCTCCACAAATACTGTCTTTAGCTCGCTATTGGACTAACCCCCTTTCATTCTCCTCTCTCATATCTTCTGTAAATCTCCGTCAGCGCCGCTCCATCCCTCCGTCGCCAAGCCTTTCTTCTCCCTCTTGTCGTGTCTTTAAATCAGGGTTTTCTGCAGATGTGCGTTTGCGGTCAGAGAAACATCTGCTCGTACGGTGAACCACCTGTACAGTTCGATAGGAATCAGCCGCGCTCTGTGATGATCGCTTGGCATGCCCGATGGAACGAAGCAAACACACAGACCTCATAATTACAGAGCTGAGACACGAGGGGAGAGCGAGACAGAGAGTCTTTCATCATAAACTAATGCAGCATCGCCTGCTCTCACTACTCTCTCTCTCTCTCTCTCTCTCTTTTGGTGCTCGTCCAAGTTGAGGCTCTGCAGACGTATATGAAACATTTATGACTGGAATTATTGCACAACATTCACAGCTTTTTACCCACAGTTTAGACCATATGCACCGGTCTATAGGGCCGTATTTAAGGCTTTTTCTAATTATAGGGAGAGAATATTTAGACTATGAGGAGAGAGATTATTAGATGTATTTAACCCTTACAGCCCTGCAGAGGGAATGGTCTAGCAGCCCCTGCATTGGTACTATTGCTTCTATTTCAGTCATTTCATGGAGCATCTCTAAATACTTTATATCCCTGAAATCTGCACAACTTGAAATGCTAAGTAAGTTGGGTTTAAGCTATCAATATTTTTGTTCTTTATCATTTAACAAAAATCTCTTGCAGCTAAGATTGTTGAGACGCAGTAAGTTAAGGACGTAGTAGACTACTTTGTCCATGACATGTATCAGAATTTAAAGACGCTTCAATGAGCATAAACATGTTCAAATCAAAAAACAGAAGACTTGGCTTCTTGGAGCAAAAATAATGAAGACTGATTTATCTGGGTTTGATTTTTTTAGGTTCCATTTGTGGATTTTTGAAGTTGTTTTTGTGGCCTCTTTGCCTTCAGCTGAAGAGAGACAGGAAATGTTGGGAGCAGAGAGTGAGGGGACGACATGCAGCAAAGAGCCAGAAGTCGAATTTGAACCCCTGGCCGCTGAGATGAGGACAACAGCCTCTGTTCATGGGGGTGCGACATAACCGCTAGGCTGTCCGGCTTGAAAAAAGTCCGAGTGAGCTGATGTGAGAACATAGCAGGAAATATTCAGAAATATTCACCTCAAGCGAGTGGGGAGGGGAGGGTGACGTTTATACCCTGCAACCAGCACACCACCAGTGACTGTCTGCACGCCAGTGGTGCGATCTCTGTGCACGCAATGAACCCAAACTTTGTTCCCACCCCTCCACCCCCCAAGCAAACACTTGGTAACATTTTGCAATAGCAGCGAGGAAAGCCTTTCTTACAACGAGGCAGAAACTGAGCGCAGAAGCAAACTCTCTGTGAATAGCCGTCTGCTGCGACTGGACGAGCTGAGGAAGTTGTAGAGGCAGATGCAGAAAGAGAGAGAGAGAGCATGCAAACATTGACCTCCTATCGCTGCCTCCTGGACGTCTTCGTTCAGAGTTTGAACAGAATCATTGAAGTGATTTTAGCAGCTGAAGCGTATCGTCTGTGGATGTATCGTTCCTGTGTACGGACTGTTGGAAACTTTGCATTGCCTTTTCTTTAGTGTGTGTTTGTGTGTGTAGGTTCTTATGCAATCATGCCTGCTGTGTTTTGGTGGCACGCTGGAAGCAGTAACCATGACGATGCCCGACCATAAAACCCGACCTCAATTAACGAAAAAGAAAAACCACCGTCTTACTGTAACGCTCAGCCCACAGCGCAATAAAAGTTTCCCAGAGGCACAGAGAGAGTACTGAGCGGAGGTGATCGAATGTGTCGGAGCTTCTCGTGCATCCGTCGGCTTTGTCAGCCGTGTGTCAGACCCCGAGGGAGGGGGAGGGGTCTATCACCTGCAACAGAGAAAAAGGTTTTTACCCCGGACATCCTCCCTGTCTGAATGAAAATACTTTTTGGATGATTTTGAGATTTTTTTTGATGGCGTCTGGCATGGCGTGCGATGGAGATGACATGCAGTCTGCTGATGTGTCTTTCGATGTTATATAACCTTTCTGTGACAAATTACACCCTTCTTGCTTTTCTACCCCAAACTAAAACGGCACCTCAAGCTGGGCACATATTTTCATATTTTTCTTGTGGTCTAAACGACTGATCGGTGTAAGAAGGTCTGGACTGGGTTTGACAGATTGTTTGGGTCGGGTGGGTTTGGACCCACAAGACCAGCAGTAACAGCTGGGATGTAAGAGTTTCAGGGAATTGGATGGTAATGAGGCAAAGTTTAAGACTTTGGACCGTGAGAATGACGGACGGATTGGGGCAGCATCAGCAGTAATGCGGGCGTTGTGCTGGACCATCGAAGTGAAGAAGGAGCTGAACCTCCTGAAGGCAAAGGTTTTGATTTGCCAGTCGATCCACCTTCCAACCCTCACCTCTTCAGATCGTCATGAGCTTTAGGTAGTGACCGAAAGAATAAGATCGCAGATACCAGCAGCTGGAGGGAGTCTGGGCTCAGCCTTAGAGAGGAGGCTGAGGAGCTCAGAGTAGAGCTGCTACTCCTTCACATTGAAAGGAGCCGGTTGAGGTGGTTTGAGCATCTGATCAGGATGCCTCCTGGTCCAGGCTCTCTGGGCTCGTCCAGCTGAGAGGAGACCCCGGGGTTGACTAAACAAATATATATCCCATCTGGTCTGGGAACACCTCGGGAGCAGCTAGAAAACGTTGCTGTTTGTTCAACCTGACCTCCGCTTTTAGTAAGACAGTACTTTTAAAAATCAACAACTGGCTGTAATATGAAAAGCTGCATCTTTCAATAACTGTATCCCCCCCCTTCCCCAAAGTAAACACAGATGAACAGTGACGAGTCAACAGATGAGCAGTGACGAGTGATTCAGATGTTTTTGTAGTTCACAGCTTGGTGTGTGTGTGTGTGTGTTAAAGTCACTGCTGTTAGCAGACACCTGAAACACACACAGAGGGGGCACGGTCTCAGTCTGTGAGCTGTCTATCAGAACAGCTGTATTCTGGGAAATGGCACAGAAAACCCCTCCTCCCTCTAACCCACATATGCATTTTTTTGCACCGACAACAACTCCAGCGTTGGAGCCTCGGGGTCTCGAGTTCTCTCCGAGACCCAAACATGACCCTAGCCGTCTTGAGGAAAAAAAAAAACACACAACACACCTCACGCAGGAAAAAACCCGCTTTGTTCTGAGCTCCGGGAAGTGTGAATACCTTGCAGTGAAAACATCCCTCCGACATGTCGAGGTGTTTTCATGGTGTGTGTGTGTGTGTGTGGGAGCGTCTGGGTGTAGGGATTCATTGTTTTTCTTGGAAAGAGCTTCCATCATTTCTCATGCATGCGTGGTGTTGACACAGCAAATGTGGTTAGAGGAAATTATATTTGCCCTGATGTAAATATAATTGAAAGAATATGTGAGCTATCAGACGACTGACCTAAACGTGTTCCGTGTGCGTGAAAAAGAAGCTGTTTGCACAATCAAAATTCTGCATTAAATGAACAACAAAAAAGAGGTGGAGTGGAGTGACAGACGGAGAAAAGGAGAGAGTGAGACAGGAGGAGTGAGTCTTTGAAGGAAGGGCGTGGGAGGTTTGTTTGCACGATGAGGTACTTTTTACTCGCCCTCGGGCCCTGTTTGAGGGTGGTCCTCCTCGCTCCGTGCCACTTGATTTTCCCTCGCCGACTCTGGTAATCTTGAGTGCTGGCTTTATGGTTTTAACGACGCGCACACACACACACACACACACTCGCACACACAGGGGTAGTTTTTTGACCACCCCTGTGGAGGTAAAGTATTGCACAGGTTGCACAAAACTCTGTGAAACAGTAAATGGAGCAGTGAAGAGAGCTTGGCTCAAACAGGAACATTGTGTGTGTGTGTGTGTGTGTGTGTGTGTGTGTGTGTGTGTGTGTGTGTGTGTGTGTGTGTGTGTGTGTGTGTGTGTGTGTGTGTGTGTGTGTGTGTGTGTGTGTGTGTGTGTGTGTGTGTGTGTGTGTGTGTGTGTGTGTGTGTGTGTGTGTGTGTGTGTGTGTGTGTGTGTGTGTGTGTGTGTGTGTGTGTGTGTGTGTGTGTGTGTGTGTGTGTGTGTGTGTGTGTGTGTGTGTGTGTGTGTGTGGGCGGGCTTCAGTCCTCGTTGAACTGGTCGCAGGATCAACTCTGGGTCCTGACTCTGTTTTGTACATGTCACCCTCCACTCTATCACACACCTCGACATCAAATAAAAGTCCCCAAAAAATGACCTGAAATTGAAAGAACTCACCGGCAGAGTTTGATTGACATGAGCCGTTTTTAACACATGCACTCCTGAAAACTTTTAGATCATTTCAGGAGAACTGCCCTTTATATCCTCCTGATTTGGTCGTTCACACCTCACAGCAGGGGGCTATCCCTGTCAGACAGGATGGGGGGGGGGGGCGGGGGGGGGGGTCTCCTGAGGCAAAGATGCAGAAGTGTCAGAAGCATCATCAGAGTCCTCTATATGAAGCTATAATGAGAATATTTGTCTTTATATCAATGCTACGTGTAGTTGAACAGAATCTCAATGTGAGTCAATCGGTCAAGCTAAATGCTAAATGCATCATATCAACAAGGTGGAAAAAAAATAATCTTGACTCTTGACTCCTTGCTTCACTTTCTGCATCACGTTCTCTTCTCTCCTCCTTCTCCCTCCTTCCTGGTTTGTACTCCCCTCCCTCTCTCTCCTGCAGAATCATCTGGTTAACGTGAGGAATGTGTGAAAGACGCTGAGGGACCCAGCCTCCGAGCTGCTCTGAGAAAAGAATGCATTGGAAACGTGCACTTTATAAATATCAGATTTCAAGAGGAACATGTCTCCGCGTTCCTCCAGCGAGCTGCAGCCTCACCTGTCCACGGTTAATCATAGAAAACCTGTGTGAGTTCTGTTCAGATGTGGTGTTCACAAGGAGAGGTTTGTTGTTCATCACGTACCTGGAGGAGAGTAGCAGGAACGCAGAGTCCCTGCCATGGAGACGGACTCGTTGGTCCAGCACGTGGAGCGGCTGGAGGGACGGGGTTTGTTTTAGACTGCTGGGATATTTAACACTTGGGTCACATTAGTTCACCTCTTCTGCTTCTGGCTTTGATATGTTTTGGCTTTTATGCCTTTTATTTGATATGACAGTGGATAGAGTAGGAATTCAGGAGATAGAGAGAGTGGGTGATGACATGCAGGAAAGGAGCCACAGGTCGGATTTGAACCCGGGGTCGTCAGCTCGGAGGACTAAGGCCTCTGTGCATGGGGCGTGATCTAAGAGCTAGGCCAAAGTTGCTTCAATATTATTATGTAAAACCTGATTTTTTTTTTTTGATACAATAGCTGAGTTTTTCTATCTCTACATAAATCCAAGCTTTGGAAGATTTTGGCCGATATATCTTTTTGAATTATTTTACTCCCCAATATCAAAAACTCAAAATCAGTCTGGCCCGAATAAAAACTACAGAATGTAAACATGTGCCAGAGTTTCATTCAATTTGGTTTGCAGGCGCTGAGTGGCCTTCTGGTTCTTTTTTAATATTTCAGGTGGTGTGACTCGGCTGAATATTTCCTTTGGGCTTATTACCCATGCACCTGTCATTAGTTTTATTTCTGATATTTTTCTTGATTTATTGGACAGATATTCACAGAAATGTACTCAAAGAGAGTCGGCTTGTGACTGGAAGTTCATTGAATGAATTGAAGATGTGTTTTTTTCAGCCTGAAGGTTTATCATGTGAAGGAGCTGAACTTTAATTCTCACTAACTGATCTTGATCGAGGTTACATCTGCGTGACGTCTTCTTTACTATATCCGCCCAGTCAGCTTTTCTTGAGCTTGTCATCTTCTTCTCCACTCGCTCCTTCAGTCTGCAGCCGCTCACCTGCACCATGTCGTCACCTGTGATACCATCACATGTTGACTGTAAGCTCGAGCTGCACAGGAACACAGCGAGATGTTTGTTATCTGCAGAGCCGTCCGTATCACAACCAGCTGTCAGATATGATCATTGTGAAGGTGTACCTCCACTTCTGGTTCCTCCTGATGTTTTCGCTCTGTGAGAGGAGGAGGCGGTGTCGTTGTTTTCCACCAGCAGACGGAAAGAACTCTGCAGCAGAATGTGCGTCAGGTGGGCTGCCAGGTCTGTCCTGAGCTGATTGATTGACTGACTGGACGCTCTGTTTTCCATCTCTACCTGGCTGCACACTCGCCTGTTGTATAACAGTGTGTTGCTTTTGTTCAGAGTCTGTTTAGTGTTAGATGAAAGAGCAGATAACTTCAGAACAGCTTTAACTCAAACACAGGGAGTGTTCAGGTGGATTAATGAGCTGGTCCTGTGCTCACGGTGATGCACTTCTTGTTTTCAAATCTCTGACTTACCGTAAGTTGTTCCACAAAGTCTCCAGCCTTTTAAATCTTGAATTCCTCACTACTTGACCTCCTACTTCTGCTAAAAACATAGACTGTAAATATTAATGGATGAAGCCTGAGTGACGTCAGCCATCTGCTCCTGCAGGGGGCGCTGGAAGCTCATCTGCAGCCGCCATGTTGGAAATGTTGTCTCAGTCGAACTTTCAGTCAACCTAACAACAGGCTGAGAGCTGAGGCGGGTTTTAAACCTCTTGATGAACCGTTACATCGCGCCCACCTGTCAGCTACACGCCCAACTATGGATAACACGTATCATTTTCAAAATCAAAACGGCGCTGCTTAAAAAAAAATCTTCCCACGTACAGTTTGTGCGCATGATGACAATAACTAATCAGACCTGTTTGTTTTTTTGAACCAGACTGTAAACATGTTAATCTCTGCTGTAAAAACAGGCTTTTTAGAATGGGTGTGTATGTGACTTCCTGTGCTTCTGCAGCCAGCCTCTAGTGGACACTCAATGAACTGCAGGATTTTTACACTTCCGCATTGGCTTAATTTTTTTCATTTTTTAAAAATGTTCACTAAATACGTTCTTTCTCTCTGTGTGTTTGTGCTGCAGCGATGGAGGAGCTGGTGTGTGAGCTCCGTCTCTTCCTGGACCTGCTGGACAGAGAGTACCTGAGCGCCGGGGTCCGAGAGAGGAAGCTGCACCTGTCCAACATCCTGCACAGAGTCCTCTCAGAAAAAGGTGAGATGATGAACCTGTGTGTGCACGACAGAGAACCACACACGTGTCATAAATGCAAAAGTTTTTTTTTTAATGCACCCAGATGGAATATTATCTGTTTATCAAACGTTTGAATTTACTGGAACATGCAAACATTATTTACCCATCACTATGAGAACATTTGGTTAGCTACTCACTGTTTGAAGTTTTGTTCAAGTTCAGCCTGGATTAAAGTTGAAGCTACTGAAGTTGACATATACGTTTTTTTGGTCCTTATGCCCGCTGTTTCTTTATGGACTCTGCAGTCAATAACTTTCTTTCACTTGCCACTCCTTCTCAGAGCCGTCATTCAAGTCCGAGATCCACAGTGGTCTGCCGGCCCCGCCTCAGATGCCCCTCCCTGAGATCCCTCATCCATGGCTGGTAAGACTTCAATCCTACAACAGAAAAAGAAGCAGCCTGTAATGAAGTGACTAGTCCGCTGTTTGTTTGGCTGACAGCCAGCACTTTAAATTAGAGGGACTTGTGTAAATACTGACAGGATCACGTAATCGGCAATCACGTACCAGCACCAAATAGAACTGGTATTCGCTACCCATCCCCACCTTTGTTACTTCACAGGTCGAGGTTCAATACTCGACTCTTAGATAAAGGTGTGTGTACAAAACGCAGCATCATATTTAAACTTCCTTTGGAGCTGTTTTCAGTCACGAGTGTCAGCTGCAGTAATCCAGCGAGACGTGGAAACCATGTGCGCCGTGTTCAGGCTCTTTTTACGGCCTCTTGTTAAGCAGTAGGAGACGAGTCATGGCTTCGATGTGTTTTCCTGTCTCACACAGCGCCTTGCATCACCCTGACAGTCACTGCAAACATCTCTGCTATGACATAATGTGTGTGTGTGTGTGTGTGTGTGTGTGTGTGTGTGTGTGTGTGTGTGTGTGTGTGTGTGTGTGTGTGTGTGTGTGTGTGTGTGTGTGTGTGTGTGTGTGTGTGTGTGTGTGTGTGTGTGTGTGTGTGTGTGTGTGTGTGTGTGTGTGTGTGTGTGTGTGTGTGTGTGTGTGTGTGTGTGTGTGTGTGTGTGTGTGTGTGTGTGTGTGTGTGTGTGTGTGAAGAGCGCAAGCGAGAGGACAAGCAGGCGGTGTGTGTGTGTTTGTGTGTGTCGGAGCAGATGCCTCTGATAGAAAGCAGGTGACTGTGATGGCCCGCAAAGCCTTCTCACCATAACAATAAGCCACAACACCTTGTTCTACATCCTCTCTCTCTCTCTCTCTCTCTCTCTCTCTCTCTCTCTCTCTCTCTCTCTCTCTCTCTCTCTCTCTCTCTCTCTCTCTCTCACACACTCAGAAACACACCGAGGCAGCACTAGTCCTTACAGTGCAGTTTGTAATTAGAACCAGTCGACGGCCTCAGCCTCCTCCGGTGACCCCAGTGTGTGTCTGGAAATCACTGCCGAAGTTTTCCCGGAAAAGTGAACGGGAGGAGGAGGAGGAGGAGGAGAGATGTTTCACCACTTTCTATCTCCCTCCTCTTCCTCTTTTTGTTTTTGTAGCGGCTGTTGTTGTCTTTTGAGAAAACTGCTTTTTTACTCAGGAAAGCAAAACCTTTCTTTTACTTTCCCTGACATTGAGACTGATCCTTTATATGCAGCTGATAGCCCGGTTGTCATCCAGGAGAAAACACCAGGAGTTGAGACGGCTTTAGTCGACATTTTTGAGATGTACAGGGATGTGATTCTTACCTGATGGTTCCTACGCAATCTGACAGTAGACTGTCCCTTCTCTGCGTGCTGTATCCTGTTAGGACCTCCTGTTCAGTAGGCTGATATTTGTTCCTACTTCGTCTGATTCCTTCAAGGTGGAAGTGGCGGCATTAACCCGCCTCATGTTATTGACACTCCAACTCAGATGTGATCTGCACGATGACTCAGTAAATAATACAAAACTTCACATTGCATGGAAACAATTTAACAACTTGGCAACAGCCAATGAGCGTGAGCAAAACTGGAGGCGTCACCACCCGTATGCCGCGTCACTTTTACAGCCCACAAAAATGGCGGCGAACTTAAACACTTAAACTGAGCCCCCTGACCACGTCCATCGTCCTCCATGTTTGTTTTTTCTTCTGAAGTCACGTTTCATCACGCGTGTTTCTTTGAGATCTTGCGTGGAACCGTTTCTACAAACGGCAGGAGTGTGTTGAAACTGTCCCAAATGTCTGTGGTTCTCCGACGTTTTTATAATCAAGATAAGAAAATCTCTGTTGTGTGTGTAACCAGCCTTTACAGACAGCGATCCACATACACAAACACGTCTTAACAGTGACCCTGTCTCGCCCCTGTAACGCCTCTGCTGCTACCTCGGATGGTGGCACAGAGGTCGAATCACCTCTTTCCATTACGCCTCCATGACCTTCATATTGAAGACGTGGCGTTAAGATCGCGCCTTGAGCTGGCAGTCTGAATAAAGCTCAGAGAGTTTCTGACAACATCACAGAACGGATCCCAACACAGAGAATGAGAAACCACCATGACATCACTATGACATCACTGTGTTCAAAGCAACCAAACCCCATTTAGAAAAACAAGCGTTTGACCTCAGAGAGTATGGGAGTGTTCGCTCGCCGGCTGCTCCAATCAGGTCGTTTGTCTTTTGTGTTATTGCGTGTTCAACAAACATTTGATCCAAACTCACCATTCAGAACATCAAAGTCCCACAATGACATGAACAAACTCACCCATCAAAGCAGCAAACCTCCGTGTAAAATGACTGTTTTTGTCAATGGAGTCTGGTTGCCTTGAAGAAGAAGAAGAGTGACACAACAGCTGTTTGTGGTTTAAAGAATCTGACTTTAAAGAGGGAAGGTCTCTCTCTGTCAGAATCTGTTCTGTAGCGTTGTCACGTCAGACACTTAGAACAACAAACTGAGACTGTTTTACTTTAATTACGTTTTGGGACATTTTTTGCCTTTTAATAGACAAGACCGCCAAAGAGAGACATGATCCCCGTTTCCACCAAGCGCTCTGGTTCAGTTCAGGACGGTAAACCCTGCTCTTGGTTTGCGTTTCCACCGCCAACTGTACCCTTATTTGGTAAGCGGAGTGTAAGCCAGATGGAGATAGCTGAGTCAGCTAAGAAATAGTGTGACATCATAGCAGCCCGACGCAGTGTAGCCCGCATTAATTGCATGTTCAATGAAGAAGAAGAAGAAGAACTGGGACACAGTAAACAAAAGGGACCTTTTAGGGTCGGATCGGTAGTCTTGGTGCCCCAACAGATAGGTACCAAAAAAGTAAGACCGTACAGAGCCTTCATTTTGGTACCATTCCCAACTTTTGAAGGTGCAAAGTCCAATATATGGGTACCGAGCTGAACCGGACCGCTTGGTGCTATACGTTGTCGGGAGGAGATAGTGGGGGATGAGATGCAGCAAAGGGCCGAGGTCGGATTTGAACCCATGAACGCTGCGACGAGGACTTTTGCCTCCCTACATGGCGAGCAAGACATAACCGCTAGGCTATACGTTGACCAGTTCTCACAAGGTTCTGATCCTGGACCTCTTTCCTGTTTCTGTGCTAAACCTCATGTCCTAACCTTCCATCTACAAGAAGGTCCTTACTTTATGTCAAAATAAAAGCACGGTTGAATTCCAACAGCAAGGAAGGTACTCTCAGCTTAAGACGGTACACATAGCAACAGTCCCTCCCGGCCAACGATCCAGAGGTACCTACAAGACATGAGATGCTCCAGATGTGTCCGCCTGCATCATTCAATATCCTCTAAGTGTAAGAATAGTGTTTCTAATTATAAAAAAAGAAGTATCACGTGTAGGATCTGCAGAATCCGGGTGGTTAAAGTTCAACTCTCATAAATATAGTTGGATGGAAACTCAGCTCCTGTCTTTTATTTCCTTCCAGCTCGCCGTCTCTCTGTAGCTGTCTGTCTGCTCTGAAATTACCATTCATCACATTTCCACACTGACCTCTGGAGAAGCTGTCGGGGCGGGGAGGGAATAACTCTGCACCCTTTAGAGTTGCATGAATCCCCGCCTGCAGAAACGGACTCGAACAAAGAGACGGGTTCAGGACGAGAGAAAGGAGGAGGGGCGGAGGAGTTAAAGAAACAAAGAAGAAGAAGATTTAGTGCAGAGGACACCGTTCTTCAACGCTCATTTTCAAATGTGAATATTTCATCCAGCGTCAGGCGTGAGTTATTGGTGGTGAGAGAGTGCAGTAAATAGAAATGAGAGCTCTGATAGAAGAAGTACGGAGGAGGAAGAGACGGCCTCGGCCACGGTCTGTCTGTGACCCGTCAAGCCTCGGTGGCGAGCCAAACCAACACTCCGCACGACCGAGAGCCTGCGGCTTCAGATGCTACATCAATGCCCCTGTGTGTGGAAGCCATGATGATTACTCAGTGTTATATAAGGAATAATGACTCTGGAGGAGTCTGACGCCGTTTGAAGTGCTCAGTGATGATACAGAGTTGTCACACTGATCTTAAAGTGTGGATGTAGCCATGTGAATCAGGACCGCCCTCCCAGAGGCAGCAGCTCGACTTTCTTTCGTGCATATTTATAAAAAAAAAGTCTGTCATCGATCAAGATGCAATTAAGCTCCGAAATTGATGCATTCTTTTTTTAAATCTCATTCTATTTTGTCCCTTCAGGCTCACCGTAGATAGTCGTCCTCAGTGTCTCCCTGTAGTCTCAGTGATGTTAAAGAAGGACTTTGAATGTCTCATTTCTCTTTAACAAACTCTCAGACAGCTCAGCTGACGAGTCCAAAGTAACATCCACCTGATGACATCACACATTGACCTTTGTTACCGTTCCTTTTAGCTGTTTGACCTCAGTTTGGGATCCCTAACCACTTCCTGTTTCTGGGCTTAACTTCATGTCCTAACCTTCCAGCTACAGGAAGGGCCTTACTTTATTTAAAAAATAAAAGCGCACAGGCTTTCAAACTTCCTAACAGGAAGTGAAGTACCCTCAGCTTAAGACAGTACCAAAATAAGGGCGTGACACAAACTGTTTTGTAATGCAATTTATCATATGGGATTTCAAACATGCGATTAATCGTGATTTAAAAAAATGTATAATTTGACAGCCCCGATTAAAATCAATCTACACTAACTTAAATTCAAAACTAGAATCTTATTTTTTTCTTTCCAGCAGCAAGCTAAAGCGTCTGTCTTTGATGTAATCGGGTTGTAAATCTAATGACATCATGAAGTTAGAATACCTGTGGTGTAAAGTTCCCTGACAGGCAGCAGGGGGTCAGATACAGCTGTCTGCATCATGAATCTAAGAGAAAAACCTTTAGAGCCACATCATAAATAAAAGAATCTTAATGATTGTACAGCTTTTATGTGGCACAGATTTTAGGCAAATGAGACGATTCTCCAAGGGATGACACCATCAACTGCAAATATATCAAAGTAGTTACTTTAATTCTGTAACAAATGATCAAAATGTTCTCACACTGTGCACACAAAAAGTGTTCAGATATCAAATCTCTATAACTGTTTCAGAAACATGTTGTTGGTATTTCTTGTCTCGTTATTTAGGACAAAAATGCTGATCTCTCTCTCTCTCTCTCTCTCTCTCTCTCTCTCTCTCTCTCTCTCTCTCTCTCTCTCTCTCTCTCTCTCTCACAAACACTAATGTCATTAGGGATCAGCAGACCCAACAGGATGTCCACTAATCAAATCGACAGCCACAGGGCCCTGTTTTAGGTTTATCAGGCTCAAACTGGTCTGCTTTGAACCACCCAGGGACCCTCCCCTCAGAGTGTGCGTTTGTTTTGTGTACTGTGAACTCAGTGTACGTGCAGCCGAAGTGACTCCTGACACATGAGAGCCTATTAGACTAAATGAAACCATAGGGTTAAAAATGTTTCCATGGGAACAATAATGATCCTCGCTTCACCTGTTAATGACGAGAAAAGGGTGTTTCTGAAGTTCCTGCAGACTTTCAGTCACAGACTTGTGCCTTGTTTTTCAGAGCACCAACAGGAAGTGACCATCAAAATACTGACTTTCTATTGTTCACTTTTTGGGTCAGGCATTCCGCTCTTTGACTCCACTTTTCTTGGCCACCTGACAGACGGTTTTAATGTGCTTCCTTCACAGAGAAGTCGTCACTTATCAAGACGTTTGTGGACTTTCTGGAGGAGTTTACACGCTTGGTAGAAAGAAATAATAAAGTGAGATTAGCCTCTTTCTTCGTGGACTTGAGTATCACACTTTTAGGGCGCACTCAAACTAGGTAAGCGTTCTGACCGCTGATGACTTCCTGCCCAGACGCGACCTCAGCCAAGTGATGTATCAGCAATACAAACATGGCGGTGGCAACGAGAGCGTAGTACTTATGAAGCGACGATGACACTTTCTTGTCTTTCCTAATAAAAGAATTAAATATAACTTGAGTATCCCTCAAGTCTATATAAACACGGCACTCGTGATGTAGTCATGTCTGAGCTGTGTGTTAGTGTACAACGCTTTAAAACAGTGGTTCCCAAAGTGGTAGTCGGGACCCCCTGGGGGGACGTGACACACTGGGAGGGGGGTCGCGAGATGCCTTCCCAAAAACAATTACAAACTGGAAATGACTTGAAAATACATATTTTACCCATTATTGTGAAATTAAATGAAATACAAAAATGTTGTTCAGTTATTTTTAGTCTGTTGTATTTTTTAGTGTTGTTCTGATGTCAGTGTTTGGGAAAGGCCCATTAGTGCCAGCAGCTTTATATTATCTGTAAACTAGTATAGCATGCTCACTGCATCTTAATCTGTATATTATAATCCTAAGAATACACTTATTTTGTAGCATTACTTATTTATAGCATTTATTTATATTTATAGCATCCCATTAATCCAGCCATCCATATATACCTAATAATTCACTTTTTTTAGTCTAAATCTGTAAATTTTGTAATTACTGTACATAGCACAGAATTACTGTACATAGCACAGACTCTTGCACTTTCTGCTTATTTGCATTTCTGGTGAGATGCCAAACCTAATTTCGTTACTCTATACTTGTATATGTGTAATGACAATAAAGTTGAATCTCATCTCAGCTGTGTGCAACGTTATGCTTTAACCACTTCCAGGGACAGAGGGGGTCCCCGGTCTCTAGCATCGTTATTTTGGGGGTCGTGGGATGAAAAGTTTGGGAACCCCTGATTTAAAGGACGACGACTGGTGGCTCTGCTCAGGCACACATATTGTACATAGACTCAAAGAGAACCAGGATCTTATCAAGTCCAGTTTGGTCCTCTCCACAACCCTCGCCTCAAGAATAAGATCTGGCTCTAATTAGACTGGTGATAACCACAGAATGTGACAAGATCCCGCTGAAGTCTCACAGAGTCTCTTCTTTCTCTTTCTGTCTCTTTTCACTCGTCAGATTTATGCCGTGCTCATATTGCTCTTTTATCTTTGGCATGAAATACATTCCTGTCATCGACAAGCTCGCTGCCTCGGCCACATAAACGCTTCTCATTCAGCTGCCGAGAAGTCAGAACAAAAGAGCGGAGAAAGTAAAAATGTAAATGACTTTTGTTGAAATGAGCTGCATCGAAGCAAACAAGTGAACAAGTAGACGTAGAGTACAAAAAAACCCAACAAAGAAAAACGCAACAATCTTTGACAAACTCAAGAGCTGAGTCAGGGAATGTTTTGTTCTTGTTTTCATTCTTTATGCCACAAATCACAAAATGAAAATAAGGAAGTGTTGCCTCCATGAGAAGCATCTGGAGTAAAATTATTATAAGTTCAATCAGGAGAGAAGTAAGAGTTACAATGATTTATTAACAGTTTAGGAAAAGATAAATATGCAAAAATAAGTCTTTGGCGATTAAGCTGCCGCGACAAGACACATCCCGTTACAACTCTAAAATGAAGGATTTCTCTGGCTTTGATAACAGTTGGAAATATTTGATTTAAAAAAAATGACGTAAAAAATAAATATGACAGGTTTTAATCATTTTTTTATTAATTTAGATGTTTTAGTGTAAAAATTCGACATTTGTTTTTATTGCTTATTTCAAATCGTTAGCTGCATCCTATGGACCACGCATGGATTCAAGGCAGCTCTGCTAAAGGAAAATGTGGACCAGTCCTCTTGTTGAGACACAAATGATTTCCATCTGTGTTGACGTTGGAGAGCGGTGGCACCCCCCCCCCCCCCCCCCCCCCCTCTTCCCTCCATCCCTTCCTCCTCCTCTCCTCCCTCGGCTTCCCCCAAACAGACCCTGTACAAGTTTACCAGCGTTCACAAGTGTGTTCATGTGATGGATGTACTGTATACACACTAACCCGATTGCGTTATCCATAGCAGTCTGGGTCCCATTTGGAATTCATTTCCTCCCCCTCTCTCCTTTCCAATCAGACTCCCCCCTCCCTTCTGAGCACTTTCGAGGATAAATATGTCTCTGGGCCAAAGCTTTGTATTCAAATGTAGACCATACCTCACACAGCCTGAATCATCTCCTGTACGTATGTTTTGTTTACCAGCTCTAGAGATTTGGGGTGGTCTCTTGTTTGAACACCGTTTCTTACCCACAGTCATCGCCGTGTTGGTGGCCGTAGACCAGCAGCTTCTTATTTGGAACTATATCGGCCGGCTGTATTTCGCCAAACCAAATGTTTTCTAGCTTGAAGGGGAAACACACTGAAGCAAGAAAAAGTGTCACTGTGCTTTGTCAAGCTAGTGCTGGCATCCGATCACACAGTCGCATATGAATCAGCCGTGCTTTCCTACGTCTTTAGAAACAACCATTTGTTTTTGTCTCCATTCGGTGCTGCTGGATCTGTTTTCATATTTCACTTAATTCCAACGTGGGGTTCCCCTTTCTTTGCGGCTTGGTGAACCACAGCAAAGCCTTTCGGTGACATCAGCGCTATTGTGTCATGGGCTTGACGCAGGGTTTAACAGACTGCGAGGGAAGCCGTAACACATTGTCACTGGGGTAACCAAACAAGTTGCAAATTGGTGATTGATTAAGTCTTAACTGTAGCGAGCAGCAAGACTTCGCTAAGTGGCACAACGGCCAGGGCCAGACTCATAACACTTTGGAAAAAGCCCACAGTGAGAAACTGGGCCACGAACGGAAAATCTATTTCACAACCCCCCCCACCACCACTCACACTCAAGTGCTTTTGAAGGCTCTTTACAATGCCAGAATTTTTTCTTTTCTTGACACATGATGTGATGGAAGTGACTTAATAAAGCACTGAGGGAAAACTGAAGCTATTTCTGCAGTCTGGTGGCGTACTAATACAGTTTGTGGTTCAAGTGTTTAGATCCAGGTCTGATAGATACATTTATTGGGCTTTTTGTGACGGATGCATTTGCAACATTCCCGTACTGTATGTCTGTATAGATATCGCATGGAAAAATGGTGATAGAACAAATTAAATGAAGCAAAGACGAGGCAATAAATGGATTTAAACTAAAAGCTAATTCAAACTGTCTTGAATTAGTCTAATAACTGTCTTCAGTCTAATAATAAAAGTTGATGATGATGATGTCTCCTTGAGATCATTGAGCAAGTGGTGTCTCTAGAACAAGCTAGGCTACACAATGGTAGGTGTCACTTTCTGTTTGACATTAGAGAATCAAGAGTCACTCCTTGTTGCTTGTACCTGATTACAAAGATTCAAGTATGGATAATAGGGCTGGCCTCTTGTTGGAGCCGAAGAGATCTGAACAAGCAAAAGCCACCTTGGTCGTTTTTTTTTTTTGGCAAGGCAACATGTCAATCATGCACAACTCTCCAACATGCAAATTAACATAGACAATGTTTTCCACCCTGCCCAGGGGAAGCCAAGTCAAAATCAGCCATTTAAACCCTCCACATTTTTTCATTTCTTATAGTTGGACATGCCTCAAATACCTCCAACAACTCCAACAATGGCCCATGAGGCATCCTAATTAGATCACCCAATCACCTCAGCTGGATCCATTCTCTGAACTTCCTATCACTAAGGGCTGAGTCCAACCATCCTGCAGCGTGATCTTATTTTTGCTTGGTGTCAGTAATTTAATTTGTTTCATGACTACACATAGCTCTGGAAAGAAAGTAAGAGCTACTTCTGAGATTGTCCGGTGAGAAGCTTTGGCTTCTAGCTTAGCCCCCTTTAGAAACATTTCAGATCCATCCATTATCCACGATCGATAGCTATTCTTCCATACGGGGTTTCGGGGGGCTGGAGCCAATCACTGCTGTCACTGGGCGAGAGGCGGGGTACACCCTGGACTAGTCACCAGTCAGTCACAGGGATCAAAGTGGACTGTTAGTACGCTTGAGTACCCGGAGAGAACCCACACATTCACAGGGAAAACCTTCAAACTTGCCTCATAGCAAGAAGGGAGAAAGAAGTCAGGGTGCTGTCAAAAAATAAATCTCTTACGTTCTTTAATGTTTACTGGTTGCAAAAATCAAAGACTAGTCACATTTCAGTTAGGTTATGTTGGGATTGTCTGCTTCATGTCTGACAGACTGTGATTCCTTATTTCTGCTTTGTTGGCAAATGGCTCAATGGGAAATCTCACTCAGTTCTAGCACAATAGGAGGGTGCCCTTCCAGATATGGACCTACTTTATAACGCAGGGCTCCCTTCCAGTGAAAACAGGGCCACCCCACCCTTCCAGTGCTTTTCCAAAGTGTTGGACCACCAGCTCCCACCAGCTGCTGCTGAGCCACGTTTACACCTCATTGTGAGGTGAGAGAAATGCAGGAAAGACCCAACCCAATCTCACTCTCCATTTGTTTTTACAGTACCGTCGGGCAAGCTGGCATTTCAGCCAGAAAGTGCACTCTTGTGAATGCACCTGTCCCGCAAAATCCACACTACATACCAGCCTGAGGCAGGAAGACGGGAAAGTGAAGGAGGGGAAGTGTAGGTTAGATTGGAGTGTAAAATGGGAAAACGGTTTTGTTTTGTTGGAGGTAACACTAGCTTGGGTGGTTCATGTATAAACAGAGAGCTGGAACACTCAGATGAGTATCGTTGAGTTTGGCAGGTCTTCAGCTTGGAGGAGGCCTTGAGTCCTGCAGAGAGGGGATTTTTATCAGAGATTTACTGTGTGTGTCTTAGTCTACTTTGTCTTGGTTTTCTCCATATTTTCTTCCCATACTTGTTCTTGCGTGTTGAAATGTTTTTGAATATATGGGGCTCTTATATAAAGAGTGTGTGTTGGCCCGATCAGCTGACATCCGGATTGAGTTCCTCTCCCGCACAATGAGGCTTTCAGTGGCGTTCCTGGACAGCTGCCACTGTTGAAACAAACATGATGTATGCTGTGGTTTGTTATCAGGATGTTACAACTGATAGGTCAGATTTATATGCAAGGACTGTCCTGGCATGCCTGGATGTCTGTGTGCATAAATAGCCAATATCTAGCAAATGTTGTATCCCATTACCTGCTTCATCTGAGCAATATTCACATATTCACACACCAAGAACACTCAATTTAAATATTCTGATATACTGGAGTATCTTGCAAAAGTCTGCTTGCGGTCTGAATTGTGCATTCTGAAAAAATCTGATTGTTCTCTTGTTTGTGAAATGGGCAACAAATAAAATAGCTCAGTAGGCATAGTCCTGGGATTTCAGCCATATTTCTTGTCACCAGTTAATGATTAGAGTTCTTTACTTGGCAATCCAAGAATTGAAAGGAACAATCTTTTTAAACGCTCTAATGGAAGAGGTTTAATTGAGTGGTTATTGCCAATTTTTAATGTCCATAATATACCAGAAAAACGTGCTTAAAATCTATAGTATAGTATTGTTTTCAGTCTTTCCCTCTAGTTGCAGTCACAGCTGCATAATATCACCCTAACTCCCTCGTCTACAAGCTTGTTGTCTCAAGGTTATCCCGGGACAAAAGCAGGACAAACTGAGTAAACCCTGACGCTGATGGGTAGCACCATAGCCTTTTGCTCTTTGGGCTTTCATCTTCTCCCGCTGTCTGGAATCAATTTTTAACTCAATGCCTCGGCTTGACCTCATGCTTGATCTTTGAGGAGCACATGGGAGAAGGGGGTGTATGCAGATGGCTATCGGTCCACGTTTTGTCCCATCTGTCCTTCTATCTGTGTTACTGCAGGTTTTTAAAGTTTTGGCAAGGATCATATTCTTGGATAGTGCTTGAAACCATTTCAAAGGGTTCTGAGGTATGCTGATCTTAAACCTTTGGTCATTGCTAAGTTCATTTTGAGTATTGTGAGAGAGACAAGAGACAAGATTAAAAACACATGGTCTTTAAAAACTAAGGGTGGCACTCAGCAGCTTGGAAATAGAGAGCTAGACAAGTTGCAAAAAATCTCTGGTCCAAAAAAAGGAAATCGAACACCACCACCTTTTTAAATAACTACCATCCAGGTGACCTTGTGCATGGCACTTAACCTCCAGTTGTACAAGTAGCCAGGCGGACCAGATGCCAACAGTAGAAGACTGTGGTTTCACTGTGCGGCTCCCAGATGTGAGCATGTATCACTGTAAAGCAGGGTTGTGCTGGAAAAGTGTGTAGGCCTCAGCAAAACCTCAAATCAGAATAAATTAAGCTTTTAGCAAACCTTCAGTCTTTGGACAGTTTTCTAACCGTGGTGCAATTAAAGGTTTGGACACTCATTTATACTATTTTCATGTAAAATATGTTCTTCAAATGTAGTAAGACATGGGCTCGGTTGACGGAAAATCTAGGTGTACAACATGAGCAAACTATTTTACCCTTCACTTCCGAACGTTGGTTAAATTGCTTACGAATAAATTTTTGTTACAAATTAGTCGACTAAGTGAATAAACGTTTTCACCCCTTGTCTGCACCAGAATCACAAATCTGTCAAATCAATTACTAACATTTTATATGTTGGACTTCAATGCATGTCAAATAATACATCCAAGCTGTAACACATCCACCCACCACTAGGGGGTGCGGTCTGTAGCCCTGGTCATTGGCTCTTCTATTTTGGCTCTACTGCCCGGATGTAAACAAGCCCCATGCATGAATAGCATCTTGTAGCGCGTCTGGTAGTATCTCGATCTGGAAAATTGTATCCAGGCTGCGTCAAGTTAAACTGTCACATCGACTGGAGCCATACGTAGCCACATTTAGCACAGGCATGTGGACTGTAACCCGCAAGGAGAGCTGAAGGCTGGCAGTCCTAGCACAGCCACTGATAGCCACACTCGGCAAACCACATTACATTATTTACCCGCTGACAATTATAAATAAATTGTGCTCAATTTGAACTGTTTCCTGAGAGTTTTCTTAACTTTGACTAGTTGATTAATCTGAAATAAAAATATGCATTTAAATGTCCCTTGTACCAATGCAGACCGAGCTTTATCTAAAGGTACAGTCTTTTACCAAAGCATCCATCCTTTGAAAATACAACGGTGTTAATCCAAATATACAACAGTAACCCTAAATAAATCCATCTCAGAAAATGATTTTGAGCCAACTGTTATACTATTCATTCATCACTATCACTTATAACAATTGAGACTCTTGTCTTATTTGGTACAGTGTGTCGCTGTAAAAACTACATTTCCCTTTCTCTGCTGTTTTAACTTTCGGGGACAAGGAAGTCAAGAGGCTTCAAACAGAGCAAGACAACTTAAGTTCTCTTAGCTGTCGCAATTTGCTACCAACACCAGAGATGAGTTTACCAAAATCTTCCAAAATGAACACAGAATCGGGGGTTAACTTGCTTTATTTATTTAATGCTCAAAATAGCTGCAGCTCTCCATCAACACGGCACACTGCACAGCTGAACCGTGAAATCTTAGTTGACTTTTTTCCTTCGGTCCTATGTTCTGATGATTCAATCAGAAAAGTGCCCGCTGAAATGCTCCCACTCCCAGTAAGCCTAAATTATCTGTGACGCGTCACAGCCAGAAATAACTCAACTAGAAGAGTCAGTCTTTCAAGGACATTGTACCAAACCATTTGCTGACCATCGACAAGGCAAATTAAAGTCATCAGCAACAAGTAATTCTGGTTTGATTCAGCATTTTTGGAAATGAAAAGTGAAGTTAAGAAGATGGGCTCCAGCTGGAAACATGTGCTTTTACGATGGGTCATTTGCCAATAGTCATTGAAAATGCAGTTCTCCTTCTCCAAAGCCTCTTGTAAGGGAGTGGCTTTCCTGTGTCCACTCAGTTTATCCATTCCAGCCTCCCACTGGCACCAGTGCAGAAACATTATTGAGGTCCAGTCCTCCTACGCCGGGCAAAATTGATACTTGGCATAAATGTTTGGATGTGAGTTTCAGGCCGCTTCCAGAGAGGCAGACAGTCCTCCCACTCAAAGTATCCAAACCAAGGTCAGGACTCCTTCACCACAACCAAATTACACATTATGACTGTGGAATTCTGACATTTCAGATATGCATCCATGCACATGACCTGTGTGTATGGCTGCTCTCATAGACGAAGCTGTGCTTTTCTGCAGAAACGTGTATTTGTGTCAGGGAGGAACAGCCCTTAGACCATGACAGGACATGAAAAGGTCCTCCAAACTCTGAATTAAGCTGCTTCATGTGGGCTAGGGGTTCCCTTCACTATGGAAATAATCCATTGGTATTTGCAACTTTCCAGACGCATGTTCTTCATAAACTGTACCATCTCTGGCTTTAATTAAGCAAATGGGTGTAACCCAAACTTTGTATCCTTCCTCCTTAAAGATCCCATCTTCTATGTGTTCACCTTTCATGCCGTCAGTCTGTGAAACCTTTAGAGCAGCTTTGCATGATCTGCAGCTCAAAAACCTCCTTATTGATCTGATACTGGGGTCTGTAAGAACCCTCATTTCAGCCTCTGCATGACACGGTCTGTTTCAGCTGCTGTCTCTTTAAGACCCACCCTCCCCACGTGCACACTCTCTTCTGATTGGTCGGCTCTCTGGAAGCCTTCAGGTGATCTAAATGCTGCAGGGCTGCCAGGGGAGGGCTGCTCTCCGGTGCTGGGAGAAGAGATGCGGATATCGGTTTCGTCTTACTATCATTCTATTTTTGGAATTAGCTTGTCCGTCAGCTTGTCTTAAAAACTTCCTGCCGTTGTTGTTGCTCCTGTTGTGATGACTGTTCACGCATCCCCTCTGCCTTTACACTGACCCAAACGTTTATATGCTGCTATTTGCATCCGCGTCAACAGACGGCGGGGACACGTGGAAGACATAATGCGCAAAATCAAATATGCCTCCAGCCTTGGACATCCTTCAAAGACACCTGAGAGTATGTGACATAAAAGCTTTTAAGTTGATTCGGTCAAAATATTTGAAATCTGAGGACACTCCCACTTCTGTTATCAATATTGTTCAACCATCCGTCTAATCTGATCTCATTTAAAGAGGATCTGTGCTGGATATGATGCTGTCATACCAAATTGTGAACAGATGTTTGGGATATCTGTAAAGCATTTGAAGCTGATTATGAACTTTAGTGCGCTGGCTTTCTTTTTACAGTGTGTGTTTATCAGCATCTTGACGGCTGTGAACTCCCTTAGCTTCAGGCCTGATTGACCTGCAGATATAACCTGTGTGATACGGCCGAGCTGTTGTCTGAGAGAACGTTTGATTGTGTGTTTATAAATGTCGGTGCAGGCAGAGCATGCAAACACACTCTCATCACCCCACTGCGTCCAGCTTTGACTCATTGAATAGCAGAGCGGTGGGATCACATTCTCTCTGTGATATATTCTGCTGCACTCGGGGAAAAATGCGTACCCAAACAATCGCCTCCTGCATGATTATTAATGGTGTTGCTGCTTAGAAATCTTGGAAAGGAAGTCATCAGGATGTGAGATATGAAGCCGCAGACCTCGAATCAACAACACAAACTTTCACATCCGCCTCTCAAATCTGAGATTGTGACTTATTGTTTCTAGTCTTGAGTGCTTTCGCTCTTTTCGCTTCCTTGCCTTTCTTTCCTTCGCTCTCTTCTTTTCTCGGGGGATTTTATTACTTTCTGGTTTCAGAGCTCGGGTCGGGAGGAGAACTTTAGCAGGGCAGCGTTTCTCTGCCAAAACATGAGTTCACCGAGCCGCTGCTTCCCTCCGAGGAGATGTGATAAGATTTCTGCTTTTAGGCCTCTCAGCTCCTACCTGACGTATGGTTGAATAAAATGCACAGGCAGGATGAACGAAGGGATCAGGAGGAGAGAGAGAAGGAGAGTCCAGCTTTGCATTGTTAAGTCCAGACAGAGAAAGACTTGGATATTCTTACAGTGGATTTAATGATCTTCCTTTAACCCTGTGAGCTTTGCTCGGGGCGTGACGGAGAAATAGGAAAGTCTCTAAGGTTGCAGCTCAATCTTTTGTCTAATTTCCAATCAAAATAGTTCCACATAAAGTCTTGTTTTCGTCACTGACTCATCTCAATTTACAGATTCTTGTGAGGTGTTCTTGTTTCTGTTTGTAGTCGAGCTGTATTGACCAATCACGTGTCAGCAGGCTTTGGTGTTTGCAGGAGAAACAGTCTACCGGCTTGACTTTTTGCTTTTTACAAATCTGCACCATGATGTTGTTATTTCAGCAAACTTGAGTCCCTTTATTTGGAAGTAAACCCAGAAAAAAAAGAGTTTCCCTTTCAGGTTCATATCGCTGAAGTGATCCAGAGTGACGCCTCTGTGTAACTTATCATTTACTGTTGAACTGAGACTCACAAGAAACAGATCAACAGCACTCCTGCTGGATGTTATGGACCCAGAAATTGTGGTTGTTTATGTCTGCAACAACGTTGCAATGTAGAAACGGAGCTGGACACATGGCAAAAACCAGGGCAACAATCGCTCACCGTCGCTCCGAGGGCGACGATCTTCTTGGTGTGTCAGGACCCAAACATACTGAAAAATGAATTTATCAGTTGCACACTCAGAGCTAACCTCGACTCATACTGCACGAGCGCTCATTCAATAAATGACCTCAAAGTGATGAGAAACTTGCTGACAAATCTGTCAATCCTTGCATCCAGTGATTTATATTAGACCAGAAGAAAACTACAGTTTGTCTTTGTAATAATGAAAAAGTAGTTCCTCTAATAGATACAGTTCTTCCCTGACATACTTTTAAATTCTGACAGAAAAGTTCATCGTTCTCTCATTAAAGCATTCATGGTCATGTCGGACTGTCCAGTGACACACACTCTCTGCACTTTGAAGAAGTCAGCCCCGTGAAAACACATCAGCCAAACCTTTTTATTAATGTTCCACCTCTCCATGGCAACGGGTGCTGACATCACTGCGGCTATGACGCCTTATTGGGTCAGCTGAAACCGACGGTCCGTAGCACACTGAGCTTCATAACAGTCGTGGAGTTTCTCCTCCTCACTAATAACCAGCGGAAAAAAACACGACGCTGCCACCAAATAATGGAATGAAAGGGAATCGTAGGGGCTTTCCACAAGAGGGAAAAAGTCTGCAGACATCTCAGCATGGTCATGGTGCTCGTGAAAATTGTTTTTCGGGGATATTTTATGCACTTTAATGTTGTCTGGTAAAGTTACTGACCTGATGTAGGAGAAGAGGCGCTACGTTTAGTGCTGCATGTTTAACACCACATCCTGTAAGAAATCATTATTTCATATTATTCTGTAACATTGCACATGTCTTTTTTAGTGACAAACGATCTGCATGTCAGGTGAAAATGATGCTTCAGGTTCAGACTGATAGAAAGTTGTGTTCTCTCTGCAGCCTCCGAACAGCGGCCCTCCTCCTCTGCCCAGCTCGTCTCTACCAGAAGGATACTACGAGGAGGCTGTTCCTCTGAGTCCTGGGAAGGCTCCTGAATACATCACCTCCAGTGAGTGACCTCCTGATTTATACTTTACATCACATAATGCACCGACTAGCTTTGCTTTTGATGGACCAGGTTGTTTTAAAATGATTATATATTTGATTCAGAACCTTTTAAGAAATGGAGCCTTTGCAGAAACACTTATTGTTACAAAACCTTCTCCGTCTTAAACTGTGTGTCAAGTTTCATACTTTCCGCCCTCTGCACCTTCCCTCTCAGACTATGACTCGGACGCCATGAGCAGCTCGTACGAGTCGTACGATGAGGAGGAGGAGGACGGGAAGGGACAGAAGATGCGTCAGTGGCCGTCTGAAGAGGCGTCCATGGATCTGGTGAAGGACGCTCGGATCTGCGCGTTCCTGCTGCGCAAGAAACGCTTCGGCCAGTGGACCAAACTGCTCTGTGTCATCAAAGATAACAAACTGCTGGTGAGGGGGTTTAATCGGCACGACGAGCTACGATGTAAAATGATGGAAACATCTGTTGTTATAACAGCAGCATCAGGTTTAACCTTTTCCTCTCCCCCCCCCCCTCCAGTGCTACAAGTCCTCCAAAGACCAAACCCCTCAGATGGAGCTGAGCCTGTCAGGCTGCAGCATCACTCACATCCCCAAAGACGGCAAGAAGAAGAAGCACGAGCTGAAGATCGTCCACCAGGGGGCAGACGCTCTGGTTCTGGCGGTGCATAGCAAAGAGCAGGCCGAGGAGTGGCTGAAGGTGACACAATGAAGACCGCTTTCCCTTCCTTTAACAATCTAAGCATGCTACACCCTCATGTAGACCCCCAAAATACAAGTGGTTCAGTTCTAAAAACACCAGAACTCTCCTTGAAACAGAAGCTGGTGTTGGATCTCAGATCATTGTGTCAAAGTTCAGAGGGAGGTGGAGTATTTGGGAGCAGTTTTAGATGTCAGGGAGGTTAAAACATAAGCTGCATTGTGTCTTATATTTAGCTCTGAAGATAAACGGGAGTAGAGAACGACCCGACTTGTTCTGCAGGACGGGGCCTTATCCTGCGATTGTGTTCTGAATAGGTGGTTCTGCTGGTTTCACTCTGATGTTAAGATGTTTGGGGATTGTATTCCTCTGATCCTGCTCACTCTGTCTCACACATTCCTCCCCCCCCCCCCCGTCTTCTCTTTCACTCTGTGATCTCTCCGTCTGAAAAACAAACCAGCCCCTCTGACATCAAAAACACTCGGGTACTTCTCTGCTTCTCGACCCTCGGCGTTCTCCCCCTGATGTTGAGCGCGCTGCCAGCTCCTCTGGGTGTTTTCTATTTCAGTCACAGGAGGATAGACGGGTCTCATCTGGTCTTTGGATTTAAGAGAAACCCCCACGGCCCCTTCGGCCTCCTCACCTCTGCTCTCCTTGTTCCTTTGTTCCTTCCCGGATTCATACATTACTAAGCGCTATTTTAAGATCATTTGAGTCGGCTCGCTGCCGCCAACTCTATCTCCCTGTTGCTGCTTTTTTTTTATGTTACTCAGAAAAAGGTCTCGAACAATAAAAAAAATAAAAAAGTGCCAGGTCATTTTGCCCAACAGGCCGGACCATTGATTGAAAAAAATGCAATGTTTACTTTCTGTTCTTTCAAGCTTGTGGCCGTCAGGAAGCAAAGATCCAAACAGTTTGTACTTTTGTCTCGATCGGTTCCTGGTGGCAATTAGCTGTTGTTTATTGATCGGCCGAGGCCGGTAACCTCCCAGGGGCCGTCGTACCTGCAGGCGGTCTAAACCAGATCCATGAAAATACACAAACCTCTGCACCAGCCAAACTTTGGTGAAGTCTACGCTAACGGCTTCTTTCAGATGTCTTTGTGCATGTTTAGTTAGTCAGGTGATCAGAAACACATTCAACATTTAGCAAACAGCGTCTGTCCCATGAGCTTATCCAAAGCTCTGCGCTCACACCCTCCTTTGCAAACAGGCCTGGATTCAGTTTAGTAAGGGATGATTCCAATCAATCCCTTTGGGATTGCCCTCAACTGAACATGGGCATGTTAGGACAGAACTACAATAAGTGTAGTCTGAAATCTTCACCTACAAATGACTCACTTTATTCTAAAAGATAAATATAAGTGTAGTGTCACTCAGAAGTCATGACGATGACAGCGTAACATCTTGCTGAAGCGGCCTCTTCTGGCTTCACTCCCCTGACCTGAACGGTGACTTCCTTAAAACGTATTCCTGAGCTGTCCCCGCACAGCGACACCTACAGTCCATACAAAGAACTACAACTAAATGATCTTAGTTTTGGCTCTTACAGAATGTGATGCAAAGTAAGCCTTTATGATGTCGTCTCATGTTTAGCACCTTCACCGGCTGCAGAAAGTCGTCTAACCCGAGCTAAGTCTCCGGTTCGATAAGAATAAATCAATAAATCCATCTGACGCTGAGAAGTCGTCTCTTTCCTCAACGATCTTCAAGTTAGCTTTATGAGTTTATCTTACAAACACATCTCAACTAGCATTAATAAATTATCCTCTCCAATGGACTCATATAGCCACGGCCTTTAGTCGTCATGGTAACAGTTTAATACACATGCTAACAGTTAGCTAACAACGCGCTGAAGACGCCTGCAGAGTCAGATTTGATCAATGTAAGTACTAAGTAGAAATTGCAGAGAAGAGGGGGATGCGTAACAGCACTTTATGTGTGTTTGATGTCGGTGCAGTTGCACTCAGAGACCTGCAGTGGGCACCAAAGCTCACTAACCCGACTCCGCCATGTTGTTGCTTTAAAGTCGTGGTTCTGTGAGTGATGAGCAGCAGAGCGAGGGAGGGTCTCACTCCTGTGCTCTGTGCTCCCTCAGGATGTTAAAGTGTGGCGTCCGGCCAGAGAGATAATCTTTGTGTCTGTGTTGCCTATCGTGTTGCTCTGACCTCTGGGTATTTATTTAACAGTTATTAATTCTTCTCTCAAGTCTTGACCTCCTTTCTTTGTCCACCCGTCTGCAACTCTAAAGGAACGCACAGGAATTCAATTACAGCGTTTTTGCAGTGAAAATGGAAATAAAGATCTGTTGCAACATTTCCCTCCCTAGTTGAATCAGCCGGGACCAACGACGTGTCCTGCTTTGTGACAGAGTGAAGTCATGTGTTCAGGAAAGTGGACGCATGATTATTAGAGACAGGAAGAGGGAAAAAGAACGAGTGTGAAGAGAGAAGCTGGGAGAGTACCTGAAGAAGTTCCAGTGATGACTCTCCCAGACATTGTCTGCTAACGACCTGTTTATGGAAAACACATGTCCATATTGTCCTCTCCCTCTCGCCTGCTGCTGCTGCAGGATGACCTGCTTTTCTTTGTCTCCCTGATGTAATGATATCCTCTTTCTTCTTACTGTCTCCGGCTCTCGGGGAAAGTAAGTCTCCTGTTCACTGTTGTGTGTTTTTATGGCTGATCAGCTTAAGTGTGCCTTCAAACACCGCAATCACAGAACAGCTCATCGTGCATCCTTGTTGAACACAGCAGAATATTTGACAGTGCATGGCTCTCCTGTATGTATCCACATGATGATGTTTCTTTCTTGTTACAAAGCCACGCAAACTCTTGAAAATGGCATCGTCTCCGTCGTGGTGTAAACTGTAAACATACCGCTCCTCTGAAACACACAGGCTCGTTGTCAGACCAGGAGGTCAACATCACCCTGAAGAAACTGACTTTTCTTCACATTTACAGGAGAGGATCACAAAGAGAGGAGATGTACAGAGCGCCCCCTGTGGACAAATAAACACATCCCATCTCTCTGTGATCATGTGTTTTTACTTAACTTTAAGAGTCAAATGATATCACTTATTGTTAAACTTTGCGAAAGAAAGGTCGCGATGTTAATCTCCTGGTCTGACACCGACCCTGCCGCAGCGTTTACAGACCTTCAAATGATCTGTATAGAAATAATCAACCTTCCCTCTGATGGTCATGTTTGCTTAAAGAGAGTTTAACAGTTTTGAATTTTCAGACGGTTTCATAACCAGATCAAAACTCCTCACTGGAGCTTCAAGCTTCTTTTACAGGACAAAAAATAAAAGAGAAATGTGCAGCTCTCAGACGCCTCACTTGTCAATCCCCAGAATATTCTTTTATTGATAATTATGTTGAATCACCCAAAACTATCGCACACAGTCCCACCACCCTCTCGGGTTAGATTTGTAACACTTCATCAGACTGAGGTAGCATCCCTTTTACTCTGGCAGCAGAGCGCCGCACTGAAAGGATAGACATGATGCTGCTGTCTGTCCCGCTCTCCGGCCCCTGAGCCGCTCGCTCGCTGAGCCAAACCCGTGGAGCCACAGTCTGTCATTCCCCCAATTATGCTCCATCCGAGCCAAAACCAGAGAGTTCTGTACGACCAGAGAGGGTACAGAATGCTTGTGGAGAGGATGGGGGGAGAGTCTGCATATGTGTGTGTGTGTATGTGTGTATTAGCTGTTTTGCGCACAAAGCAGTTTGACTGAAATCTCATTTCCCGCTGCCCACCGCTCATCTACACACACCCGTCTTACCACTGCACGCCCACCACTGCCAGAGCTGACGGTGGGGTTGCCAGGTCTGAAGTCCAACGAGGTCACGGTAATGCACACTGGCGCCCCGTGCAGAGCCCTGCAGATCTCATCCCCCCCCCCCCCGTCTAATTGACCTTATTGCATCAGGACGTAGTAAAAACCCTGTGGTGTCTAACATGTGTAGCAGACGCCCCGGCACATTGCATGAACGCTCTCCATCTACTGCATGGCCTGCTGGTCTCCTGGCTGCCTCCAGTTGCATGATGGGATATGAGAGTTCACGTAACATGTGGGCTGCATTATCCCCAGGCAGGCACGCCTCCAGGCTGAGGGAAGGAGCTGCTTAATTATGTGGGGATAACGTGAGGACATGTTTCTGTACGGGGGATCCTCCCATGTGTTAGCATCACGCTCACACATGGCAGAGTAAAAAACTGAACCGCCACGTAGCCTCATTAGCTTAACACTGTGTTTTCCTCGTGTGTTCCAGGTGATGAGAGAGGTGTGTGTTAATGGCTGCGTTGACTTTGACGGAGCTGGATCGGGATCACCGGTGCACAAACCTGAACTGGAAAAGGTAAACACACACACACACACACACACACACACACACACACACACACGCACTTATCTAGGGTTGGGTTCAGATGGATTTGGATTTGCTGCCTGAAAGTGCAAACTGGAATCTTTGTTGTGTTAGAAGCAATGAATAAGGAAAATGTGAGTAAAGGATTCTTATTTTTGGCTGCACGGTGGAGCAGTGCTTAGCGCTGCTGCCTCACAGGTTTTTGAAGAGGAACTATCCACGAGGGAGAACCACACACCATGGGGACTTTTTTTTCAGTCTGTCTTTGAATGAACTGACAAGTGTCTACGCTCCATCCAGAGCACTTTGGTCCACCAACCGGCTGCTCCAGTCCTGGATGTGCCAAAGACGAGGCTGATTGAACTTTTTCTGTAGCTGCATCAAAAGGTGTTTTCAGACCCAACCGTCCTGGGGGACTTTCTGAAAAGGGAACTATCCACTAGAGCCTTCTCTGAGAACTTTATTTCTGTCTGCATTTGCACCGCCGTGGTACCTACTCAGGTAGGAGCTAACAAGGTTCCTCTAAAGGGGGTTCTAGGAACTAAAATAGTTCTTAGTTCCTGCGGTGCACAATCACTAAAAAAGGAGGAGGGTTCCATCAGTTCCTAAAACTCTGAAAAAGTTCCTGCGGTGGGTGTGAAAACGTCTAAACACACATCTCCCTTCATAGCGTCTTCCATATTTTCAGTTATGTCAAGTTAGTAACCATTGGCCGGCTTGCGTCACTTTCAGGTTCAAATCGTCCAACCCCGTGGTGTGTAGATCTCAGGGAACCCCCCCAGTGGATAGTTCCTCTTCAAGAAGCCCCCCCCGAGCTGTTTGGTCTGAAAACACCGGTATTCACAAATGCACGTCTATTCCGTGAGGCCCTTGGTTTCTTGGCGTATTCGACCACAATCACTCCGGCTCGTGAAAGCTGTTTGCCAAAAACAAACACTTTGTTCCATCTGGCACACGAGGGAAACACCACATCGTTGAGTTTCATTTGGAAAAGCTGGTTAAAGAGCTGTAAATGCTGGAAAGATAGTGTGTGTGTGTGTGTGTGTGTGTGTGTGTGTGTGTGTGTGTGTGTGTGTGTGTGTGTGTGTGTGTGTGTGTGTGTGTGTGTGTGTGTGTGTGTGTGTGTGTGTGTGTGTGTGTGTGTGTGTGTGTGTGTGTGTGTGTGTGTGTGTGTGTGTGTGTGTGTGTGTGTGTGTGTGTGTGTGTGTGGTGGAAAATGAGCGCAACATCAGAGCCTCTTTAACAACAAACAGCTTCCAACCTGGCACAGCAAACACACGCCGGCCTAATTATTCATCCATAACATGTTGCAGATGCTCGTGTGTGTTTTCACAGTGAACAATGTAACGAGGCGGTGGTGCATTAATGTCCGTGTTCCTTTTCATTAACGTGCAGTTTATTCACTCTCTACCTTCCTGTGCTTCCCTGTGTGTGTGTGTGTTTATGTGTGCGTCTGTCAGAAGGCATCGTGCGACAGACCGAGCTCGGACGGTGAGGTGGCTCATGAGAACGGACACAGCGACAGCAAGGACCAAGGTGAGAATCAAACGGGAACTTTGATCCAATAATCTGAAACATTTACTCTGGAGTAGAACTCTATCGCGACTTCTTTTCTTCTTCTCTTCATAATTAAGCTGTAAACTCAGCCGTTCATAATCTCCCTGCAGTTGATAAACAGAAAGCTAAAACTGTATAAGTTAAAGTTACTATCTGATCAGACATTAAGTAAACATGTTGAAGCGCTGGCTTCTCTGACAACAATGCAGCAGTCAGTATGTCCTCCTTCTAACTTTAGATTCTGGTCCTGAATGATCTGGATTTGTTTGGACCAGAGAAGGTAGGCGGTTTTAAGGCCCCCCCCCACACGGCCGTTTTGGACGCCCCTCTGTTTACCAGATATGAGACCAGTTATCAGGTCAACAGGTGTTGCAGTGATGGAAGCGGGCAAGAGAAGTGGTTCAGATAGAAGTGATTGTACCCGACCTAAAAAGCCTCTGCATGTTTCTAATAAGCTCCACGAGCAGAAACGTGCTCAAACTAGGATCAATATTGGAGATGCTTTTGAAAAATGGAGAGAGGTTAGAACACAGAAAGGTTTACAGACTGATGCAGAGCTGGATAAACACTGAAGCTTCAGAGTCCACCACATGGTGACCTGTGAGAGCATGGACTCTAGAGAGGAGGGGGCGGGGGGAGACAGCTCTCTACAATGTTTAGAATTGTGACTGCAGTACCCATTTTAAACACTAGGTGTCAGCGTAACGTATTGCTCCTTTAAGAGAGCGCTCAGACTTCATCAATATTGTTTTTTCTTGAACCAACACAGATTTATTCCTAACCTCGCCCTGTTGCTAAATCCTCATCTTAAGACTCCCTATGAATCTGTCTCATGAATCTCTGCGAGCTCTGAAAAGGTCGACCTTTACTAAAAATGCATGAAGAATGAGCATTTAGATTTATGTAACATAAATCTTACACAGAGAATAATCCTCCTCCTGCAGAACCAGATGCCAAAACACGGAGATTTGTGTGAAACCGTCTCTGATTATTCACCGTTTGTTTGCTCAGCAGGCACAACTCTCAGAGGAGACACTTTTCATTTCACATGGCAGCTCACTTATTTGGCTCGTCGACCAAAATTGAACACTCATCCTTGATTTCTTTGCCTCTTAAAGATTGGTTCATTTTTCCAACAGATCTCCCTGCAGCGGTTAATTTTAAACCTTCAGCAGTAATTTTTTTATGGAGTGAGCGGTGAGCGGTGATTCATGGGCTCGGTTGTGTAATTCATGTTTATGTATCTTCGCCGTCAAACCGTGGAGAAAGGAGGAATAAATTTTGATACTATCTCCTCAGATGAGACGACATCAAGCGTTCCTCAAGTGTTAAAAACTTAAGCCGATGCAGAAGTGCAAAATCCTGCAGTTCCTCGAGTGTCCACTTGAGACTGGCTGCAGAAGCACAGGAAGTCACATACACACCCATTCAAAAGAGCAGAAATGAACATGTTTACAGCCTGGTACAAAAAAGGAACCAGGTGTGATTAGCTCATGTCTCAGGAGGAGTTTTTGATAACTCATCTGCTTTGATTTGTTGAAGGATTAGCGTTTGTAGATCCGGCCACCAGGGGGCTCTCTTTCTCCTCTTCCTTCACCTCCTCTTCCTCTTCCTCCTATTCCTCCTCCTTCTCTTCTTCCAACCTCAACTTCCTCATCTTTCTCTTCCAATTCCACTTCCTTATCCCCCCCCTCTTTCTCTTTCTTTTCCTATTCCGTCTTTTCCTCTTCCTCATCTTCCTCTTCCCACACCTCCTGTTCCTCTCTCCCCGTCCTCCTCCTCCTCCTCTTCTTCCATCCTCCATCCTGCAGACGTCTTCCTATTAAATTCATGCAGTAGCCATTAGAGCTGTCACCTTATTTCAGCGTGGGGAAAAATTGACCATCAGTTTGGATTTCTGTTTGTTAGCCTTCAGCAGCTAGGTGCAGATTTGTGCGAGGCAGGGATTGTGTACAGTATATTTGTGTGTGTGTGTGTGTGTGTGTGTGTGTGTGTGTGTGTGTGTGTGTGTGTGTGTGTGTGTGTGTGTGTGTTCTGCAGACGTTAGCCGTTAGCGTCTCGGCATGATGACATCAGAGAAGGGGAATTCTTCATTTTCCCCCCTTCCCCGTCTCATCTCCGCTTCTGCCTCACAGTCGAGTCGAAAAACGACCAAAAGTATTTTCCTCTTATTCTTTCTCTCGCTCTCTCTCAAACGGGACACATTTCAACACGCCGCAGACCGCACTGACTTAAAAAAGGGAGCCAAGCAGAAGCTCCTTTCCTCATTTAGACGGACGCAGACTCCGACTCTTAAGACTCGGCTTACTCCACTTTATCCCTCCTCTCAGCAGAATGTGCAAAGTCATTCCTCTCTCTCTCTCTCTCTCTCTGTCTTTGCATGAAAACTAGGCCAACTGAAATCATCCCACTCGGACCAGTGGGGCATGCTGGGATTGCAAACCGACACTAAGTCACAAACAAAGCGTTTTTTAAACCCACAAGGGTCTCTTTAAACCCGATGGAAGCGATTCTGACCTTGTGGTTGTTTATAGTAGAGTCTAATGCTGCTCTTTTCTCCTCTTTTCTCCGTCGCTATTTATTGCAAAATCCACAGAAATGAACATGAGCCTCCTCTCGGTAACGTCCCATGTTTGGATAATGACACTACAGCTTCCAGTCTGCAGGAGGCCTTTAATTAAAGTCAGAATATCACATTAAAAAAAGCTGTGTTTGTGTGTCTGTATCAGGAAAAGGAAAGAAGAACTCAAAGTCGGAGCAGAAGAGCGGGACGGTGGGGAAGGGGGCGGGGAAGAAGATCACCAAAATCATCGGGCTGGGTAAGAAGAAGCCGTCCACGGATGAGCAGACGTCGTCAGCCGAAGAAGACGTCCCCACGTGTGGTAAGAATAAAGATGTCTGCCTTGAGATGTCGGATAGGAAGGAGGGTCAGCTAGTGTTTGTTCAAATGTTTCATATCCAGAGAACCTGAGCAAAACAAGTTAAGAAGATATAATAATAAACACCTGTTAGAGATCTGACGGCCAGGTTTTTCTCATCATCACCATTATTCACACAACCGCTGTTTATAAAATCACTCATGCCGTATGTCGTTAGAAAGCTACGATTCCTGTGATTCTGAACGTCTAAACTCTCTCAAGATCCAGCCGTCACAGCAGCCACATAAATAACCTGCATCCTGAAATCAGGAAGAGCGTTTATAACCTCAAACAGACTGTGGTCAGTGACGAATGCTTGTCTTATTTCAACAGTAGGATGGACGTTTTAATGATTCATGAAAGGATTTCAACACAATCTGAAACGGCCGAATGTTAGCTTTCTAAACAGGTTTTGTTTTTGCTTGTAGTCCAAACGGTAAGAACAGGATTACATTTCCTCGGAGTATGTCTGGATTTATGTTTTATGCAAAATATACAGGATCTTAAAACTCAATAAAAACTAAAATCTTATTTGCCGGGATGTGTTTACATAATTCCCCTCACAGGAACACTCTTGTGTTTTTATGTACATTGAAGTCCTGACTTTGTTTTTCTGACTGTGTTTGACTTGATTGACAGGCTACCTGAACGTGTTGTCCAATAACCGCTGGCGGGAGCGCTGGTGCCGCCTGAAAGACAACCAGCTCCTCCTCCACAAGGACCGGGACGACCTGAAGAGCCACATCGCCTCACTGCCCCTCCGAGGCTGCGAGGTGAGCCCGGGCCTCGACAACAAACACCCCTTTGCCTTCCGTCTGCTTCGTAACGGCCAGGAGGTCGCCGTGCTGGAGGTGAGTTAAAAGCGCTGATTTCATTCTATTGTGTGTTCTTGTGTAAAAGTGAGCCATGACACCACTGTGGGCCTTTTTAAAAAGATGCAGAAACGTCAGGGATTCTGTTCATTTAGACGGGACAGTTTGCCTCACTGGATTATTTTGCCGCCTGGCTGGAGAAATCTTTTGACTTTCATTTTTTTGTCCCTAAAAGTGATCAAATAGACTTCACAGCAGTTCCAGTTGATCTTGTCTGATGAACGTCTTTAACCCTATCCTTCTTCCTCCAGGCGTCCTCCTCTGAGATGATGGGCCGCTGGTTGGGGGTCTTATTGGCTGAGACTGGCTCCACCACCGACCCGGCCACCCTGCACTACGACTACATCGACGTCGAGACCACCGCCAACGTCATCCAGCTCGCAAAGCAGTCCTTCTGGTGAGGGACAAACACATTTAAGAAGCCGTATGACCTAAAATCCTGACATTACTGCATTCACTGATTCATGCACAGGGTGTGTGACGGTGTAATTGATCTATTTCTCATCCCAGTTTCACCAGTAAGCGAGCGGTTTCTCCTAACCCGTACCTGGACAACCCGGTCAATGGCTACGCCTGCCCCTCCGGTATGGCTCTGCACTACGATGATGTGCCCATCAACGGGACGGTAAGGACGCACCTGCTCACTGTTTTTATTAAACTCTTAGCTGAGCTATAAAGTGAACGTCGTTTTCTTAGTTCACTCTAAAGTACGGCATTAAAGGTCACATATTCTCCTCCTCTTCAACCAGTTTAAATAAGTCTCAGAGCTCCTCAAAACATGTGTGTGAAGTTTCTTGTTCTAAATCCACTCTGATCCTGTATTTGATCATGTCTATAAACCCCCCTGTTTCAGCCCTGATCAGAACAGGCTGTTTCTATGTCTGCAGCTTTAAATATGTAAATGAGCTGTGTCTGACCACGCCCCCTCTCTGGAAGGGCTTGGGTGTACTCAGGCTTTCTCGCTCCATGTCCTATTGTTTACGGTGAGAAGGCAGACTCAGAGGGCAGAACAAACACCTAGCTGTGGGAGTGTCACCCACCTGGGGGAGGGGCTCCTGCCCTTTGTGATGTCATGAAGGGAACATCTCCAAACGGCCTGTTTGAGCACACATTTTCTAAAAAGTGGAGCAGGCAAAAGACGGAGAGGATGGACTTTTCTCATCATTGGGGGGTTTGTAGACAGACTAGAGACAAATATTAGAGTTAGAGAAACATGATGAAGTGTTTTTTACAGAATATGTGACCTTTCATTTTTCCCTCCTCCGATGTGATCTAATAATATGATGTGTCATTTATGAACTGTTAACTCAAACTGTAGTGTAACTAACCCTAACCCTCTGTCATCCGCCTCTTCTCTTCCCTTCTTTATCTTTACTTCCTGGAACATTTCATATCTCTCCCCTTCTCTCCTCTACTTGCTTTGCATGCCCACTCGCTCTAACACAAGGACCCTGATGTGCAGTACTCCAGTCCCAGCACAGGGGGGCACCAGCTGAAAAAGGAGCTGCTCTATGAGAACACTGACCTCTATGAGAACATGCCCTCGCCCAAGCTGGCGTCTCGTCTCCCTGCAAAGCTTTCCTCTCCCTCTGCTGCTGTCTATAAAACCCCCGTCTCTAAAAAAAGCCCCGTCTCTAAAGTCTCTTCTAAGTTCCTTGCTGCTGACGCTAAAGCTAAAGAGACGCCGCAGGTGACTAACACTCTTTGTCTTTACTCTTTCCCTTTTCTTTTCTTACACCTGACTGTTCAGTAGGTAATCATTTCAAAGTCTATTATGACTCTTCTGGGTTTCAAAGCAACATTTATACATAAGAAATCCAGTCTATCCAGTCTAAATGTGTCTCTGAGTCATGACTGTCTACAATGAGTGAGAAGCTCGAGTCCCGCTGGCTGTGTTGTTGTTAGAGCTGTGTTTACATGGACGGGACGGTTGGCTCCTCCCCTTGTGTATAAAAGCTGTTTTAGTCAAGAAGAACATACTCACTGATTATTTGGATGTCACATAAGCGTTTTTAGATCTGTGTCAATCTAAATGCAAGGTGAAGCTACAAGCTAACTAAAGAGCGCTAACATTAGCATGCTAACACAACACCTCCATTGGTTTGTCGCTAACATCACACAGTCTTTTGAACTATTTTGATAAGGAAAGCTTGAATATTTCAGCTTTAGCGCCCGTCAGTGAATCGTGTTTAACAAAGTGTTTCATCATGTTTAAAGTTAGCTGTGAACATGTGAAAGTCAGAGATGTTAGGCTGAAGGAAAAGGGAGAATATGTTGTTTATTGTTCCTGGAGGAGCGCACTTTTCACTCACCAAATGAGGTGTTGATGTTGGACACCCGTATGCTTACCTCTGTCTCTTTCCCATCAGCCTGTGGATCCCTCTGTTGTGGATCTAGGTAATTTGATTATCGCCATGACCGCGTCGGAATCATTCCCATGTTCAGTCTTTGAAAACACACTCGACATGTGCTTCACCTCCAACCCTGAGAGTGAAGTCTTAACCCTGACTTCACTCGAGTCATATCAGTCAGAGGCTTTTTCCTACAAAAGAAAAGAAAATACAGACTTAAACAGAATTGAAGCTTCTGAGCCTCCGTACATGTGTGGTGGTGACTGTATCTGTGTTCTGGGTGGGGAGCTGGGGCATTTCCTCCAGCCAATGACGAAATTATCTTTTGAGGGCCCTTCATAACAGGGTCTCTAGCTAGACTCTTCTCCTCTGTCGCCCCCCGGTGGTGGAACGAAATACCAAACTTTATCTGATCTGCAGAGTCCCTTTGCACCTTTAAGAAAAAGATAAAGACCCAGCTCTTTATGAACACCTACAGCCTTGATGTTATTGATTAAAAGAGAACTACAAGCGCTCTGAGTGAAGCGCTCTGTGTGTGTGTGTGTGTGTGTGTGTGTGTGTGTGTGTGTGTGTGTGTGTGTGTGTGTGTGTGTGTGTGTGTGTGTGTGTGTGTGTGTGTGTGTGTGTGTGTGTGTGTGTGTGTGTGTGTGTGTGTGTGTGTGTGTGTGTGTGTGTGTGTGTGTGTGTGTGTGTGTGTGTGTGTGTGTGTGTGTGTGTGTGTGTGTGTGTCCTTCCTCCTCTCCTTAACCAATGAGCTGTGTGTGATTTATATTTAAACCCCGCCCGCTCTAAGTGCCACCGTGCCTTCACAGCCACATAAGTCACCACATGCTGTTGTTTGGAGCTCCGCCTCCTCCCTGCCAACCTTTTGATGTGTGTGCAGTGTGTGGCGTGTCCCGGGGGAGTGTTAACATCGCCTCCAAGACCACAAAGAACCGCTGAACTGTAAGAAATAGAATTGAGTACAGAGAGGTTTGCATTACAGCACCCGCTGGATCACATTGATGATAGGAGCTCCAGAATTGATCCAGATGTAATGACTCCCCCAAACATCACCAAGCGTCTTCTGCTGCCCTCTAGTGGTAATAAAAATAATTGGCCGGAGGCGTTCAGTGTTTCTGTGAAGGGAAAAGGCTGTTGTGGTGATGTGTTTGATGTGTTGGTCAAAGGAGAGGGTTCGATTTGAGATGACACCAAGGTTACTGACGTGTGTGTGTGTGTGTGTGTGGGGGGGGGGGGGGGGGAGCACGGTGGAGAGGGAGAAATAACGGGTGATTTTGATGAGGGATTTGGGACTGATGATGATACTGACATGAAAAGTCTTTCTTCCTCTCTTGTCCAATCAGCTGAAGGGAAAGAAAGGAGCGGCCACCAATGGGATCACTTCCAAACAGAAGGCCGATCAAAAGAACCAGACCAAAAAGAACGGGGTCAACGCCATGAACGGGACGGCTTCGCTCAAACGCAACAGCTCGAGTAAGTAGCAACAAAAACAGTCTCGTCACACTGACGGCGTCATCACCTCACTTTCAAGCAAAGCTCTGCTCCACAGCTTCTTGGAAACTGCAGGGTTTGAGAGTTACGGTTTGAGGTTTAAGAAGAGGCGCTGGTAAATAACTTGAAATCCTAAAAGCTTCCCAACCCTCAGGACCAAACGTGTGACGCAAGTGGGTCAGACTCGAGAAAACCTCCTGCCAGGGTCGAGGGTTTCAGACTCAAACAGACGCGGCAGGTCTCAGGAGTGGAGCCCAGATTTTTTGGGGGGGAGAGGCTGGAGTGTGGTCGTGCTAATCCTTGCGGTGCGGAGTAGTTTTTTCTTTTTTTTTGCCTAATGTGTGAACGAGGAGGGTTGTCACTCCTCCAGATGTCGGAATGGAAAAATGTGCCATGCTGGATTCAGAGAAAGTGACACAATGCTCATATTTCGAGAATTTGAAAATGTCAGCAGCGGTTTTTATGAGAGATTCTTTGCAACACACACACACACACACACACACACACACACACACGTCTGATGGTTACCCTCAGTGTATTTTCCAGTAAGGGAAAGGCATCGTGTAATTAATAACTGCTGAAGGCTGTGAGGTCAGGGGGTTTCTGGGTAATTCATGCTCACCAGCGCTCTGATATTAACGACTTTAAAACCCTTTTTTCCACAACACGTGTTGGTTTTTGTTTCCTTTTGCCTCGTAAAACTTTTTAGTTTCACGACTTAACAGTGAAGCGGCGTCACAAGCGACGGTCTGGAGAATATTCTGCATTTTTTTCTCAGTTCTGCAGCATTTTATTCACTCCCCTAGTAAAGATCATAAAAGTTTATCGTTTAAGAAAACTCTGTCAGAGGGCTTCATTTAGGGTCCTGACTTCCTGTGGAAGTTGGACTTTTTACTGACGTTGAACTAGCTCGCTGGCATCGCCTCAGAGTAGAAGAAGTAGTAGAAGAAGAGCTGAGCAGGAAAGAGTGCGATCAGATCAGAACCTCCATGTGGACACTGGAGATTCTGAGTAATACCAGGTGTACGTGTAAGTGGTCAGGTGCTATCTGAACGCAGTCGGATCACAGAAAATAAAGGTATAAAGAGGATCTACTACGTCATCCAGCGGGAGGTCCCCCCACTTTAAAACTCATTCTGACGCCACTGCATGACCGTACTAGTTCAGTTACTATCGAACCAGACAGTAATTCACTGGGCAGCCAGCAGATGGCAGGAGCTGTTTTGCAAGGTGTGAAGGAGCACATGACAATCTGAGCTTTGTATGAGTTGGGCTGCAGAAACTTTAGTGACATCCTGTGTTTTAAAACATATGAGCAGAACTGAGCATGCTGGGTGAGTGGCTCTAACAGGCAGGTATACCTGAGTATCATCAGCATAGAAAAGAACGTTAACATCATGTCTTATTTGTTGCGCACTTTTCAACAGAGCTACTGCATGGTCGGCTTGTGCAACAAGTCCCACATTTGAACGGTTCGAACTTAAGAACGTTTTCATCGTGCTTTGACCTTCTGTTTCCAGCGCCTTTACATGTGATCTCTCTGTGCAGATGCAGAGCAGGTTAAGTATGGGAAGAACCGCGTGGAGGCCGACGCCAAGCGGCTGCAGTCCAAGGAGGACGAGCTGATGAAGAGGAAGCAGGAGATCAGGAACCATCTGACCCAGCTGAAGAAAGACAGGAGGGACCTGCGCACTGCTGTGGAGGCTGCTGCTGGTGAGCGAGAGAGAGAGAGAAAGAGAGAGAGGGAGAGGGGGGGGCTAGAGAGAGGGAGAGAGAGAGAGCAAGCGAGAGAGAGGGGGGCTAGAGAGGGCGAGAGAGAGAGCGAGAGAGAGAGTGACAGAGGGAGAGAGAGAGAGAGAGAGAGAGAGAGAGACAGATGGGGCTAGAGAGGGCGAGAGAGAGAGCGAGAGAGAGAGTGACAGAGGGAGAGAGTGAGAGAGAGAGAGAGAGACAGAGAGCGAGAGAGAGAGAGAGACACTCAGAAGAAGAAGAGGTTGATTAAAGGAGTTAAATACAAAAGTTTTATTAAAGTGATCAAACTCAGAGAATGAATCCCCTTCTCTCCTTCCTTTTAGGCAAGCGTTCCCTCGCGTCGCTGTCGGAGCGCCTGAAGAAGGTGGAGGAGGACTGCAGGCTTAAGGAGGAGGAGCGCGTGAACCTGGAGCTGGAGGTGACGGAGGTGAAGGAGAGCCTGAAGAAAGCCCTGAGCGGCGGCGTCACCCTGGGCCTCACCATCGAACCCAAAACAGGCTCGTCTGGACTCCAGGTCGGAACACCTGAGACCCCCGTACCTCTGCATTGTAGTCTATTGTTATTCTGGTCCCAGGAACACTTCTACAGTAGATCTAAAAGCTGATTCTTTTTCCTTCCTTCGTCTGTGTGTGTATCTGTGTGTGTGTGTGTGTGTGTGTGTGTGTGTGTAGTCACCAGCCATGACGCGACGGACTCAGGGGTCCTCTCCTTTCTCCAGCTGTGACACCAGCGACACGGAGTCCTGCTCCCTGCCGGTCAACAGCGCCTCCCTGCTCCGCCGGCAGGGGGGCCCAGAAGCCCTCGACAGTCCGGGGACACGTCCTCAGGAAGGCCAAGGTCAGAGGTCGCCCTGGGTGTGACTGTGATTATGTTAAAGTGTGTAGCTTCCTGCTAACCCAGAGTCTCCCTCTCTCTCTGTTCTGCAGGAGTGGGAGCAGAAGAGCGGCACATAATCATCACCCGGCACATCAGACCTGTCTCACTTCCTTTGTTTCTTTTCTTTTTTTTTTTTTTTTAGAAATTGTGTATATATTTATTTAAGACTGTTCTTACAGTGTGAGAGTGTTGAGAGAGGAGGACACGAGCTCAGCACATCCACATGAACCTGAAAACAAGTCGCTGCTTTTAGCTTCCTGTCGGCTCCTCAACATACAGACGTCTTTACTGTCGAGCATGCTCAGTGTGCTAAGTTGTGCCACTTGTTGTTGTCCGCCGTGCTCTTTTCTTCAAGCAGTCAACCTTTTTTTTTCTTTTCTTTCCATTCAAATCCATTTTGTCAGTTTGGGTTCAAAAAGGTGGAAACCAAGTATTTATTTGTAAATGTTTAAAGGAAATACTAGCTTCCCTTTGTTTATTTATGTCTCTATATATTTAAAGCTTTCTTCACTCGATTAGCGGCGCTCCACAGACCCTTAGACGGATCTCGTACACGGTGCGTGTTTGAAGACGCACCAGATGAGCATCAATGTGGCTCTGCTGAAAAACAAAATGATTCCAAAGAGCCGACAAATTAAGACATAAAACCACGATAAACACGATAAGTCACAGAGGTCAGCTGTAGTTCTGCGTTACGACCGGGAGCTGTTACAATAACACAAAATCTATATTTTAAAGATGAGGTTAAAGTTGCGTGAAGATTTTTGAATCGTGTTCCTTCTCAGTTTTAAAGCAGGACTCTGGTGTGTTTTAAACAGTTCCCCTCAGATTTAGAGCTCGCACTCTCAAACCTCGACCAACATGGCTGATAATAGTAGCCTCAGTCCAGCTCCTCCAATCACGTCACTGGTTAACTGTAACCCTGTGAACTGTGTGTGCAAGTGTGTGTGTGTGCACCCAATGTCTTAAAGTCCAGACTTCTTCATGCGCGCACACACACACACACACACACACACACACACACACACACACACACACACACACACACACACACACACACACACACACACACACACACAAATATTCCATCAATGTCACATTGTTATGGTGCTTTTTTACAGTTTTGTGTTTCCCTGTATCTGCTTTGCTAACATGTTGATATTGTTTAGTATTCAGACTGTGTCAAAGGAGTGGACGTATCAACCTATTGGTTTGTGACGGTCGCCATCTTTTTTGGGGGGGGGGGGGGTGTCTGAGGGTCGGTGTCCACCTGACGTTTTTATCGGCAGCGTCTTACTTTAGTTGTTCCCCTTAAGGAAAGAGCGTTCGCAGCAGCCACTCCGAGCTCTTCTAGTTGAAAATCGTTCAACTTCCTGGTATTTAAGTCACCTGTGGATCACGTCGTGTCCCCACATCCTCCGTGTCAGTGGTAGTGGGGCCGTCATCCTCCAGAGGACGAACATCCTCCATTTGATGCTCAAGGTGAAGGGGAAAAAAAAATTAAACATACAGTCAAAAGCAGTGGAGCAGTGTCAGCCATACACACTGTTGTCATGGAGACTTGGCACATGCAGCGCTTTTATTCACAGCGCACAAACGCTTCATCCAATCACTCCCTGGTTTACAGCCAGCGCTTTTCTGTCCGAAAAAAAACCTGGCAAGTGGACACAGGCCCTTTAAGTGACATATCCAGATGTCAGGGTGGAAACCTCTCTCGTGATTGGAACGTCGCTGAGATAGTTTTTGTCCTTTTGACTCAAAACCTGAACTCAAATTTACAAAAAAAGACGTGTAACGACAGATTGAGACTCTTAGCATGCTTTGGTTAGGTTTACTGAGCAGACGGCTCTTATTTCTCACCTGGGTTCATAACAATCCGACAATTTGTTTGCAGCCACTTGAGTCGCCCCCCTGCTGGCCATTAGAAGTAATGCAGTAAGAAATGACTTCTGCATTAGCTTCTTTTAGAACCAATATGTAACGTCCATTTCTTCTGTGCAGTCTGTGTATTCAAGGTGCTTCCTGTAATACTGCTCCAGTTTGGGACTTCATGCTGCACACAGGCGCCGACGCCTCTTCAGTCTTGTAAATATGTTCTATCCTCAACCTGCTTTCAAACCGATAACCAACAGATCTGTGAGTTAGACACTAGTCAGCATGTTAGCGTGAAGACAGCGGCACATGGGGACTTTTATCTGCAAGTGTTTTGTTCTTTTTGATCCCCCGTCGGCTCCGTGTGGCTTCAAACTGAGCGACATGTCCGATGTGGGAACCTGCTGTTGTTCATGGCTTGGGTTTGTGGGAGGGGTTTGTGGGGTGTGGGAGGGTGTGGGGGGAGGGGTACAGTCTCGTACATCAGTGTTTGTTTTTTGCACCTTAATCCATTTTTCTACTCTGTTGTATTCTCAGACAGTTACCGCCTCGGTGACACACATGCTTGTACATAACATGAATAAACCTCCTGACAAACAGCTCCCACTGACTCTGTCTTTTTGGAGAAATTTGATTGTCACATCCTGCTGTCCAAACCGAGCCCCCTCAGAAGTCATGAACTTTGCGTGTGCAGCGTCTCAGTCACAGGAACAGACGGAGCTGTCGATCACTCTGTCACCTTCCTGCCTGCTCTGACTCTGACATTGACACAGAGGACAATGACTTTTGATCAGGATGCATTATATACATACACAGAAGCCATGCATGCAAGAATATAATGATGTAAATATTTCTATTATCTACTTATAAATATTGGAACAAACTATTGGTACGTGCAGTCGGAGGGACTATACGCAGAGGAGAGAAAATTAAATGTATCATAGCTTTTTAATTGGCTGAGACAGCTCAAAAAAAAAACTCAACAGGGATTTCTGAAGCCAGAAAAGGTTTGCATGTATGCAGTGCACATATGACCACGCACATTGATCTAAAATGGTTTGTCCTGCAGGGGGTGCTGTACACCAGGGCTCCATTTGTGCAGTAATAATGAGGGGAAGTGGAAAGATAGTGGAATAGATAAGCCAAACATTAATTTAAAATAATGTGTATAGAGTATGAAAATGACTTAGTTTGACAAAGATGAAAGAGATAAAAAGTATTTAAAGACGTCAGAGGAGAATAAATCACTGCATCACTCTTGTGCTGTATTAACAGAGATATTGAAGAGATACCTTCTCTAAGGGTCTTCTCTCTGCAGCACCATCCGGTCAAAGGTCAAACCTCTACAGCTCCTCAGAATCAGATGTAATCTCTAAAGAAGCAGCACCACCTAGTGGCCGTTTTAATTAACTGGTCTCGCTGCTGAGTTCAGGAGCAGAGAGGCTTTTGGAAATGAGGACGATCAGTAATAACTGCTGAATTTTCAGCAGATTTTACTGTATAGTTTTTGAGATAATTAAAGGTAAAGTCTGCTCCAATTGAATTATGACACTTTTATTGAAAGTTTATTGTCACCTGTCACAGATTTTTAAAAATAAAATATTAAATATGACTCAAATATCAATGGATTCTTATTCCTCATGTCCCAGACTGTAGTCCTGAGAATTCTGAGCAGATTTTACTGTATAGTTTTTTTAAGGTAAGTTCAACTCAAATTGCATTAAGACACTTTAATATATTAGTCATTTTGATTATTGTATTTAGAAAAATCTGTGATAGGAGACAAGAAACTTTCACTGGATTGCCAAAGAGTGGGCCTGGCAGATGGAGGCACTGCTTGCTACAGTCATGGCAGGCAACTGCTTTGGGCCCAGACCAGTAGCGGGTCCCTGAGGGCTCATAAAACCACAGCAGCGACCCAAAAATGACAGTAGGAAACCTCCATTAGGGTCCCCGTTTAAAAGCATCCACTTTTGTTGCCTTGCAAAGCATTGCATGCATTATTGGTGTGATTACCAAAAATAGAAAATAAAGAGGAATTATCCGTCTATAGGAGAGAAAAAAGAAACAGTAAAATACTGTAGGGGAAGGGGAGTAAGCTTCAGGACAATTGCAGAAATTATGGTGATAAATGTGTGTAACACTGCTGACATTGGACAACAGCATCTGTCATTCAAATCCTGAGCCAATTGGATGCAGCCTACAGCCAACAGGCATCTACCCCCTTTCACCAGGTGCACTAATCAAGAAACCAATCAAGGAGTCAGTGAGAAGGCAGCAGGAGACAGTCATTCCTAAAACAGTCAAGGAGAACTTCTGAAAGAAAAACACTGCTTACAACCCTGGACACAAAGCTGGACTCAACTGAACTGAGACTTCAAGCCCTTGAGGAGCTGCTGTGCTGCTGAGGAGGAATGTGTCAGGACTGAACACTGGTCAGGCCATATTGCTGGAGCAAAGAAGATGGCGAGCTAAAGGAGCAACTTCAAAAGACTCAAGATTCCCTCAAAAGGCAGGCCTCAAGCCTAGCTATCTGGTTAAAGGGTGTGGTAGGATTTCCCCTACCTAAATAAACATTTGAATTCGTTGGACATCTGCACACACATGACAAATAACTGCAGTACGTGTAATGTGTTTGGTGCATTGATTTATACGACTAGAATTGGGAATATTTAACCAATGTTGTATGGAGGGTAAAAAGTGCCCTTCAGAATCTGTTAATTGAAGGCCTATTTTCTTTTATTTAACTTGTGGTATTTTCCTTGATTAAGTTCAAGTATTTTTTTGTTATTTGTTACAAATTGAACTTTGAAATACACAACCTGTTATCAACATTCTGTGTCGTGTGTTTAATTAATTCTCCACCAGCTCCAAGAGTCACATCTTAATTTGTTATGTCTTGTTTTTTTGAAAATGTATTATTTATAAATACATGTTTGATTTAAAGTAAATTTTGTATCCTGAGTGTTACATGTGGGTTGTAGGGCCCCCAATTTTACCCAGGGCCCCAACAGACTCTAGAATCGCCACTGCTGGTAGAAATTGTTTGGCAGCCACATCCTTCCTCACAGTGTGCAATATTAACCTTAAAAACAAACAACAGTGCAATTATATAATGTGAAAAATATGTGTGCAATAAGAAAATGTATTTATATTTTCATTTCAGTGTACAGTGTTCCCCTTGTTATTTTTTTTCGTATCATATCTTTGCTTTAATACAGTGTATAACTTCGGTACAGTTTATTTTAAATCACTTAGCTGTTACTGCAACCTATTTATTTTTACTTTTACTTTTTTTTTTTTTCTTACAATGCTATTCTATTTTATATATAATTTTAACTTTTTTTTGTAGAAGCTGGCTCAGGGAGAAACGCACAAGAATTCCAATGTACCTGTAGTGTCCTGTACCTGTGCAAATGGCAATAAACATCTATTCTATTCTCACGACTACTTTTATTTTGAAGGCTGGGACCGGAAGTGGCACTGGTACTCCATGTTGGCGGACTTGATGGTGTCATGTCACACTCAGCCAGTCGTCCAAGGGAGCGCCAGCCAGCAGGACTGACTGTCGGTGTGGATATGAGAGGAAGTCAGATGTGTTAACCGCGTATCAGCCGGTGAACAGGCCGCTGCAGCATCCATCAGAGCGGGACTGCCCGACCGCCCCGGAGCCTGCTGCCGTTTCATACCAACCGGCTAGCTCGCTAATCTCAATCCCCCAGTTTCATCATTTAGGGGCGTTTTAAGGGACGACGGTGAGGGGAAAGCGTGGCCTCTGGCTAGCAACGTACGACTGCGTTACCAGCTGCCCTGGAGAGCTAAACACCCCGTTTCTTATACGTATCAACATCACGCTGAGATGGGTGAGTAACGTAGCCAGCTAGCGCTAACCAGTGTTACGGTTTAACGAGTTACCCTGCTAACTGATGATTCTCAGAAGAATGTATCGGTGGTTGTTGCAATTCGTAATTTGTAATTGAAGGGCGGTTAATCTACAACAACGAAGGTACAACCTAGGAGATATAGATTAATTTAAAGAAGGGAACTACGACAACAACCGATATATGCGACTGAGAGTCACCAAATGACACGGTAACTAGTTAAACGGAAACACCAGCCTACCCAGCTAACAAGAACTGTTTTACGTTCATTTTAACCCCCTAAATGTGTTTTTCCTGATGAATGAAGACACCCATTAGCAGCCATGTAATGTTAACAGTTTTCTAATCATCCTTACAGTGATTCCACCACTGTATTGCCTTTTGTTGACTTTAGTTTTGTTATTTTAACGTTAGTGGGAGAAAAAGGCTGACTAGCTAAAGTGTGCGCCTGCGTGTCAGCTTCAGATCTCGGGTGGGGTAGCTGCTGCTTCTCTGACTCTCCATCCACTCTCTCCTCCATCACTGGTCGTGATCCCCCCGCCTTGAAGCCGTGTTTAATTTGAAGATATGATGTCTAATTGTCTGATGTGATTCATTTGGGACTGGAGATGCTAAATGAATGGAGCCACATCCCCCTGATGAGCTGCTGATGGTGTAGATGGCACTCCTCCATCTCCACAGCTGTTATGCAATAGGATCCAGCAGCCCACTTTGTGTTGCTGTTTATACTGCACTGCTCTCTGTAATACTGATGAATGGTTATAAACTCATATTGGTTCATTCTGAGTTTAAATGCATGTTAACAGATTGCATTTATTTCAGAATGACATCCAGAACAATCTTCTTTCGACAGTTCAGGAGATATTACACAATGTTTAATCCCTCATGTTCTCATTTGGTGTCTTATCGTTGTGGATTGATGTGTGCTGCTGTGCATTGCGCGCCGCAACTGACGGCACCAACCAGGTCAATGCAACAGTGTCTGCAATCATTATGCAATGTATCATCATCTGGTTTGTAGGCACTGTGCTGGCATGGCTTGAAATCCCAGTGTTATTGTAACAATCTGAGATGATTAAAATGAATCTTCTTCTCTACGATCGATAAAACGAGCGAGAAAGCGGCGTGTCAGCCTCCAGAGTAATTAGAGGCCGAAGCTGGACCAAACCTGACGGGTCAGTCCTATTCAGGTTTTGCTGAGACTGTAGATTGTGAGTTAAAATGCTGCCAAAACCAGACTGTAGCTCATAAAGAAAAGGGTTTTTAAGATGCGTGCTTTCATAAGATATATTTTATAATGCTGGGAGGTATGACAAACAACGTATCTCACTGTATTTATCCAAGTTATACCGGTTTCATGGTATATCGCAGTATTTGCTTTTTGCTTGGGCACAGGCAGGAGGGCGAGCAAACCCGTATTCAAGCGACCTCCGACCCGTCTTTGGTTTCACTTTTTCACCAGGGCTGTTTGATGTGGTCAAAGCAGATCATGTTCTTGGTTTTTCAAGACATGCTTTTTCTGCTGAGGTGGTGGAGTAAATTGCAAGTGTTGCCCCCTTTAGGTTGCTCAGTTGGTTGTACCTGCACTCTACCCAGTGTGCCCTTCAGCCGTGCAGCAGTAAAAAGTTTCCCCCCCTCAATAGAGAACACAGCCTTTTGCAACATTCACCGGGATTGCATTTGCAGTGTATGAAAAAATAATTTCATACAAGAACTACCAGTATTCAATACGAACTGGTAAACCGCCCAGCACTACTGTGATGTACAGGTGTGATATCAGACTGTTAATCAGGATATGAAGCCTGTTGATGAGGTGTTGATCAGCTGTCAAATATCACAAATTGCATCTTTATCAAGCATCTCCGAGGACGGCCACGAGCTGCTTTCATCTCACAGAGTCAGGAGCAACAAATGATGCTGATTAATCACAGGAATGGTGAACTGATCCATAACATTTGATGGATGGATGAGCAGCAGTTATTAATCGTTGGTTCACTTTCATGTGGCTGACAGTGAAGCCGTCTCCTCACTCATCGTCCTGATAATGGATTACAGAGAAAATGAAAGGGGAAATAAATACGCTCAAGCCATGATTCTCAGTAGGCGCGCTGGTCATGAACTAAAGTCTGCCTCCATGTTTGTTTTTCCTGAAGTCAGAAGAGTGGACTCACCACTCTGAATATATAAAGAAGCCAAGAACAAGATACTGTATGTGTCAGAATACACATCCTTCAGATGCCGTCTTTAACTTGATTCTCCTTTTTTAAAGACTGTATGAGGTTGTTTTTTTTTTAAACACTTTGTTGCTCTAACATCGTGTCCTAACAACACACGATATCGTTGCATCGTGCACGATGGGAGCGCTCGTTGTCCACACTACATCTGTTAGATATTTCCTTCTTTGCGCTGTGAATTTCAGTTTCCCCTCGCATACATTCTGACATGCGGAGCTTTTGTATTAAAGGTGGTCAAACAGAAGAGTGGTGACTCAAATCACAACGCTCAGACGCTCGTCAATAAACGGTTGATATAACGTCAAAGCTCAACATTCAACACAGACATGGATATTATTAATCCACTGTTATCTCCAATCTCTGTCAAACAAGCTAATAAGCTCTGTTGAGTGATAAAAGCTAGTGCCTTGTAGAGCCCCCTCGTTCCTCGTCCATGTCTACACTAGCGACAGAAAGGACATTAGAAAGGGGGCGTCGGGGGCAGCTTCATGCTGCGTCACTCCCGACAGTTTGGACATTCAGAAAGGAAACAATTGAATCAAGCTGATTTAGTCCCTGGCATCGCATTCTTTAAGGACAGATTGTTACACTGATTACATTTTAACTATCACCATCACGACTATCTCCAGATAAATTGATTTCACCTCTTAGCGAGATGATGACGTTGTTCAGTCATGAAGTTAAACTGGAAGAAAACCGCTGAGTGTGGCCACATGAAGCTCGCAGCCAGAGAGCATGGCCTGGAACTCAGTTTGACCTTACCGCTCGCTGTATGTCAATCTGCATGATGTCATTGTGTATGTTTGTAGTGTAAGATGTGTCAGTGATACAGCATGTTCAGTTAATGAGGTGTAATGTAACCAGAGCAGCAGTACACTGAATAATGGGGGGGGGGGGGGGGGGGGTGTTTGTCAGTAAAACATGGATGACAACTGTAACGCATGTTTGTAGAGCTGCTGCAGCATACCATCAGTCCATATGGCATAGACCGGCATGCAGTTAAACAAACAGACACGCATACATAACCATAGCTGCTCTTTAGTGCTGACCATGCTGCTTTATCTTCCTCCTGAACTTCTCTCTGTTGGTAGAATCTAAGTATTTGTGGGACATTTCGTTGGGTGCTTCAATAAGGAGAAACAACTGTATGCTTCTATTTTCCTGTTGTATTGCACTCTTTGTTTTTTGTATTTATTGCTTTAATTATATAACCAGTTTGCATATTTGTCAACACTTCTTTTTTTGTCAAAGTCACACTAAGCGGCATCCTCCGGTGTAAAATCCTGCAGTTTCTTGAGTGTCCACTAGAGGCTGGCTGCAGAAGCACAGGAAGTCACATACACACCACAGCCCCTCACATGTTACAAAAAAAACAAAATAGGTCTGATTAGCTCATGTCTCGATCGGCACACACTGTATAGGGGGGGGGAATTTTCTTTAAACTGCTCCATTTTGATTTGATGAACGATACGTGTTATCCATAGTAAGGCGCGTAGCTGACATGATTGACAGCTGGGCGTGTTGTAACAGTTCGTCAGGAGGCTTAAATCCCACCTCAGCTCCGATTCTCAGTCTGTCGTTAGGTTCACAGTTGTTTTTTGGGTTTCTGTTGTGCTCTGTTTTGTTGGAGCTTGGGTTAGAGATGGAGTTTCTGTAGGAATGAAAGACAGAAAACATTTGTTGGTTTGGTACCCTGTGTCATAAAACATGCTAATACACCAGCACTATCTCCTACAGGTAGAAGGCAGGTGAATTTATTGACACTATATCTATCATACAGTTGATCTAATCAACATCAATATCGAATGCAAAGTCTCAAATGATGAACATCTTAAGATATTCCTCTGCCACCTTATCTCTTTGCCATTCATTCTGTCGTGGGTTGCAGGTAGTTGGACTCGATCCCAGCACACATTTGAACAGTTGCCAGTTTATCTCTGGTCTGCAGAACATGCTGGAGTGTTTTTTTTTTTGCTTGTGTTTGACACCTCTGCTCACACTTTGAAGCTTTAGAGGTTTTCTCACACCTTTGGTTCATTTGTTTGCAAAAAAAAAAAAATAGTTTGATGTTCTACCATGTTGGCCTCAAGTTCTGGACCAAGGTCCAAAATTTTCAATCCTAGACCTTGAAAAACATACTGGCCAAAGTTGTCTCTTTCTATATGTTACGTAAATGCCATCATCCCTCTAGATGAAAACATCTCTCAGTCTTTATTCATGAACTGTTTCTGTTTCCAGATAACCTAAGTGACGCCCTGGAGAAGCTGAAGCTAGCGTCTTCAGACAGCGCCACAGACAGCGTGGAGGGCTGCCTGGACTGCCTGCTCAAAGCTCTCGCCAACAACAGTGAGTAGAGTCTGAATCAACATCCATCATCCAAGATCCAAGACATTTAATATTGAGTATCTGCTGAGCCGAATTGTGTACCAGTAGTTGTGTGTTCCTCGATGGGGTTGTGCTTTTGGTAACACACATCTTTAATCTGCTCATCTTATTTCCCTCTGTTCTCTTATCCACACGCGCACACACAGGCATACACACCGGAAGTTCGCTCAAGACGCTCAAATGAGATTACTCGCGTTTTGAAAAGTTCCACTCGATAGTCAGTTTTCACATCAGGTGATCAGCATATGAGGAGGCCTTTCACAGGAATTATCCTAAACTACGAGTGCATGATTGGACTGTTGCACGGTGATCCAGGGTGGCTCAATGGCGCGGTTTAATTGCACCGCCCTTTTTATATGTATTTAGCACATTTGTTTGTGGGTCAGGGGTCAGAAACTGGCCTGCCAGAAAAAATAGCCGGCCTGCAATATTTTTATAGTTGTGACTTTTACTTATTTTATTATTTTTTTAACAACACAGCAGACAGCGCCTGGTGCTGAAGCAAAGCTATTACCAGAATCACCTCCTCTTTTGCCTACAAAACAAGCTCAAGATAATTCATTTATTTTAAAAACCTGTACAGTACGATTTGGCTACAGGATGATATGTACATGTTAGAGCTGTGATTATTCAGCCGTCCTTGACTTTAGCATGCATTGATGTGACTACAGTTCATTCTCTTTGCCTGCAGACACCGAGGCCAGCATGAAGATCCAGGAGATGGCGGTCCTGCCCCTGCTCCCCGGCCTGCTAAAGCCTGAGTCCTCCTACACTCCAAAAGTAGCCAACATCATAGCTGAGTTGGCCAAAAACGGTGAGATTTGTGTTTTTTTTTTTTTTTTCAAAGCCTCTCAACCCAGAAGCACTCTGACTCTCTGTTCCTCCAGTTTTCAGTTTTTACACTTCCTCCTGCTCTCATCCTTTTTAGTTTTTTTCTCTGTGAATACGTTGATGGTAAAGTGACGCCGTCGTGTATAAAAGATAAATCTGAAGAATCAAACAATAACAGGTTTGACTGACGGGCTGTTTCAGACCTGGGCATCGTTTTAGCGACCCTGCTTGGCATTTCAAAGCTAAGCTGTCTGTGACTGAGGGGTTATTGTGTAAGGACTCAAACCTTGCATAACTGCTGTGTCAGAGAGCTTCCATTTTCATAATGACTCTGTGTGAGCTCGGAGAAGCTTTTAAAGTCGAAAAAAGCCGTCTCGAATGGAACTCGGGGAAGAAAAGGTTCGGGATAATGAATGTTTTTTTTTAGCAGCTTGCAAGTCTGCAGCTAATGATCACTCCCCAGCAGTTTGCCAAGCTTGGCAGCAACCCGCTGGCATTTATCTGTCACCGCTTCCGGAAAAGTCTGCGAGCAGCCAAGTGACTGCTGGGCTAAAGACGACCGCCTTTCTGTCTGACAGTTTGAACCGACTCGATTGTGTAAAGCGGCACCAGCTGAGATTTTATGTTCAAACCTCTTTGTCTGATTAGCATTAATCACCGTTGATAAAGACAATTTCAAATGCAGAGGATCCAACATGGCTGCCCAAATAACAATGTGGTTAAAATGTGAACTTTTCCACGTTCATTACATGGCGTCTCTGGTCTTAGAGGGGACATATTATGAAAAATCCACTTCTACAGTGTTTCTGAACATATATTTGGGTAACTACAGACCCACAAAATGTGAAATAAACCTATCCAGTCCTTTGTTTGTGGTCTGCGTAAGTCTTACATCACAGAGAAAAATGCTCCGTTTCAAATTTTCTCTCCTTGTGATGTCACAGTGGGATTCTGGTTTAAAAAAAAAATCCCCTCCCCTCCCCTGGTATCTCCACCCATGGACTCCACCCCCCAGCCTAGAACACAACTTTTTCACAGGTTGGCCATTTTTATTCTCGCAAGGTGGGGGTCATTTCATTTAAAGAGACACACACACCAAAATGGAGCGTTCTGAGAGAGCTGGTTTATACAGGGTCACAAACCTCCTCTGGTGCTTGATTCATGTTATATTTTGACCACAGCACAGATGTTTCATTTAGACCACAGGGGACTGTTTGAAAAGGTGGAGAAGGGGGAGAATATGTCCTCTTTAAGTTAGAGCTGTATACTTGGTGTTAGACGTAATAAATGAACACTTTCTGTTTTCTCTCACTCCTTTCGGGGCTTTGTGATAAAGCATCCTAGTTTAGCTCGATGGTTGTTATTAGGATGCTACAGACGGCAAATGATCCTGTTGGCTACGTCCCTGTTAACAAGTGGTGAAAAATTCATCCAGTTGTGTGGATTGGATGAATATTATGTTCTATAGCAGTGTTTCCCCTACCATTACATGAGGGGGGGCAGCCCGATTTATTTTTGGGCTTTTTGTGTCTTTATTGTAGGGATAGGATAGTGGATAGAGTCGGAAATCAGGGAAAGAAGTCATTTAAGGATACCTTTCCGATAGAAAAGGACAGCTGTCATTAAAAGTAACACTTGACCACCAAGATTCCTTCAAGTGTTTGAGTTGGCGTCCGTCTGCCCGCGCCCCCCCAAAGCTGTAAACCTTGTTTTTTTTTTAATGCAATTGAGGCACTAAAAAAAAGACATATAGCACTTTCACACATGCTCAAAACTCCTGAAGTTTTAGCGTTAAGCTGAATGTGTGAAAGCAAACAGCCACATTTATTTTATTCTGACTCCTGCAAGCCTCCTGGTATTTCTTCCACAGAAAGTCAAAGTTGTTCCTTGTACTTGTTCCTTGCCTTTGGAAGACACCCTTCTCCTCCTCTCAGCTCCAACATGGAAAGTCTCCTGTCGTGATATCTCGATAATTTATTCTTTCCTCAGAGGAGCTGGTTATGTCAACATATGAGTGTGTTTTACTACAAGTCAGTTGCACTCAGAGACCTTGCTGTACATGATAACACACCAAACCGACGAATACATTCGGTTTTTATGTTTCTACAAAAAAATGTTTGACCTCAAAGGTGCAGACCTGTGCTGGACGTCCTCAATTGTTGCTCTTTGTTTGCCGTGTCACGTTCTTCTTCATTGAATTTGTTGGCGGGCTACATGTTGTTGCTCTGCTGTGATGATGTCACACTATTACGTAGCTGACACGGCTATCCCCATCCGGCGTATGTTCCGCTTACCAAGTGGAAACATTAGCAAGATCAGGATTTACCCTACCAAACTGTACTGGACCAATCCGGACTGCTTGGTGGGGATGGGGGAGGATGGTGAGGAAGAATGTGCTGATAGACCATGTTGGTTTTGGATCAGCGTCAATTTTTCCTTTTCCTTTATTTCATCTCTTTTGGATATCCTGGTCGTGTAGACTCCTCCAGTTACCTGAGTAGAGAGCAGATTGGTGGTATTTACTTCCTAGAACAAGTTTCACTTTTCAAGTTTTCACACTGACCTGTTTTGTTACTCCTCTCCCTCCCTCAGAGTTAATTCGGAGTCCCTGTGTGGAAGCCGGTCTCATCCCTCCTCTCATTCAGCTGTTAAACTCCAGCGACCAGGAGGTTCTCCTGCAGACCGGCAGAGCTCTTGGCAACATCTGTTACGACAGCCGTAAGTAGGAGTTTGCTTTTTCTGAGGGAACATTGAATCCCTCATGAGCCCCGTCAACACCATCAACAGAGCTAATGGAAAATCAGTCGTAAAATTGTTGTTGCAGCACACCGAGCTTTGATCTTCAATAAAGTGTTTCACAGACAGAAACCTTTCACAGGGTTGTAGCAGTGCATGCTGGGAAATACTGCAGACACAGAGAGGGAAATGCAGTGGTTAGGGAAATGACACTCTGAGATCAATGTGTTTATTTGACCCTCATTAGCGGCTGTATTTTGGAGTCTGGAGGAAAACAAACACAGTGATGACACATATTAACGAGAATCAATACCACAAACACATAACCAGCAGTTAAATACAAGACATAAGAGATTTATTCAAGCTGAGTACGGCTGTCCCCTAAAAGCCAAAAAGTTGCATTTTTCAGTCCAGTTCTGCACAATTTTTCAGCTGCATTATTAAACACAAATAATGACGATAAACATGTCGTATCTGTCACGGCGGCTGGTGAGACAAGAGTTCGCTGTTACATCTCTAAAATTATGTATTTCTCTGGTTTTGATAACTGTTGGAAATATTTGAGGTACTCAACAAAAAAATACAACATACAACATACAACATTTTTTACATTGTTTTGGGGGCTTTTTTAGAGATAGGAAAGTGGGGAGGTACATGCCGGAAATGCGTCACAGGTCGGACTTGAGCCCGGTTTGCCCGCTTGGAGGATAAGAGTCTCTGTACATGGGGCGCAAGCACCAACCAGCACACTACTGGCGCTACTACTTTATTGGTTCAGATATTTCAGTGTAAAAATTATTCATGTTGTATCTTAAAGTGATGTTTAAACTTATCGGTTGAAAGAGAACCCGTTGAGAATTTGGAAATTGACCTGGGGGGGGGGGGGGGGAGAGAGAATTAGAGTTAAAGCCTGATTCTGCGGCCAGCTTTAGAGGCTTTAATCACAGCTGTCAGTTCTGGTGCATGGTTTCTCCTCGGGTTGAAAAGCCGGACATCTTTGGAATCTGCTGGGAAGTGACATTTGTTTGAGTGGAGGGAGGTCTCCGTGAGCTGGCGTGGATTTATGAAAGACGCACGGGGGAGAGTGTGGAGAAGCAGCTGCTCGCCATCTTAAAGAAACACGATGTAGTGAAGAAGAAGCTGCGGCAGTTTCTTCAGGAGGATAAAAGGAAACCTATTCAGACCGACATGATGAAATAAGGTTTAATTTACTGCTTTTCTCTAGAGTGTACACTGACATTTCATCTTTAAGGAGTAAGAAACCTCTAATCCTCTTAAACGCTGAGAGATCAAGGAGTTTGATTATTTCACCTCTATCGAGACGATTTTTATCAACCATCATTTAATCTGTATGTTAACCTGTTTTATTCCTACATTGTATTTATTTTATTGTTTGTTTTTTGTGTCGTAAAGCCCTTTGTAACGTCGGTTAAGTGCTATAAAAAACAAAAACTTGATTGCTATAGCATTAACAGAAGAGAAACAGAAAATGTCATCCACATGGCGTTGCTGTGTTGCTGAGGCAGCCGAGAGTGAATGAAAGTAGCAGACGCACTGGTACATAACGGGCTGACTCATGTAACGCTTCCTTTGGCAGCTGTTCTACCAGACAAAGCCTCCCAGAGAGACAGTCAGCAGTACTGTGAATTTATTGTCTCTCCAAAGTAAAGTGTACTGGTCATTAAAGGGGGTTTGATCCGGAAACAGACCCTGAAAACAAAGGCTTGATTTTACTAAACATATCCAAACTCAATAATCTGTAACTTACTTCAACATTTTAAAGATACTAGCCCCTTTCTTTTGATGCCATTGACGGTATTTCGTTTGGCTGCAACAAAATTCTTGTATTTTTCTGAAGCGTGCAGAAATTAAACCAAAATATCTCAACAATAATTGAAAGGCAGGTTCCTCCAGATCCACTTAATAAGATTTTGGTTGAAATTGTCTTTAGTTCCTGACAGACATTAATAACTCATGTTCTCTGAAAAGGGAACAAAGAAAATCTGTCATCTGTATCAGTTGTAAGCCTCTAAAAACTTTGACCAATGTCTGCCACGAGGTACCAATCTGATGAACCAATCAGACGCCTCCCTGCTCGTTGTCTACCTATACTGTGAGTTTACTTGCCGCTGAATGAGACATGAAACAACGTAGTTTCTACGCAATGCAAGAGATGAGCTGAGGTCCACTTCTGGAGCAACGGCGCTCGTGCATGTAAGTGAGGGGGCGTGGCTTTAGAGGGAGCACAGAGGGGAGGGGGTGGGTGTGGACGGTGCACTTGGGGAATGCTACTTTCAAAATCATGCTAGTTTTCGCACCTTGCCTTTAATGGATTGTTGTGTAATTTGGCACATCCATTAATTTCCTCGTTAAGATGCTTTTGATCAACTTTGGTGACGCTCTGAATTTCCCTGTAGCGCCACCAACAGTTTGAAATGAATGTAATTTTTGTGATCGGGCTGCAACAAAAATATTATATATTTCACAAGTGTGCAGGGTTAAGCCCCAAGTATCTTCACAATGAGTAGAGAAATTGCCATGAAATTTGGCACATCCATTCATTTCCTTGTAATGATGCTTCTGATCAACTTTGGTGATCCTCTGAATTTCCTATAGTGCCACCAACAGTTTGGAGTTAACGTAATCCTTTTGTATTTAATGTTTTGGGTGCAATGAAATTATTGCATTTTTCTGAAGTGTCCAAGGTTCAGACTAAAATATCTTTACAATATTTGGATAGATTGCCTTGAAATTTGGTACGTCCATTCATTTTCCCTTTTAAGATGCCTTGGATAAACTTTGGTGACCCTCTGAAAATTCCTGTAGCGCCACCACCAGTTTCAAACTTATGTCGTTTTTTGGGTTTGAATGATTTGGCTGCAGGCTAGAACTTTGTAACTCTACGCTGCGTCAATTCAAGTCAAAGAGAAGAAATGACAGAAAGATGAGCCAACATTTAAAGACGTCACCGAAGGGTGAACTAACAAGATTTTTAAATTGCCTTTAAATTGCCTTTAAAAAAAATCAGAGAATCTGAAAAGACCAAGTACTTTGAGTTTTCTGTTGAATCTTTACACCTTATTTACACAACTTTCTAAAGTGGGCAAGGTTAAGCCCAAAATATCTTCAGTGATAAAACACATTGCCTTCAAATTTGGTACATCCATACTATTTCCCTTTAAGTTGCTTTTCATCAATCTTGGTGATGATCTGAATTTGTCTTTTTGCTGTAGCGCCACCATCAGTTCATGTTAATGTGATTTTATTTTCCTAAATTGTGCAGGGAGAGCTTTAGCTTTATTCTGTTAGCACACAAAATTATTCAGCAGAAGTTAAAACATTATGGCCAACAATTTAATGTTGAAGTTTATTAAACCAAGCTGTACTACATGGATATAAATATTTAAAAAGTTATAAAATAAGCCTCATGTGAACATGTTTTCCATGAATGAATATTTGAGGCCATAATTATTTTGTTAATTGTAATGTTTTATTCAGTATTTGGATGTATTTTCAACCTTAGTTTGCATTAATTTGTATGTTTTTGTACTGCTTACGTAATATTCCTTTCCCATGTATTTTTCAGGTTGTGTTTGACTTTAATTTATTTACTTTTTATCCTTTGCTTTGTGGTTGATTTGTGTCCTGGCCTCTTTGTTTTGCAGATGAGGGCAGGAGTGCAGTTGACCTGGCAGGAGGCGCTCAGATAGTAGCTGATCACATTAAATCGCTCTACCAAAATACTGAGCCGGAAAATGAGAAGCTCTTGACTGTCTTTTGTGGCATGCTGATGAACTATAGCAATGATAATGGTAATGACCATCTTTCCCCCCCAAGAACAACTGTTGACTAATCTCCACTAATCAGCGGATGTTCTCTTTCTTATACACAGACCATGATTGTTTTTTTAATCACATAGTTTGGTTGAACTTGAAGATTCTGTGATTTTACCTTCTTCATCTGAATTTTCTCCTGCTGTTTCTATCATGCTCTCTGTTGCTTTTCCATCTTCACCTCTGAGGTAATCTGCAGTTAAATATATTTCCTGAGAGTCTGGTCTTATATTAGGAGTACCTTTCTACTTCCTCTACAGTGTTTCCCACACATAGACGATACCTGGGCGGGCCGCCCAAGTATATTTCAAGCGTGTTTTATTTATTTTTTATTTATTTATAAAATTGCTGCACACAGCGCTTTTCAAACTTTTGGAAGAAAAAAAAAAACCCTCTCGACTCCTGCGGGGAGATAAGACGCAGCAAAACCTAAAGAGCAGAATCACATCAGCGTCAGAGAGAAAGAGAAGGTTCTGTCTGCACATCCCTCTCGTAAAAGCACAGATGGAGGTGTCTTGCTCCGATCAAAACTGAAGCTTCTCATGGCTTTGTTTTAATAATGTTAATGTTCAGCTGCTTGCTGCTGATGCTGAACTAATATAAATAACAGAACTTTTCAAAAAGCGAGGCGTACTCCTGGTGTTTGTGTCTGTGCGCGTGCATGGATAAGATGAGCAGATAAAAGTTGTTGCAAAAACTAAATTAATTAAGAGGAAATAAACACATTTGATTAAAATACAAACTCCCCCCTAAACCGCGATCTCCACCGCCCAGGTATCGCGTCATTTTGTGGGAATCACTGCTCTACCAAACTCCTATAAGTTTTGAATTATTTACAGTCTCATCAGGTAGATCAGAATCAGCTAGTTGTCCGATGTCTGTATGGTAGGATGATGATGTCGCTCTCTTTTTATGTTTTAGATTTAAATATCGAACCAATGATTGTATAGATTGCCTTTAAATTTGGTACATCTGTTCATTGTCCCTTCAAGATGGTAGTGATCCTCTGCATTTCCATGTAGTGCCACCAACAGTATAAAATGAACACCATTTTTGGGTCTTCAATGATTTGGCAGCAACAAAATTAAAGTGTGCAGGGTCAAGACTAAAATATCTTAACAGTAATTGGATGGATTGCCTTGAAATTTGGTAAATCCATTTGTTTGCCCTTTAAGATGCGTCTAATAAACTTTGGTCACCCTCTGAATTTCCTGTAGCGCCCCCAGCAGTTTCTAATTGACATAATTCATTTGTATTTAATGTATTGGGTGCAATGAAATTATTGCATTTTTCTAAAGTGTGCAAGGTTTAGACTAAATCTAATCTAATCTTCATCATTTATCTGCTCTGTTTGGGATGCTAAACCAGGTGATTTTTCCCTCCACTGCGTCCCTGCTTGCATCTCGTTTTCCGCTCTTTGCTGCTGCACTCTGTGTCTTTGTGATAGCCGAGCTTGTTGAGAACAGACAGTGTGTGATCTGACACACTCAGACCTCCTGCCAAGGTGTCTTTTGGCCCTCGACCAAGTCTCTGATGTGTTTGGCTGATTGATGAGAGGGCTTTTGGTGGCTCTCACAGAGTGGATGAATTTTTGTGGCTTTTCTGCAGCTTTCAGCAGCTTTCTGCATCTCGCTGACGCTTCATATATAGTTAATGTTGAGACAACTCCCCATTTATTCACTCTGAATCAGCTGCTGCAGTTAAAAGACAGATACAAGTGTGGTATTAGAACAGGTCCTGATCTGTCCATTAGTCATTGTATTTGAAGGATTATACAATCTCATTAATGGGTTGAAGTAACATACCATGAGATAGCTTTTAGAAATTCTGGGTAACAAATTTCAGATTCATAGTGAACCCTTGAATCTTGAAACAAAAATAAAAACACTTCATCACTCCCTTTGCGGCCACCAGACTCTTATAAAAACACTTATTTTACCTTAGCAGCGTGCATTGCATGTGTTTATCCACCACTGCCTCAATCAGTGTTTTGTGATTTATAAATATTGTTTAGGATCCTTGACACCCATTTTAAACATCTGAATTACTGAAATGAACCAATGGTGGCAGCCCTAGCACAGCAACTCCCTTCTTCTGGGAGGTAAAATTACCAATTTTGTCAATGGAGTTTGGTGGCACTGATGGGAACGATGTAACAGCTGTTTCTGCCTTAATGAATACGTTTGTACCTTATCAAAACGTTATATTTCTGTAGGGATTCTCTCTGTAATGTTGTCAGACAAAAAAAGGCACATGTAGTTGACATATTTGATTGGATTTATTAATTCAAAAAGGCAAGTTTGCAGCTTTTCAGCTGCCGGATAAATCATCTACTAGAGTGAGTCCAACACTTATTGTTCCCATTTAGACCCCAAAATATGGGAAAAAAATACACTGGTTGAAGAGGAGGAGAATATGTGACCTTGTGACAAAATGTGGCTGCTAGGTCGATGCATTTAGATCAAATGAAAACTGTAAAATGATGCAGTGGCCTTTTAATGTTTAAAGAAGTTTTGGCTTTATTAGCACTTCGAGAAAAACAACCTTGGTCCCTTTTGTGTGGGTAAAGCCTTATATCAGGTTTTTCATTTAATCTCATTGTGTCACACACCTTGTAAACGTCTGCGGAGGCTTTGTTGATCTTCCAAAAACACATGTATCTGTTCTGTTGGCTTTCCTGCTCTCTTTTCTACGGCTTTATTGGGGTTTGCTTGTCTCGACACTCAACAAGAATCTAAAAGCTTTAAGACGTTGTTCTTTTCTCTTCTGTTGATTTCATCCACCATCTTTTCATCCACTCCGGATTCTAAAATTAAAATGTATCTTGATGTTTTGCTCCTCAGGTGTGTCTAATATTTCATCCACTTGTTACCCTCTAACGACGGACAGTTACATTTCTTTTTAAGGTTTTGGAGTCTTAAATGATGACTCAGCTTTACGTCATCGAGAAATTTACAACTTGTGTCTTGTTTTTATTAAATGATAGTTCACCATGCAGGGTTTTAATGTCGTAGTGAATGATCTACCTAATTGTTTTTGGTAAAATCTGACTGTGTGTGCTCAATGCTCTGCCAAGTAGTCAGAATTTGTGATTAACCATTTAGTAGTTTGGTTAGTAAGTTGTGTGAATGCAGAATTACTGGCAAGTAAAACTTCTGGATAACAGCAGCTGATGGTCACAAATCAAAATCACATGAAAAATGTACATGCTGAACATATTGTAAAAGTCTTTCAGTTCAATAGTTTGTTTCACAATTACTTTCAAGTAGCAATATGTAACTCTGACACCTAGTGTTTAAAACGAGTACTGCAGTCCGTACTCTGAACAAACATTGTAGAGAGCTGTGCCCCGCCCCCTCCTCTCTAGAGTCCATGCTCACACAGGTCACCATGTGGTGGACACTGAAGCTTCAGTGTTTATCCAGCTCTGCATCGGTCTGTAAACCTTTCTGTGTTCTAACCTCTCTCCATTTTTCAAAAGCATCTCCAATATTGATCCTAGTTTGAGCACGTTTCTGCTCGTGGAGCTTATTAGAAACATGCAGAGGCTTTTTAGGTCGGGTACAATCACTTCTATCTGAACCACTTCTCTTGCCCGCTTCCATCGCTACAACACTGTCTCAGACTGTGCAGCACAACCAACGTGCATATCTTAATACACCTCTTTGTCGGGGCAAAAATATGCATTTCAATTATTTCTAAGTTAAGAGGATTGATGCAAACAAATGTCAATGATCAGCCTTAATAAACTGAAACATCACTGAAGTTAATCTATATATGACTTTTACACCAAAAATCTGGAACTGCGTGCAATCTTTCATGTGTAAACTGGACGAAGCTATCATATCTACCGCTTCTTTTCAACCTCCTTTGTCTCCTTGTCAACTGTCTGCACTCTAGCTTATCTAATGGGTTATCAAACTGACCGTCTGTAGTCTTGTTCAGCTCGTTAAATAACTTGCATGTTTTATTTGGGTCTAAAAGCCAAAATTCTGTTTTAAAGTTTAAGATTCTATTACAAAACAAACGAGATCGATACCATGACAACTAATGAACTCTGAACAAAATCCACACCGTTGCCTTTTGTGTTTTCTTCACTTCTACTTTATGTTTGGAGCACATGATCGTCTGCTTATCTTTCCCTGTCTTCGTTTGTGTTTCTGCAGATTCCTTACAAGCCCAGCTGATCAACATGGGGGTGATTCCCACTCTGGTGAAGCTGCTCGGCATCCATTCCCACAACACAGCCCTGACAGAAATGTGTCTGATTGCCTTTGGGAATCTGGCGGAGCTCGGTGAGTTTACAGAAATACCCGTTTAACGATGCTAACACACTGCTAACCTTTAATTAACGCCTCATCTAGAGCTGTTAAACTTAATATATCGTCCTCTGTCCATCCATCCATCCGTCATCTATACCGCTTTTTAGTGTTCGGGGTCGCAGGGGTTTGAGCCATCAAACCATCTTTCTTACACTTAGCTATGACAAATCAGAAGTCGTCATCGTTGGTCCGTCCGTGTTCTTGGTGCCATCTTCGGTCAAACCCTCTCTTTCGACAGACACATCAAACACATCACCAAAACAGCCTTTTTTCCATCTCAGAAACATCGTCGGCCTCCCTCCCTCCCTCCCTCTTTTTTTCAGCATGCTGAGACCCTCACCCACGCATGCATCACATCCAGACTGGACTACTGCAACAGTCTCCTCTACGGTTCGCCATCCAAAACACTCCAGAACTCCGCTGCTCACTTTCTAACACACCCAATGACCACATCACACCCGTCCTTCATAACCTCCACTGGCTCCCCATCCCCCAGAGTACCCATTTCAAATTCCTTATCACCTACAAAGCCATCCGTAACCTTCTCCCCCCCCTACCTGTATGAGCTCCTCTGACCTGCATGCTCAAACATCCTGCCCCTCAGAAAAGTGCTTTATTTAAGACTTAATGTTTTTTGATTATTACTGTTAATTACCGTCTTTTTGTTGTGCTGAAATTGTAAGAATGAAATGCACAAAGAGAGTCCTGGTAGAAGAGAGGCTACTGTCTTCTCTTTGATAACTTGTCTGTGATTTGTCTTTGTCGTTTTCAGAGTCCAGCAAAGAGCAGTTTGCCTCCACAAACATCGCCGAGGAGCTGGTGCGTCTTTTCCAGAAGCAGACGGAACACGAGAAGAAGGAGATGATTTTTGAGGTTCTGGCTCCGCTTGCAGAAAACGGTAATGTGATTTTTTTTCTTTCATCATTCAACAAAAAGCCAAATTTCCTGTAAGAGAAGAAGTGTGGAGATTAAAACACAGAGCAGTGAGAGACTGCAGTGTTCTCTCGTGCATTTAAATGAAAGCCGTGTCCACCTACTCGATAGTAATTTATCCTCCGAGTGTGAGTCACACACGATGCTAACTGCACAGTCATGGCAGACAGATCCTGCATTTGCTCAGCTGCTCTCTTTAAAGCTCAGAGAATGTCTCTGTGTGTGTGTGTGTGTGTTTGTGTGTGTGTTTCCTTTCTCTGTCTGTTGTTATCACCGTTCCAGGCACTCCGAGTGCTCAGTCTCCAGGACAACGTCCTACTTAACTCCACTCCAGAGAAACCTCGTTCTCGGTCCACCTCTCCATCTCTCTCATTTGACGCTCTTCATGTTCTTCATCAGATTTAGAGACACACAAATTATTATTCTGTAAAAGTGTCAGACTCATGATGATTTTTTTAGGGACGCCAGTGGCCTAGTGGTTGGTTTGTATTTGTTTGGACCAGAGAAGGTAGGCGGTTTTAAGGCACCCCTACACGGCCGTTTTGGACGCCCCTCGGTTTGTCAGATATGAGAGCAGTTATCAGGTCAACAGGTGTTGCAGTGATGGAAGCGGGCAAGAGAAGTGGTTCAGATAGAAGTGATTGTACCCGACCTAAAAAGCCTCTGCATGTTTCTAATAAGCTCCACGAGCAGAAACGTGCTCAAACTAGGATCAATATTGGAGATGCTTTTGAAAAATGGAGAGAGGTTAGAACACAGAAAGGTTTACAGACCGATGCAGAGCTGGATAAACACTGAAGCTTCAGAGTCCACCACATGGTGACCTGTGAGAGCATCGACTCTAGAGAGGAGGGGGCGGGGGGAGACAGCTCTCTACAATGTTTAGAATTCGGACTGCAGTACCCGTTTTAAACACAAGGTGTCAGAGTTACATATTGCTCCTTTAAATCAGTCAGCAGTGGTCAGGAGGCTGAAATCTTCCTCACATTTACACATTTATATCCACATGAAAAGGCAGAACTACAACTGCAACAGTAAAATGACACCTGCACTTATCTTCTAATATTTGCATAAAAGTAGAGAAGGGAAACCTGCCTTATGTTGGTGGAAACTTTGACTAGATGTGGAGTAAACCCTGGTGTATTAAACTCACTGAAAAAGCGCTTTACCAACATATCTCGCTTCACATGCTCTGCAGCCCTGTTGGTATGCAGCGGCATGTCATGTCCCATGGGATGCATTTCATATGATGCAGCGCTTCACTGCATTGCAGCAGCAGCCGTACGTTGCACTGTGGTTTCCTCTGAAAGTCTCCTCCTCTTGTCTCCTGCTAGATGCGATCAAGCTGCAGCTGGTGGAGGCCGGCCTGGTGGAGTGTCTCCTGCAGGTGGTGGCTCAGACTGTGGATGGGGAGCGGGAGGAGGACATCGCCCAGCTCAAGACCGCCTCAGACCTCATGGTTCTGCTGCTGCTGGGAGGTAAACGCAGCAGATGTGAACTCCTAATGATTCATTAAACAACAGAAGTTATTTTAGCTTTACAGGGGTTTAATGTTAGCAGGTAAAAACAACAGAACACACAGAATGAATCTACTGAACCTTAATTCAAAAAGAACCTTGTGTAACGGTTATTAAAGATTAATAACGTCTTCACAGTCAGATTCTTGTTGCATCACAGATCCTGCAGCCAAATGTACGAGGTCATCAGCGGGAAAACGATCCCCTGACTTTTAATTTAATTTAATTTATGTAGAAAATATAAGAATCCATAAATATAAATGTCTCCTGTCCAGCGCTGAAGCTGAGTATCAATAATTCAACATTTAATCTAAATATTTTAACGCAGCAGGATGAACTTGGATACGGTGTGTTAATATTATATATAATAGACGCTCTGCAGCTCGGACTACACGGTGTGAGCCTGATTAAAGCCTGAGCGGACACGTGAGGCGTTGGGTGTATGAGGTACACGTGCACAATCTAAATACGGTCGAACACAACATCTGTTCAACAAATTCTACCCTTACAGATATAATAAAGATCAGTGGTTAGGAGCGCTGGGTGGATCCTCAATCACGCTGAACAGCAAACACGCTCTTTAAGGAGGATGGGAAGGAACGATGAATCAGTTGGACCCTGATGAGCGGAAGCAAGGAAGTGGAGCGCTATATGACATACTTCTAAATGGCAGGAAGGGCCCGTTTCATCGTCTGAGCTGCTCGGTAGATGTGGATGTAGAAAGAGGGTCGTTGTTGCCATGGTTGCATGTTCTTCCTTCTGCTTCCTAAGTGGATTTACAAACCATCTATGTGCTTACTGCCAACTGCTGTATCGGACTGTGTACGTATGTATGCAAGTGTACTCGGGCACGGAGCGATGTTACTGATGTGAACGCAGACCGGGTAGGGGAAGCAGTCGTGCATCTTAAGAATAATTCCACAAAGAGCACTCTGCTTTAAATGATTAATTATCAAAAATACTGTAACAGAGTTTTTATTCCAGCCCTGAATAACTGCTGCAGTTTTCTACTCGGGCCCCAATAAACTCCCACAAGAGGACAGAGCAGCGTTATTGAAGCCTGTGAGGCGAAACAAGGGGCAGAAATAATCCCCCAAACACACTTTGCACGCTCATAAAACTCTGAAACAGAATCATGAATGTGCAGATGAGAGTAACCCGTCCTGTTCCTCCTGCTGTGTAGACGAGTCCATGCAGAAGCTGTTCGAGGGAGGAAAAGGCAGCGTCTTCCAGAGGGTTCTGTCCTGGATCCCGTCGCACAACCATCAGCTGCAGCTCGCCGGGGCCCTTGCCATCGCTAACTTTGCTCGAAACGGTACGTTTTCACTTCATATTGTCAGATGGAAGCATGTCTCGTTACTGTAAGGGGAGTAGAAAGAATAGATTCAAAGAGGAAATAATGTGTCATGAGAAACAGAACGTGGACGACCACAGTTTAGTGTTCACAGTGTTTTTGGTTAAATGAAAGTGTAACACCTTCGTTGCTGTTGACAGAAAATAGATGAAAACTTGATGTCATCTTCTTCTCTTTTATATCGTGTGTGCAGATGGAAACTGTATCCACATGGTGGACACTGGCATCGTCCAGAAGCTTCTGGATCTGTTGGATCGACACGTTGAAGAAGGGAACGTCACGGTTCAACACGCAGCTCTGAGCGCCCTGAGGAACCTCGCCATACCAGGTGAGCCGCTGCATCAGTACGACACACACACACACACACACACACACACACACACACACACACACACACACACACACACACACACACACACACACACACACACACACACACACACACACCGTGATCGAAGCATTGTGAGTTTTAGGTGAAGGGTTTTTCTTATAACTGTGTTTGACCTCTTCTTTGGCTAACAAGAAGGTCAAAGTTCATACCAAGGTTGTCAAAATGTTGGATTCTTGGATACTTTTTTTAAACCATTTTGCTTAAAAATGATCCACTCTCCGTTGCTTTAATGAGTGATATTATTAAAACCCTTTAATTCTCATGGAGTCATGGGGCGCTGGTTGAGTAGTGGTTAGTGCGCAGGCGTCCCATAAACAGAGGCTGTAGCCCTCCAACAAACCTTGTTATCACCGTTGCAGGCACACCGAGTGCTCATACATTGTCAGTCTCCAGGACAACGTCCTACTTAACTCCACTCCAGAGAAACCTCGTTCTCTGTCCGTCTCTCGCTCTCTCTCTCTCTCTCTCGCCCCTGTCCCGTCTCTAAAATAAAGGCACCAAAAGCCCCCCAAGAAATCAGGGAGAGAGAGGGGGAAGGGGGGGAGATGACATGCAGGAAAGGGAGCCACAGGCTGGATTCAATCCCAGGCTGGCCACCTTACATGGGCCGTGCACACTAAGCACTACGCTGCCGGCACCCTGTTAAAGTGTATTTTTTACCAAAAGCAGCAGCAAGGAACGAAGAGAGTGGGGTCCTCAGTTAAACTCATCCTGTGTGAATATGTCTGAAGAGTGACTATGACCTGCAGAGAGATTATGAAGGAAATGTATTTATGGTTTATCAGAATTACTTGTAAATTTTTATAAGCTGTATTTTTGTTTTGCTGTCACTACAGGTGTGTTTTAAACAGATGTTGCATACACACACACACACACACACACACACACACACACACACACACACACACACACACATTTACACACATTTTCTTCTTTTGTTTTTTTATTGTTACTGTATGCAGTTAATACATTTTTTTCTACATATGTGTACATATTCTTTTCTGCATCTTAATTCTGTATTGTTTAGTTGTTTTTTTTTATTTTGGTGATCTCATTGAGTTCCATCTTCCTGCACTGAATGTTGTCTATTTTGTTATTTGTTTAATATTTTTATTTCCCTTACTGTGCAAATAAATAAATATACTAAAAATACAATACTAGCTTCAAGCTAAACCTGGTAGCTCACATACACACACTTCAAACAGTAACATATCTGTTTTCTAGTTGAAATATTTCCTTCACAAAAAAGACAAAAACAATATCATTAAAAGACAAAAGAAACCCTCAAAGACACATCTGATCATCTGCTTTGTTGTCAGTGTTTATAAATGTGTGTTTCTGTGTGTTCTTCTCTGCAGTGGTGAACAAATCAAAGATGCTCTCAGCTGGAGTAGCAGACGTGGTGTTGAAGTTCTTACAGTCCGAGATGCCGCCGGTGCAGTTCAAACTGCTCGGGACGTTACGCATGCTCATCGATACACAAGGTACAGACTCGTGAAGCGCGGCTGTCTTTACACCGATCCCTCAGAAATCAACACGGTGAATAAATCAGACATCTCACACTGTGGAGCAGTTTGCAAAAAAAATAATCAACTTTTGGTTTCATAATCTAGAAATTTTTGTGAGTCATAAAAAAAACACAAACACGGTGACTGATGCTCTCGTCCTGACACTGAGCAGATGGTTTCAGGCACCAAACGTCACTCATAATCAGAGAGCGATAAAAAAGCTGCAAAGAAAATCAGTGTTTGTTTTTCATCTGAACACCAAACAAACCTCCAAGCTTTCTAAAACTAAAGTACTGAACTGACTCTAATGCAAGGCTGCACGGTGCTGCAGTGGTTAGTGCTGTCCCCTCACAGTGAGGAGGTTCCTGGTTTGAATCCCCGTCTGTCAGGAGTCTCTCTCTGTGGAGTTTGCATGTTCTCCCTGTTCATGTGTGGGTTCTCTCCGGGTACTCCGTCTTCCTCTCACATTCCAAAGACATGCTGGTTATGTTAACTGCTGACTCTAAATTTCCCGTAGGTGTGAATGTGAGTGTGGCTGGTTGTCTGTTTCTATATGTCAGCTCTGTGATTGGCTGGTGAACAGTCCTGGGTGTAACCCCGCCTCTCAGCCCAATGGGACAGCTGGGATTGGCTCCAGCACCATGCTTTAAAAAGTGTTATAGATAATGGATGGATTGATGACTCTAATGCAGATGTGTTAAATATATTAATAAAGGTGTGTGTGTGTTTAGCCGAAGCTGCAGACCAGCTGGGGACCAATGGGAAACTGGTGGAGCGGTTAGTGGAGTGGTGTGAAGCCAAAGATCACGCAGGAGTGATGGGCGAGTCCAACAGACTCCTGTCAGCCCTGATCCGACACAGCAAGTCCAAGGTCAGATGCCGAGTCCTCGTACAGTTTTTAAAAAAAGTCGTCGTTGGTGTAACACAGATTCAAACACTGTTATTTTATTTTTTTCCGGATCCTTCATTTTGGTTTTAATGCATCCATGTTTTATTTGTGGATCACAGGAAGTGGTCAGAACGGTCATCCAGGGAGGAGGCGTCAAGCACCTGGTAACCATGGCGACCAGTGAGCATATGATCATGCAGAACGAAGCGCTGGTGGCTCTGGGGCTCATAGCAGCGCTGGATCTGGGTAAGAGCAACAATGTGGATCAGTTAAAGATGATATTTCTATTAAAGTTGGTTTCCAGTTTCACAGCGAGGGGACATTGAGGAGTCTGATTCTTTCCCTGAAGCAGATCGAAGCCCAGTCGCACATACTTTGTCTGTAATACTCTGTGGACCTGCTGGAGTACTGAAGAACATTTTATTCCCCTCTGGAGAATCATGAGAATATAAACAGAATGTGATTTTACCTGCATTCATTATTTTACCTCCGAGACAAATCTGCTCTTTTTTAAATAAAGTAAGAGACATGTCGTACATCCATCAAATGACATGTAGAGTCAAGGACTTCAGTATCCCGGTTTTGATTGGGTTCTTAAAGTTCCAGTTTTTGTGTTTTTACTTCAGATACTGATTTCTGAAACCGGGATAAACCCTTATCCTGATTTGGAGAAAACACAATTTTGCTACCTTGACAACTCTGAAAGAAAACAGGATACTGTGGCATGTAAACGCTTTACCCCGGTTTCTGACAGCTGCCGACTACCTGCACAGACTCGGCCTCAGCAGGGGCAACGACAGCGTCTTACTTTTGGAGCGATGAAGAAACTGAGTTTAATCTTTTGGTAATGAAAGAATGAAAAGGCTACAGGACACCGGTCTCCCAACACGTTCGGTAGCTGCGATTTGTGTTGGAAAACACAAACATCACAAGCGCCTGCATGAATAAGATGCAGACACCTTAAACCAAGATACTAATGTTTATCATATTAAACATAGATATGAAGAAGCAGGTTTTTCTGAGTGCATGTAAACACCACATCCTGAAGATTATTAAAACCAGGATGAGGATCATAAGCTCCGTGCTCAAGTCCGTGTGAACACCCTCATTGAGAGTCTCTTCCTGTGTTTCAGTTGCAGCAGAAAAGGACTTTGTTGGAGCCAGTCTGGTGTCTGTGCTTCACAAACTGCTGTCAGACGAGCGGAGCGCTCCAGAGATCAAATATAACTCCATGATCCTCATCTGTGCTGTCATGGGCTCAGGTGAGACTTTATTTAACCTCACTCGTATTATGATCATTATAAAAGTGACTGGTAGGTACCACAAAGTTTCTTGTTCTAAATCCACTCTGATCCTGTATTTGATCATGTCTATAAACCCCTTTATTTCAGCCCTGCTCAGAACAGGCTGTTTCTGTGTCTGTACCTTTAAATATCTAAATGAGCTGTGTCTGACCACGCCCCCTCTCTAGAAGGGCTTGGGTGTCTCAGGCTTTCTTGCTCCATGTTCTATTGTTTACGGTCAGAAGGCAGAACAAACACCTAGCTGAGTGTCACCCACCTGGGGGAGGGGTTACTGCCCTTTGTGATGTCATGAAGGGAAAATCTCCAAACTGCCTGTTTGAGCACACATTTTCTGAAAAGTGGTGATGGACTTTTCTCATCATTGGGGGGTTTGTAGACGGACTAGAGACACATATTAGTGTTAGAGGAACATGGAGAAGTGGATTTTACAGAATTTGTGACCTTAAAAGGCTTTATATGCGATTTTGTGATCCATTGTTGTGTTAGCATGCTAATGCTAGCGATCTTTATTATGCTCGTATCTTCACACTTGCATGTAAATTTACCTGAAATGAGCGTGATCTAGAAACACAGTTAAGCAGTGAGTACAGTATGTTATTCTTCTTTTCTCTAGTCCCTCAATTAAACAACTTTTATACGTGAGGGGAGGAGTCAGCCGGCCATCCTGGCGATATAAACAAAGTGAAGATAGTGACTCTGAAAACATCACAGACAGTGGGACTCGAGTGTTACACCCATTGTAGACAGTCATGACTGAGTTATTTTCAGAGGATATACTTGATTTCTATTACATTTAAGTGTGAAAAATCACATATTAAGCCTTTAAAGATTAAGATATATAAATAAGATTTGATAAAAGGGAGGGTTCCACAGCAGCCTCTACCATCAGTGTGTGAATGTGTAGGTGTGACCTGCGGTGTAAAAGCGCTTTGAATAGTCAGAAGACGAGAAAAGAAATATACAAGCTCAAGTCTATTTACCATGACTTTAAAGAGAAAGCTTTAATTTGAGCATTAACATCTTTCTCTCTGTCTTCTCTCTTTCAGAGCCTCTCCACAAAGAAGTCCAGAGCCTGGCGTTCATCGACGTGGTGTCAAAGCTTCGTGCCCACGAAAACAAAACGGTATCCCACCAGGCGTCGCTCACAGAGCAGCGGTTAACTGCCCAGAGCTAAATGACTGTGTCAAACCCCTCCCCCCAAACACACACACACACCCATCCACCCAAACGCCTGCCTGACCACCTAAAGATCACCCAACCACACCTCATGACTGCCCCCCCGTGCCCCATCGTCATGTGCCAAGGTACCATGTCGCGTTAACTGCCAGCTAGACATACGGTCATGTCTCCGCCCCCTTAACCTCTGCCCCGCCCACATCCACACCAGGGTCAGACTGATGCGTCGGAGTATTTTGTGCCTGAAATGTTATCGGTGTTTTTTTAGGATTTGCCCAGACTTCCGTGTTTGTTTCAGGTGGACTAGCTGTCGGACGCCAAAACTCTCCTCTGAAAGCCATAAAAAAGAGATTTATGAAGCTGTGTTTGTAGATCCATGACGCCGAGCGAGGCAGCTTTTCATTTCAGGTCTTTACCCTCTAGACTCTGGGAACACTTGGATCGGACGGAGCATTAAAGCAGCTCAAAAACAGAATATTACAGATAATAACACCATCTTGATGACTCGAGCTGAGACGCAGATGGGGGAGTTTAGGTGTAACAGAGAAAGGAGTGTGATGCAGGTTGAACCTTTCCTGTTCTTTTTGAGTAAAACAAGAAGGAAAACAAATCATACACACACTAACATAAATGGTCCTTTACAGTGATAGCGACTTAAAATATCTCAAATGTTTTCATCCACAGGGAAAGGTTAAAAACGGCAACAGGCACTGCGGGGTCTAGAGGGTTAAACACCCGTTGAATTCTCTGAAGTGATTCGTCTCATCGACCTCCTGTCCTCTTTTCTTTGAAATATAACATCCATCAGTCCGACCCTGGTGCACTCCTCTACTTGTGCATGCATCTCTCTGCTACAAGTAGCTCCACGGGAGCCGAGGCGCCATAAACAGCCGAACGCAATAGATAAGAGACGACACTCTTCTACGACCATAGCTGTGATACCATCCGCCTATGAAAAGTGAAAAAAAACAAAACAAAAAAAACATCCACATGTGTAAAAACGTGCACAAAAGAACAAAAAAAAAAAACTTCTTCCTGTTGTGATTTTTCTTTCATTTTTAAGAAAAGCAACCGTCATGATGTGCCCAGTCGTGTCCCATGTAGCTCGAGTGTAAATTGACTAGAAACTGTGCATGTTATCGTCCTGTTGAAGGTGTGACCGTGTTCATCCCGCCTCTCTGCCGCTCGCATTCTCCAGAAGACAACCCGACCTCCTCCACACACACACACACACACACACACACACACACACACACACACACACACACACACACACAGAGCTCGGGGTCGAGTACACTCCTTCTTGTTTTGCACTTTTTTTTGAAAGGTGGAGTCAGCAGCATTTTCCGATGCAGCTTGTAAACAACATTCAAACATGGCCCCTCCTCCTGGGCTCATCTCCCCCTGAAGCTCACCCTCACTGCAGGATGTAGTGTGTACGTTTACTGCTTGTTCCTACACTGCAAGCTAATGCACGCTAGCACAAGCTAACCGTCTGTGTTTGTCCCCTGCCTGTCCAACAGGAAGCAGACCAACTCCACGTCAACACAAGGTTCACCCTCGTCTTATTTCTCTTCTTTGCATGTCCGTCATATTCGGCTGTTTGAATCGCGTCCAATCACTGAATTGTAGCCACTCCTAAACTCACCTACTGCGCTGTCATTGGCTGGAGGAAACACACCAGCTCCGCCCAGAAATGTCCCGAGTCAACCAGAACAAAGCAGAACAGTAAAATCCAGTCAGAGGACAGAGTCTCTGCAGACACAGTCACTAACACACACTAACACCAGAAGGGACGATGGAGCAGCTTCACTTTAGGAGAAGTCTGTGTTTTATTTTGAAGGAGGAAGCTGCAGACTCCACGTTTAAGATCGAGAGATTTTATCAGATTTTTAACTCTACAAATCCAAACACATTTGCCCCTTTGCTCACATGGAAAGTGTCCACATTTTAACTCTATTCATAATCAACTTGACGTCATCTTTGGTATCAAAGGTTTGGACACAGCCTAAGTCTCGTTTTCTTTTCTCCACCTTACGAGTCGTCAGGTAGATTTAACGTCTCAGTTAAGACTCTTCTTCGTCTTTTTGCATTCCCAGATTCTTACAGATCAAAGTTTTGTTTGTTTTACCCCCATCACAACAAATATTTTTATTGAAAAAAAATATGTTCCTGATGGACGGGAGAGGATGCAGGAGGAGGCTGTGAAGAGCGAGGAAGAACAAAATATCAAAGTGAAAGGAGCATGAGATTCTGACGTGATGCACAAGTCCTGTGTGTGTGTGCGTGTGTGTGCGTAGATTATGTAATGAGGAGGTGGTAGGTGTGTATCAAGGTGAACAGGTAACTGAACGCAGACACTTTATTCATCAGCACAGCGCCCCCTAGAGGACAAACTCCTCAGTTCTTCTCATCAGAGGGATTTCTGCTCACATGCATCCACACTGTTAACACACACGCGCATACACACACTTACACACACACTCGCCGTGTTTGTGCTCTGGGCCCACGCTTTCTTTTTTAAAGGTATGAATGGTTATTTATCAGATCTGTGCTCTTTGAAGACACATGCCTGTGGAGATGTATCCATAGTAACTGCGTAGTAAAAAAAAAAATACAAATATAAACTTCAATGTTTGTTGTAAATGTCATGAGTTGTACATTTGGAGGATTGTAACTCAGCAGAATATTAAAAGATGATAGCTGGTCATGGTCCGTGTCTTTATTCTCACAGCGGAGAGCAGAAGGTCAAAACGTCAGATCGTGAAGTCAGTTAATCTGTAAACCACTCTGAGAGTTTCCTGTTTGAAGTCTGAAGGCTCAAACCTCGAGGACTTGAATGTATGAAGACGGGACGCCACAGAGGAGTTTAAATAATCAGCCCTCAAGCTTTATTGCAAAGACTTAAAATGTGTAAAAATAGAAATAAAGGAAGAGACGAGACCGGGTAAAAATGCTTTCGATTCTGAGATGAGTCCTTCAAAAGGTGGAGACTAAGACTGATTTTGAGTACTACATCACTGTCAAAATATGCAGCATCTGGTTGGTGACGTTCCCCGTTCTGCTTGCTCTCATTGGCTGTTGCTGAGGTTCCTTCGGAGGCAGCCTGATCTAGAATCTTAAATATCCAAAATGTTTGATATTTATGATTCCAGGTCGGAGAGGCTCTGACTTGATCGGGAGCAGTGAAAATAATCATATTGACACGTACACACTTGACGATTATTTGGACAAATAATATGCCTAGCCCCCCAAAAGTGAAGTGGGGGGCCTTCACTTTGGGGGGCCACTCTGCCCCGCTACCTGTTCCTCTAAATCCTCCTCCTGCTCCCTGAGTGTAAAGTGCACTCAGGTGTGCAGCAGGTTGAGGGAGGAGAGAGAGCCAGTGAGAGACAACATGGCCGCACATAATTTAGTCCAATCAGCAACTTGAGAATCAACCGTGCAGAAGTGAAATCCTCCTCTCCAGACATTTCTTGGTCCATGATGTCCCCCTTTAAGGAGCGCCTCTTCAGCGGTTTCTGGTGAGTCTCACTTAAACTGTAAATAATAAGTTACACAGAGGCTTCACTCTCATTACTTCAGAGGGATGACCCTGAAACAGAAAAATTAACGAGTTGCAAGTTTACTAAAATAACATCATGATGATTTGTTTTCTGAGCATGTACACACACATGGACCAGAGCAGTTGTTCCTTTGAGTCTAAAAACACAACAGAAATGACCAATAATATCACCTGTTGACACACTAGCTGCATCCAGCGAGCCAGTCCTGTATTCACTTTGAGTCGTGGATTTGAATAATCATAGACTACCTAAATTATTCCACTTAAAGATCCTCATGTTCTCCTTTCATGTTGTCGGTCTGTGAAACCTGTAGAACAGCTCTGCAGGATCTGCAGCTCAAAAAACTCCTTAGTTTTAGTCTAGTGTTCATGAAGTGTTTGTGCGCCAAGAAGAAAAGCGCTGCACGTTGCCTGTCTCTATGACAACAGTGTGTTGACGATGGCCACTGTATGACCAACACTGCTCAGTTACTTTTTACTGCATGTTTTATATTTGATATATATATATATATTTTATTTCTCGCTCAGACACGGAGCGAGGAGGATGTGGCTACAAGACATGACCTGTAGGCGCCAAAAATCCAGGGAATATCATACATTTGGAAAAGGGCCCCGGTGATGTCAACAGCTGTTTATATACATCCATTTCTGAGCTGATGGGAGAAAGTATTTTTGGGCCCATTGGCATCACGTGATGCTGCAATACCAGCTTCGACCACCATGTAAATTTGGCCACCAGTGGTCGGCACACTTCCTGGGGGTTTGGGCAGAACGCTGCAGGGCTGCCAGGGGAGGGCTGCTCTCCAGAGCTGGGAGAAGAGAGTATGTAACAGTATGTAAACATATGTTTACATACATGATCTGAAACTTTGCCAATGTTTAGTTTGGACATCCAGCAGTGTGACACTATATGAGTTTGAAAAAAGGGATCAGGAGAATACAAGACAGCCAGCGAAAGAAGGACGATATTGCCATCCACTAAATGATAAATGTCTCTTTGTACACAGAAGTTCTTGTTTCCGAGTGTCTTTGAGAGGTCCGTGTCTGCAGCGACAGACGTTAAAGACGTGCAGACTCAGACAGACGATGTGTGGGAAGCTGTGATGCATAAACAAACCAGTGAGCGCGCTCAGAGCCAAAAAAAACAAGACGACCAAACACCATTTCATCCAAGTTTTTTTTTTCACCTTTATTAATTAATCTGACTATTAAAAGCAGTCTGATTGAGCAGGACATGAGACGAGGAGATGAGAGGAGGTAGTTACATTACAATGTTTGTGGGAGGTTCTGTGATCGTCTAAATGACCCTCGGAGGTGAAACAGGAAGTGATGAGTGAGAGGTCGACACAACAACACGACCTTCCTTACGCCTGCACGACAATCTGCGGTGATGAATCAGCTGGATTAAATGTTCAGCTCGTAGTTATATAAAACGGTCAATACAATAAATAATTAGTATCAAAAACAGTGTTGATCCCTTTTTCAGTCGCTTCAAACGCCGACAAAATCCATCTGAACAAACGTCACCATAAAATACTGTAAATACTTTGCTACTAATGTCAGTGATGCATGCTCTGAGCAGAAAAATCACTTTAAACCATCGAAGTAACACCGATAAAAATCAACACCCGAACACTGTCTGTTTCCAAGCATCCACCTGAAACGCTGCAGGATGCATCTTTATAGATTTAAACTGAAGAGAGTGGAAAGCAATCTCGCTTTTCATTCAAGTTAGGTCGAAAAAAAAGAAAAGTGGAGAAAACGCTCAAAAATGTCCGTCTCACGATATGGAAAAGTGTTAAAAATGTGCAGGGACACAGAAGACTAACTACTCTGTGGCTTCAAACATCAAACTCTTCAATTCCACGTTAGAAAAGTTAACACAAACATTAAGTCGTCGTAGAAGCGTCAGGACATTTTCCACCCAATATTTATCATTTATTAAAACCTTTAAAGGAAGAATGTGCGACATGTTCCACATAAATATATCATAAATCCAGTCTATCATGTGTAAATGTGTCTCTGAGTCACGACTGTCTACAATGAGTGAGAAGCTCAAGTCCTGCTGGCTGTGTTGTTGTCAGAGCCGTGTTTACATGGACGGGACAGCCGGCTCCTCCCCTTGTGCATAAAAGTTGTTTTAGTCAAGAACTAGAGAGAAGAAGAACATACTCACTGATTATTTGGATGTTAGTAAGAGTTTTTAGATCACCGTCATTCTGCGGCAGTTTATGTGCAATGTGAAGCTACGAGCTAACTAAAGAGCGCTAACATTAGCATGCTAACACAACAATGCAGACCACAGGTGATTGCAGCTCAAGCTAAGGACAATTTTGTGCGCCGTTTGAGCTAAACTCATCCTTGCGAGTTCAAAGTGGAGGGTGGTTGGAGGTGTGTCTCAGTATGGAGGAGCTGTCGCCCAACAGGAAGTTTGTTCTAGTTTCATGCTGGTGCTCAAGGGCGACATCTACTGGGTCAAAAAGTCGCACATTCTTCCTTTTAAAAAAAAGTGTAAATTAAAGTGTTTATGCTTAGAAAGTGACGACGACCATGACTTAAATTTTAGTGGTCCATAAATGGATCAGATACTTCATCTCCAGATCCACAGGCTGACGTCTTCAGATCTGAACTTTCTCATTAGAAACATTTCCCTCCTTTTAAAAAAAACACGTTAGGACTTAAAAGGATTCTGCTCATATTTTCTGAGTCGATTTTTAAAACTCTCTTGTCACAAACAGTTCCTGGTTGCGGATTTTATTTTTTCATCCTAAGAAGGTGAACCGCGTTCCAGTTGTCGAGCAAGCAACATGGACGCCTCCAGGACGCCTTTGTTGTGTTAGCTCATACCAGACGATAACCACACGCTACGTGATAGTTTGTGCGTGAAAATGGCGTCCACAGTAATCGATTTAATAACATAAAAAGCTGCTGATGAAGACTTAAACGTTACTGTTGATGCACACATCCGCCATGTTGGATTTTAACCTTGAGCTACTGAAGGTTCTCAGAGTTTCTGAGTCAGAATTCAGACTTCAGGCTGGCGTTCCTGATGATGTCAGAGTGGCAACTCGCAATTTCCGACGTCCGAGATCAAATGAAACGCAGCATAATGACCGGGCGGCGGGCGCTGAACAAAAACCCATCTGAAGGAGAAAAAGTTTTGGCAGCAACACGTGGCGTCCAAGACGACCTCCCTTTCAGTCAACCATATCTTATTTCAGGGACCAATCAGAGAAGGACTAATCACAGCAACCAATAACGGTTTGTGCACGCAGACTTTTTTAAAAAGTGGAGCCTTGTTCTTCTCTAAATTCAAGCTGCCTTATGAAAGACTGTTTTTAACTTTTAATAAATTTGAGGGTGGAATGAGTCAGGCTGGCCACACACTAAACGATTTAAGGTCAGACTTAGGTCCCAATTTGCCCCGCCAACTACCGGGGGGCGTGGCCAGAATCGAGGCTCGTCACAACCGATTATTTTTCCAAATAATCCTCAAGCGTGTTTACCCATCACGATTATTTTTACCGCTCCCGATCGAGTCAGAGTCTCCTCAACCTGGATTCAAAAATATCAAACATGTTGGACATTTATGAATCCAGATCAGACTACCTCTGACATAATTCCCGCAGCAGCCAATGAGAGCGAGCGGACTTAGAAGCATCACCGACTAGATTCTGCGTACTCTGAACTCGCTCTGCAAACTGTATAACGCCGCACATGAGCCGTCCAGATGTCGGTTTTTCAGGCAGGACAGCCAGCGGACGACAGCCAGCGGACGATCTCAAGTTTATGTGAGATCCCGTTTGTGAAATCGTTGCTACGAGCGGCAGGTGTCTCGCGGTCAGAGCCGAGTTGGATTCTAATGTTCAGTTGAAACTGTCCTCGTGTCCTGAGGGTGAGCGGTGTTTTTCAAACGGTCTGGTGTGTGTCCAGCTTTAGTCTCCTGTCACATTAACGAGCATTAAAACCTCACAATGAGCAGATCCTCCTCCCTGGAATGAACATGTAGATATTTAACAGTCCGACACGATGAGTGAATGAATGGAGCGTCAGTTCCACAGTGAAAAATACCGATCTAATATCAAAAAGATGTATAAAACTCCTACTCTCTACACGTCGCTATCAAAACTGGAGCATTGTGACGATGTGCATGGTTAACCATCTTCTCCAGCGTTGAACTTTTTTTACAGCACGCACACAGTGTTATTATTTATTTACACAGAGCTTCATGTCATTAGTGCCTCAGAGAGAGAAAGAGAAGGTGCTGGTTCAGGGACCAAAGTGGTTCAGGTGATCGTGAAGTCCTCAAACGCACCGCGAATGATGTGTTCAAGGAGGCTCGTTCAAAGACCCGCAGCTGGAGAAACAAAAGGAAACACAAGATGATCGACGTTAATTTCACTTTTCATACAGAATTTCCCCACATGTGAGACTGTTACTCACAGGAAGCCTCACCTGTTGGGAGTTCAAACGCAGCTTCATGGTTAGGTGAAGAAACTGGAACAGAGGAGACAAGAGAGGCGTAAAGACGTGCAGCAATCTTACGGGGATTAAACTTTTTCAAAATAAAAGTCTGGGACAACACAGAACGGGAAAAGACGGACAAGTTAAAGGTTCGGAGGGGAACGGGTTTCTGTGGAGGATCGGCGTCTACACTAAAGACTGAAGGTCACGAGCTGAGGAGAGACAGAAGAGTGAAACAAGAAAAGGATTGTTGTCTACGTCATGTGACTTCACAGCTGATTAATGCGTAACACTCGAAATCTACGGCTCAGTATAAACATGGAGGACGCTCAGCAACATGCAGACACATAGAGTCTCACTCTAATTCATCTTTCTACAGAACGACAAAACGACCACATTCACTGAAAATGAACTATTTAAACAACCGTAAAACTTCAAAAAAGTTAAAAGCCCATCCATACTGAAGGCCACACCCCTTTTATTAGCCCGCTGTTGATGCACATTTTGACAAATAAAGGTAGATCTCAAATAGAGGACTCTTTGCACGCCCCTCTGTTTGTCAGATATGAGAGCAGTTATCAGGTCAACAGGTGTTGCAGTGATGGAAGCGGGCAAGAGAAGTGGTTCAGATAGAAGTGATTGTACCCGACCTAAAAAGCCTCTGCATGTTTCTAATAAGCTCCACGAGCAGAAACGTGCTCAAACTAGGATCAATATTGGAGATGCTTTTGAAAAATGGAGAGAGGTTAGAACACAGAAAGGTTTACAGACCGATGCAGAGCTGGATAAACACTGAAGCTTCAGTGTTCACCACATGGTGACCTGCATGAGCATCAACTCTAGAGAGGAGGGGGCGGGGGGAGACAGCTCTTTCCAATGTTTAGAATTTTTACTGCAGTACCCATTTTAAACACTAGGTGTCAGAGTTACATACTGCTCCTTTAATTTACACCTCAAAATTAAGATTTAAATTTGAAGATTTCTCCTTTTCTCCATTAATTGGTTAACTTTTTTATATATATGTGTATATATATATATATATATATATGTATCCAAGTTCAGCATGAGGACACAGCTTTAAACAAGACACCAACAGGTTATCAAACATGGATACTAAATGTCCCTGAACACAACACCAAACACCCAGCCAATCACAGCGACGCTAAAAGACAAAACAACGAGCACATGGATCCATCACACCCACCGGCTACAGACACACACATACAGCGTGTATGCGTGTGTGTGTCTCATGTGTAGTAAGCCGATGCTTTCTTGCTGGAGTGTGGAGGGAGTCGGCGCATGGAGAGAGGGGGGGGCACCCTGACGAAGCATGGAGGAGGAGGAGGAAGAATGAGGCGTGAGGTGAGTTTTTCTGCATCATGACGGTTCAGAAGAGAGATCAGTAAAAACCTCCGCAGAGTGAAACATCGTCTTACATGAAGGAAAGATGTTTGATGAAGAGCTGATGAGGCTGACTGTGCATGTTCATCTCTTTGTTATTGTTTTCATTAAGTTGCTCGAGCCCATGTGTCAAAGTTTGTCCAGCAGGGGGCGACTCTACTGGCTCTGATTACATAGAAGCCTATGAGAAGATGTTTCCTACTTGTCAGTTGATTATTCCCTCACTATACATTTTCCTAACGAGTTCATGCTCTCAATCTCTAGTTTCAGGTCTTCTTCAACACAGCATGGTTTAAACTTTTTTAAGTATAGTCTCATGTAGAGTCAGAGGGACCAGAAAGAGGGGGAGGGTTTGGGGCGGAGCTTCCTGTGATTGACGAGTCCCGACCACAGTGACCATCAAGAAGTCTTTTATATTTTCAGTCACACTTGATTCCACTGATGTTATGTTTATATATAACTATATATGCTTATATGTTATATAAACTGAGCTCTTAATTGAAATGTAAATCTCTAAATGACTACATCCTGGTGCTTTCAGAGTGAATCAAAGAGCTGACTCGTCTCGTGCTGTGAGATGGAAACAGTCAAAGCAGATGGATGGCGTGCTGCAGAGGGACAAACGTGAAGCTTCCTGTCTCACGGCACATGAGAAAATAAAATCTTAATTCTTCTCACCAGCTCGCCTGCACAGCCTCGATGTCGCTCACCAAGTTCTGGGCCAAACAAATCCCGAAAATCTGAAGGAATCAAAAACAAAAGCCGAGGACTTTAAAGAAAGAAGAGACAAAAGAACGCAGTGATTTCTGAAACGGCGTGTGGAGGGAGGACCGACCTGCAGCAGAGCGACTCCGATGAAGATCCCGGCCACCAGCGTGAGGTTGTCCTGCAGCCACTTCTCAAACTGCGGCACGCAGCCTTTCACGTTGATGTAATCCTTCTGCTCCGAGTCCTGACACCAAACACAAAGTCGTCACATTCATGGCTTCAACACAAACACCATTAAGAAATCTGGCCTTCTAGTCTTTCAGTTACATTAAAAAGTTATTCATTTAACCGAGGGTTGACCCCGAACACTCCGCCAGAGCCTCAGTCCACTGCCGGTCTTGTGCTGCATTCAGGTGCTGCTCGGGTTGTCCCAGTTTCACAGTTGGGAAGTCGTTCTTCTGACTTCAGTGTGTTCAAGTGATTTCAGAAATCGTCTTTTGCCCACCATGTTGATGAAGAATATGTCGTCAAATCAGGGATATCGGGCACCTCATTCTTTTTTCCAACGTGTCCGACACCACATGAAGGCACCATCACAGTGGAGCACACGGATCATTCCAGTCCAGCCTCAGAGGGGTGTTTGAAGTCTGAGGTGACATAGTTTAGTCCGTTTTCCTCCGAACAGATCACGACTCAGAGCCTCTCTATAAAAGCTTTGAATGTAGAAGCCACTCGTTCTTTAAATCAACCTCCTGAGTGTGTGCATGAAGAAATCACCCTGAAGTTTTGACAGAAGCAGCATGTCCACGTGTTCATTGGCTACAACACGTCAGACATTGGCACAGTTGCGTGCAATCGGCCGGGTTCATGGTGCATTCATGTAGTGTTGGACATGTTTGAAAAAACGAGTTTCTGAGATGTAAACTGCAAGTGAACGACTGCTCAATTCAGAACAACAACTTGGAAACCCGGAGAAGAATCAGGTGCCCGACTTCTCGACTTGACATATTCTTCATCAAAATGGTGGGCAAAATATGTTAACAGACTTTTTATGAATTCACATTGCACATCAACTTTTTGCTCAAATAAAACTCATAAAAGAGACATTCACACGTCTTCTTCTTCGTAGTGTCCATGCTGTTTTTTTGTTTTTTTTGCTGTTGTTACAACATTCAGACTTTCTGAACTGAAATCACATAAACACACTGAAGTCGAAAGAACAACTTCCCAACTCAGAAACTTGGACCACCGAGCAGCACCTGAAAGCAGCAATAGATACATCAGAACAGGGGGAGAGGCACCTTCTTTCAACTCAGGCTCTCATTGGCTGTTACAGGCTGGGAGCAGTGAGTGGAAGGTCCTAACTGGCCGAATGAGGTGTCAATCAAAAGGACAGACTGCGACTGTTAATTTGATGCACCGCAGATGAACAAATTAAATCATAAAAATGAATTATTACAGAAAATACAGAGGGGGGAATCGTGAAGAGCTGAGGTTAAATTTGAATCAGTCCGAGGATCTTTCTGGATGTGAAGTGTCTGGATTAAATCTTTCTCTCTGGATTTGGATCGTGGGGACTCTTCTTGATGCAGCAGGAACGATTTAGTTTGAATATTATGATCAGTTGGTGGTCTGACAGATGTTTAGCTTCCTAATTTGAATCCTTAACCGTACAGTTCAGCACAAAGTGAAAAGAACCACAATGAACTGGGAGAAGTCATCGATGGAAATGATTGTTTGTGTTACTCACAGGTTTAGCTCGGATGTCGTATCCACACTGAGTGTTGATGACGTCCTCCTGGAGACAGAAACAACAACATGTTAAAAAGCAGCGATATGAAGTGTGTCCTTTAGGTGCTCTGGATTTATATTCCAAGGTCACACCAGCAGCAACAGAACAAAGCACAAAGACAGGTTCTGGTTTTGAGGATAACTGGAACATAAAGTGATGAATAGAATGAAATAAAAATGTTTTTGAGGATTAGTCGGATCTGAAGGATGTGCCACATGTTGTGCTGGACCTGCTCAACCAGAACATACACAAACCAATCGACTGATCGAGGAAGAGGCAGAACAGCAACTCCCGTCTTCTGTGAGGTTTAAATGACTCGACGAGAAAACAAACAAAAAAAAACCTGAGCTGCGGGTCGACAGTTTGTTTGTTCACAAATATCGTGCCGTATCCAAACGAGCCAAGGTAGCTAACAGATCTAAGAACTCCCGTGTCCTGTGAGGTAACATTTGTGTTTCCGTCAGAGGAGTCTGGTGGCTTTGAAGAGAGTGATGTACCAGCTGCTTCACTCTAAATCAAAAAGGTCGATCAGTAGCCTCCCTGATCAGACGGCTTTTTTCTGCAAAAGTGCTGAAACTAAGCTCAGCCGCCATCACCTCTTTGTACGTTCATTTTGATTCTGTGACGGTGTCATATTGCACAGCTGAAGCTCCACATACACACACAGTCAGACATGCACACACACAGCGCTGTGCTTCCCTATCTCCTCTGTAACACATACAGAGGAGGGGGATCGGGCGTAAATATCCTGAGTCAGTCTGCACGGGGCTTCTGTTAGTATCTTTAAATGTTGTTACATTAAAAACAACAATCAAACAACATCTTCTAGCTTCTATTCTTTCTGGTTCCTGCTGGCCCTGGGTGCACCTCTGTGCGGGATTGTGTTATTGTTAAACGAGCATGCAGAGTGAGGGAGTCGTACCGCTGGGTCTTTTGTGCAGCAGGAGAAGGGAACGCCGCACTTCTCCCGACTCGGATTCCCGTCGGTGCAGTTGAAGTAAATGTTCAGGTTCCAGTCGTCGGCTCCGAACGCTCCGCAGCACTCCCACTGCAGAGAGGAACAAAGTGTCAGGGTTTTTTTAAGGACCAGACATTAGGCAATCAAATTACATCAGGAGTGGACTCGTCTGGCCCGATGACCTGATTGGCTGCGTTCATTAAGAATGACTTAAATCCACTCAGACCAGATTGTGGATTTTGAAGTGTAAAGCCTCACAGCAGAGCAGGTTTAGAGCTGCTGCTGCTGTTGGCCCACACAGCTGATCTCTGATCTCTGATTGTTGGTATTAATCCTGCAGCCTCATAGTGAGCGAACAGGTGTTTCATGAGAGAGGTGCACAGGACTCACGTATTCCTGAGTGAAGTCGATGAGGTTCTGCAGGTCGATGTCGTCCCGGTACGCTCGGATGTTGTTGTTGATGAACAGGTTGAGCTGGTCTTTGATCCAGTCCTTAAACACAAACGCCAGGATGCCCGTCGTCAGCTCCAAGAAGAAGATGATCCCCAGAAAGACGGAGAACTGCAGCAGGACACAAAGAAGACAAGTCATTCTGATGCAAAGAAGTACTCTTTAATCGCTCATTCAGGGCGGCTCGCTCAAACTAGACCGTGCTGAGCCATGACTGACCCCCCCCCCCCCCCCCCCCCCCCCCCCCCCCCTCAGTCCCCCACTGGTCAGCACTCAACCTGCCCCAGCACTAACTGGACCTGAGCACGGTCACCTCTGAACATAGATGATCACCATACGTGTAGGGCTGAAGGAACGGCGCTCCATGACTTTGTTCTCCAAGTGAGGAAATAGATTATTTGCAGTTCTCATAATCCGGTTAATGTCTGTTTTTCTTTTGGTCATCTGGTCATGACTAAAGTGTGATGCGAGAGAGACGTTAAACGCAAACACAATGCTCCGTTATCAGTTCAACATTTAGGTGGCTTGATTGAGTCAGCTGTGATGTTTACTGAGTTGTCTAAAACTCCTGGTTTTCTCGATTATACAAGACGGGGATCCTTGCGTCCCGTGCTCGTGCATGAGCAGCTGCAACGTGCCAAAGCACACCCTCTTACTGTGCTAGTGACAAGGAAGTGTACCGAGCTTTGGCACAGTACAGAGCTCTCGCATCAGTAAAACGAACTGGACTCTTGGGGTCCAACGTGTTTGGTCGCGGCACGGACTGCCTCGTGTGAGTGCGCCCTTAAAAAGAGAAGAGAAGTCTTTTCATAGAACGTACAAACTTGAGCAGGAAGGTGTTTTCTCTGAGCGCTCCGATGCATCCTGCAAACCCCAGGATGAACATGACCCCCCCGACCACCATGAAGAGCCACACCGGGTCCAGACCCCCCAGGTCTGTGATGGACGAGATGTTGGACAGAACACCCTGCAGAGAGAGAGAGAGGGAGAGAGAGAGAGAGAGAGAGAGAGAGAGAGAGAGAGAGAGAGAGAGAGAGAGAGAGAGAGAGAGAGAGAGAGAGAGAGAGAGAGAGAGAACGCTCAGTTTGAGTCATCTGGTTCCATGTCAGGACACAACACGTTTGTCAAATCTGCTGCAAACAAACTAGTGCACATTTTTGTGGGACAGCCCTCAGTTTGTCAGATATGAGAGCAGTTATCAGGTCAACAGGTGTTGCAGTGATGGAAGAGGGCAAGAGAAGCGGTTCAGATAGAAGTGATTGTACCCGACCTAAAAAGCCTCTGCATGTTTCTAATAAGCTCCACGAGCAGAAACGTGCTCAAACTAGGATCAATATTGGAGATGCTTTTGAAAAATGGAGAGAGGTTAGAACACAGAAAGGTTTACAGACCCATGCAGAGCTGGATAAACACTGAAGCTTCAGAGTCCACCACATGGTGACCTGTGAGAGCATCGACTCTAGAGAGGAGGGGGCGGGGGGAGACAGCTCTCTACAATGTTTAGAATTGTGACTGCAGTACCCGTTTTAAACACTAGGGGTCAGAGTTACATACTGCTCCTTTAAAGCAACAATAGGACAGAAGACGTGCAGTTGTAAAACTGTCACGTTTATGTTGAGTTCTGTCTCTCCTCGAGCAGGGTTCAGGTCCTGCTCTTACACGGATGTGGCTCAGTGGAGAGGAGGAACGACGACGGGTGGTCGGCTGCTGCACTCGTGGCGTTGCTGTGCTATAAAAAACCCAACCTGTGTGACCTTTGTCTTAAGTTAACCATCCGATTGGGCTTAATATCACCAAAACAGATCAGTCAAAAAACACCTTGATCTTTGCACTCACTAATCTTTGAGACTTGTTGGGTATTATTCACTTTTGTTTAATCGCCTTCAAAAGGATCAAATGTTTCTGAAATTTAAAGCTGGATAGTTTTTTGTCCTCAAGGGGGCAGTGGAGCTAACATAGGTACCGTAAAACTCCAAATAAAAGCCCATCCCAATTTGAGGCCCGGTCTCTTTCTACAAGCATTTGTTCATCCATATCCTGATTTTGCTCACAGTAAAATATTCTTTCTGATAATCTTTCCCGTCTTAGCTGTGCACGAGTTTGGTTTGAAAATATTGAAAGCTTCGTCTCGTGTTGACGCCTGAAGACTGGAGACAAAACAAGCCGGGGCTTTTAATTAAACGTTAACGGTAGTCCCTAACGTGGTCGGTGTGCTGTTTGGTGTAAAAGTGGTTTATCAGAGGTTAAAAAAAAAGGCGAGTTAAACGAGAGTTCGCAGGTTGTTGAAATAAAAATCACAAAGAGGCCACAGGGTTATGTTGATCAGGAGGGGTGATGAATAATTCTCTCGCGGGTCATCTTAGTTGGCACACGTTATTTTATGTTTGACGACACACTGGGACTCTATCAGTTAACGTCTGTATCATTTTTTTTTCTACAATAAGGGAACGACTTCACCTTCAGGCGCCATCTTTCACCTTACACAAAGATATTTGATCCTTTGTACAAACAGAATATTACACTTTGAAGCTGTAATTTGTAAAAAAGGATAACGTGATAATATAACAATATAACACACTCCTCTGCATCATCAGCTGTAACATTATTCATGTAGAAACACTTTATTTATAGTTTTCAGTGTATTTAAAAAGCTCACCTTCTCACTCCAGGCCCAGAGTCCGATCCCAACCAAGGCCATGCCCAGCAGCTGAAACATACCGACAGATATTACTCGACTAGAAATCTGTGAAACCAGGATCATGAGACATTTGTTGGGTCAAAACCAAAACAATAAAGTAGCTCTGCAGCGCTGAAATCGTATCAAAACTCAGCACCTTCTGCAGCCTGCACATTTCACTTTGCAATATCACAATCAGTGTAACATGTCCATTAACTGAGATCTTTGGGGCCGATACCGATATTGGGGAGATATAAAATCTGATACATCGGCCACTATCTTTCTTAGATCTGTAGAGATAGATATTTAGATAAACACATTTATTGTGTTGATCCTTCAGTTATCAAACACTCGTAGAAAAGATTTATAATGAAGAGAAGATGGTCACTCAGCTGGAAAGTAACTGAGTGTGTATTTGCATCACCGCTCGACACTCTGCAGAGTGATGATGCTCTTTGTGAGCCATATAAGCGCCCTCTGCTGGTGACAGAGAACTTCTAGTGTAATACAATGAAACTCAAATGAAATGCTGTTTGACTGGTGAATAAATCTGTAATATCGGCACATATCTGAGATAAATTAGCCGATACTGATAGTCACTTGATATGCTCGTATCGGCCGATATTATCGACTGGCTAAATAATCGGTCGGGCTCTGGCATGTACTGATATCTATGTAAATACTCGATATTTACATTATTCATCAATTAACTGCAATTTCAGTTTCGGACCAATCAAAATCAGACATCGATCAGGCCTGAGTTCATGCATATTTGTAATTTTTTTTCTTTGACATGACATTTTCTCTAAATAACTATCATCATGCACATATTCTCCCCAGGTTGTTGCACAGGCTGCAGGTGCATACATCTCTCTGACAGGTATGACATCATGATTTAGGACCCGTGACGTCATGTTTAAACATAATCTGCAGTGTAAGGTGGAAACCTGTGCAGTCAGTGCTCAGCGCCGCACATACAGTATGAATGATAAGCTGCTCAGCTCTACACAGTTCACTTCAGAAAGAAAAAAAAAGCCGATTATCTGTGTGTGTGTGTGTGTGTGTGTGTGTGTGTGTGTGTGTGTGTGTGTGTGTGTGTGTGTGTGTGTGTGTGTGCGTGCGTGTGGTCAGCTGACCTGCAGCTGTTTCCTCCGGACAATACCAGTATAAACTCTTATAAACTCTTATAAATCACGGAGGCCTGGTTGCGTCGTGAATGTGAAACTGAAAGGTTATAAAACGGGATGATCGAGGCCTTCCTCTTATTGGCTGATTGGCTGATAAAGACCTTTAAGGAGAGCAGCGCACAACATACAAATAAACCATCTTACCCAGAACAAGATGTTGAATCCGAAAATGAAGTATTTGATGCAGCAGCTGACCTCCTGGCCTTTGAAATGATTCCCCGTCATGTTTGAGCATCATCGGCGGAGGAGGGAGTGAAAAAGCTCGGCCTGCTTCACAGGCTTTGTGTGCAGGACGGAGCAGGTTCAGCGCCGCGGGGACGCATCTCACTGAGCCCCGGCTTCAGATGTCCACAGCCCCGCCGAAGCTAAACCCGCTCCGGGAGCATGATTCCAAGAAGCTTAAATCCCCTCTAACACGCGTGGAGCCGAAATCAAACACGAAGAATATCGAGGAGGAAAAAAAAAAGCTGGATAAAAACGATCCGCTGTTTCTGGGAGGATAGCGCCTACAGAGGGCGGGGCCGCTGCTGTGGGAGGTGGGCAGCGATTGGCTGGGAAATACTTGAGCGACTGAGGCTGCAGCCAATCACATTAGAGGAAAGATAAAGCACTTCCTGTGGCCTACATGATGAACAGACGGTAGCGCTGATACTAAAACAGTAATCATCTTAATAATTAAAACGTTACAGCGGCGATCATTTTTAATCAAATAAACAAATGAGTGTGTGTTCTATTCAAATCAATAATTATCCACACGAATAACCAAACATGTGTTATCCTGTTAAATCTCTTTAATCAGAAATTAAGGCATCACTGTATTAGTTTATTTAGCAGGTACACATGCACTGAACATTGCTTTATATGCTGAAATACAAAGTAGAGGCCATGAAAACAGGTTTCTAGATGTGTCTGATTTGCATTCCCTCACCCTGGTTAGGCTTTTAGGATTAAAACAGAAGCATTAGACTTAAAGAAATAGAAATATTATACAAATAGGCCTACAGACATTGTTCTGCAGTACATATAAAATGCTACAATAAGGACAAACAGTGACTGGCCAAATGTAGTTCTGCGTTTTTATGCTCTACAGTTTCCACCAGGATGTATCTCTCTTCATGATTTCACTGTTCAGTTTGTTTACCAGCTGTTGATTAAATTGTCTTAAGTTTACTGTTGTGTTCAGGTTAAAATAACGTCACAACCGACATATTCAGATACATCCTCCTCTTCTTCAGTTTAAATAAGTCTCAGAGCTCCTCAAAACATGTGTGTGAAGTTTCTTGTTCTAAATCCACTCTGATCCTGTATTTGATCATGACTATAAACTCCTCTATTTCAGCCCTGCTCAGAACAGGCTGTTTCTGTGTCTGTACCTTTAAATATGCACAGGTCAAAGCCCCAGGTGAGCTACCCTGGTCAAAAAAGTCTGGACACGCCCCTGTCAAGATTCTCAACACTTGCAATACCTTACATCACTAAACAGTAAGCATTGAAGAAGTGTTAATTTTGTGTTTTTCCTTTTACATCTTGGCACATTAATTAGGATCAGTCATGCAGTTTTGATGGTTTTGATCAAACCCCTGTAAGGGACTGTCTGTTTGTGTTGATTTTGGCGCCCCCCTGTGGACAAAGTTATACTTCTTTATGTCTTTACTGATCCTGTCCTGTACATAAGTATTATTCTCCAACAAATAAAAGCCAGGTTCATCCTAATTAAGTCAGAGATGATTAATAAAATATATTTTAAAGGAAACGTTTTCATGCTCCTCTTGGTTCCTGTAACATTTATATGAGAAGGGGGTGTGTTTGGTAGAGCACCAGTAAGGGCTCACTCAGAGACCCTCTGTCCAGAGAGTACAGACTCTGAGTCAGAGCCTCATGGAGGACCAGACTCCCGCTCTCGTCTGTGTAACGCAGCTGAAATCCCACCACCTCCACAGGCTTCACATCCAGGACAGCAGACACGTCGAACACATCGTATCCAGAGGGGGGTCTCTGGTCCAGGGTCAGCAGCCTCTCCTCGAGGGCGGGGCTTTCCCTCAGGACGGCCACTGAGGAGGCGGTGAGGCTGTGCAGGGTGACGGTCACACTGAGGGGACGGGGGTGCAGAGTTTTCCTGAACAGAACCAGCTCTGCAGCCAGCATGAAGGGGCTCAGACCACTGACGTTAAACCAGATCCATCCAGGAGGAGCGTGATGAGGACCTGAGTGAGACAAAAAAGGCTTTATATGCAGATTCAGATTTTTTATGTTTTTGTTTTGACTGCTTCTCCCGACATGCATTTGCTTCAAATCGTCTCTGTTTTGTATAAAAACCAGCAAACTTTAACCTCAGAGTCTGTTAGTTAATCAGTAAATCTTAAACCTGCATTCTCTCTAATGGCCAGCAGGGGGAGACTCCACTGCAAAATTAATTAAGACACATCCTTCTTTACATTTCATTCTCATGTCTTGCCCTTTTACTCTTCCACATATTGAGATACTCTGTGTGTACAATTATTTGATGAGCTTTAAGCATGTTGCACACCTGAGCAAAACTGCAGACTGTGACGTCACAGCAGGTGTTCAGCTGATGGAAAACTTTCAGGTTTAGACAACACTGCAAAGACTCATTAAACATATGTTTGTTCAGGTTTCTTTACAACCAGAGTCAGAGGATTTCTTTCCATGATTAGAACATTTTTGCTATAGAAATATAAATTAGCGTGATTCTTAAGATTGTAATTACTTTTGAATCCTTACCATCCACACTCCTGAAACTCTGCACCAGCGTCCCATCCGAGCTCCCAAAGTCCTGAGCCTCCAGTGAGTCCAGACGCTGGTAGACCCTCCTCATGTAAGGATGAGGTTTATTCTGATGACTCGCAGACACTTTGTTGATATGAAGCATTTCTAAAATAGCTTTGTTTAACTCCTGGTCGTCGTCTGCATCTCTGCGCTGGTCCATCTGTAACAAACCTGAGACCGAGCTCAGCAGGAGGAGGAACAGAGGGACGTTTAAAAAACCCAAACAGACTCCTGGGATCATCCTGACTTTGAATAATATTCTGATATTTCTGTTTCTGATCTTGTTGTTTCTCTCAGAGAGCTGCAGAAAGTTGCACCTGGCCGTCTGCTGTAACAGTCTGAGCTCTGATTTGTCTGCAGAACCACAGGAGCCGTCAGGACCCAGTGAAGCCGTCTCACTCTGACGCTGAGGAATGTTTTATTTCTCTGACAAAATGTCCTGTGTGAACTGTTATGAGCCTCGGCGCTGCACAACACTCAACAAGAAACCACTGAGCTGATGCACCGGCTCAGTGTGAGCTGAGAGAAGACCTGCAGACACGTGCAACATGGGTATGTCTGCAGGCTTTATTTCATGTTTGATGGAGGTTAAAAGTCACGACCATCAGGGCAGAAAAAGTAGACAGTTTCTGTTCAGTAACAATAAGTTTTACATAAAGCAACACACCCACTTATGGAAAAAAAAGAAGACAGAAATAGTAAATCAAATAATGCAAGATACAGTGAAAAAATGGATGAAATTATTTGGAAACCAATGTTAATCCCAGTTGATGAATGAATAAACAAATATATAGATAATACAAAAACAAACAAATAACTTCCTATGTAGATTTTTCTTTTACCTACAAGTCTCTGAGTTTTAACTATTTACTTTTTAGATATATTGGGATTTATTTGAAATACAGGAGCTTTTTACCACTTTGGATTTCAATCTGCATCTCCAAATAAATGTATCACCATGCAAGGTATCATGAAGAAGACATGTCTGTAAGAGCCACTTCATGATTATTAAACATGGAAAATAACTTCCAACTACGTTCGGACATTAAAAGACTACAAATGGTAAAGTAAATGGAGTTAACCACAAAGTTACTTATATAAAGAAAAGGGGTTTTGAGGTAAAAAGACGGTCATGTGTTTGGACTCAGTCCAGTTTGGACTCAGTTGATTATTTTAATCCAGTAAAATCTGCTGAAATTCTCAGGATGACAGCCAGAGACATGAGGAACAAGAATCCATTGAAAGATCTTTGTCACCTGTCAGAGATTTCTAATAAAATAATCAATATGACTAAAATAATCACTTTTTCCACGTCATTTTCTGGTTCAATTCAATTACTTTATTTATGCTTTTTGAAATTGGATTTTTTTTTATAGTCAAATTAAGAATTTGTGTGTTAGGGGAACCGGAGCTGCGGCATTACTGCATCAGTTGTTGGGTCACCCCCACATGTAAAGCAGAGCTGTACTCACTGCAAGTACTTTTATCAGTGGTCAAGCCAGCCAATGGTAAAAAACATACCTGCAGGAAACTTTCAACTGTGTGTGCAGCGCTTCTGTTCACAGGCTCATCTTTTTTTTAAGATATCACAGGTGAGAGAGGACCAAATTATTAATAACAGGTTCTGTTCCACTTGTACCGTATTGACCCGAATATACAACACGTTTTTTTCCTTATGAATATATCTGAAAAAAGAGGGGTCGTACTATATTTGAGGTTTAGACATTTAAACAGCAATTTAGATCCACAACAGCAGGTGGCGCCAAAATCCCCATAACCTGAATGTGCCCCTCACGACTGGAGGAGCGGTCAATCAAAAGTCACATCAGTGACAGTTCGCCTGAATGATGCAGACGCACAGTGACAGCCCGAATAAAGCTGCTCTAAAGTGGGGCAAGTTAACAAACAAATGAGAAGTGTTGATGCTAACTTTAAGATGCTGGTGATAAAACTAGCAGAGTCGACAATCAACCACCAAGCAGCGAAGAAATATGGTGACGCAGAATGCAATGAACAGATATGGAGAGCCCAAAAACACCGTCTTAAAAATGCTGACAGTCAAAGAAAAGCTTTCCGTGGTTCCGTGGTAATTATTGTCCATTAATGCATAAAAAGAAAAGAATATTTTTTTTTGCGTTTATCAATTTATCTAATTGCAGGACAATCTGTCAGGTATGGGGGCTCCACTATGATGGAACTCAAAACAAACAAGGTCCTTGACATTCAGCTAGTGCAGGTATAACACTGATACACTGTTGGAAATAGGAATCATATTAGTCCTTTTGTATGAACGTTGCAGAGCATTTGTCTACTTCTTTTGTTTGGCAGAGCAATGAAGTTGGAAACAGCTTAAGGATGGAGAAGGAGGGCTTTGAGCAAAGTCTGTCTCTCATGGAGAGTAAAGAGATCCGGATCAAGGCCATTGTCACCCACAGACATATGGGGTAGAAGTTCTTGGGGGAGCAGAGACCAGACATGACCCACTACTTTGACCCTTGGCATATGGCAAACAGTATATATTTGAATTAAACAATGATAAAAAAAAATGAATTTGTGTTTGAAAATGTTCTGTCTTGTGGCCAAGGATTGGGAGAAAAAAAATGGATGCGCTTGCAAAAATAACCAAAACACAGGATGTTGACTTGTGAGGGAAGAGCGCGATAAAACACCTTTACTGGGCGGCATCAACTTCAGCATTAAGGGAGGAGGTTGTGGCCAGGTGGAGTTCTGTAGCCAACCACATCCAAAATGTCCACACTACACGACATATTGTTTCATCGTCATCGTGATGTGCGCATGCGCAATAGTCACATCGCAGGACAATGCGAAGAAACACCTCATTCTACAACTCCCTTGCTGATTAATAAAAAATGAAAACTCGTCCAATTCTTTCTTTTCCTGATTCATCTACAAAAGAAGTATGTCTGGAACAAGATAATTGACTCTTTGGGTAATTGCAGGGGTCTGCAAAAGAGACATTTTTGCCAGTAGCTCCACCCAAAAAAATCCGTCTGGAGCCGCAAAATATAGGCTAGACTATTTGAACCTTTCAATGACGTTTATACAGCCTGTCTAAGCCCACTCACATTTCTAATAGAACTAAATGACAACTTTAAACTAACAACTAACAACTTTAAATGAGAAGTCACTGCAGAGGCTTCTTACTCTGTCTTTTTAAGATAGTTAGAGCACCTTCTGTACCTGGGCACTCTGTCATCTCACCTGCTGTTGTTTTTGAGGTCTGATCTTCTGATAGCCCATTTTATTGATTATTTCATGTCCTCCTCCCCATGCCTTACAATTTCCTGAACTGCCACAAAACTTGAAACAGTTGTATAGTTTAATGTCGAATTAATATGCTTCTTAAAAGTTTGCTTTGCTTCCTGCAGAAATCGCCCTTTTTCTCTTTCCAAGGTATTAGTTTTATAACAAAATATTTATTTGAGGTTTTCTAAACCACTCAAGGGGCTGATGTATACTTTACTTAATACTTTATTTCGGACCCATAGGTCCATATCGTTGTAAAAATACAGGACATTAACAAAGGGATATCATCATTACATGATACTCACTCAAAAGATCTTTGTCACCTGTCACAGATTTTTCAAAATAAAATAATCTAAATCACTAAAATATCAAAGCGTCTCAATGCAATTTGAGCAGAATTTACCTGTAATTATTTAAAAAAAAACTATACAGTTAAGTCTGCTGTAAATTATCAGGATGACAGCCAGGGACATATGGAACAAGAATCCATTAAAAGATCTTTATCACCTGTTCCAGGTTTTTCAAAATAAAACAATCAAAATCACTAAAATATCAAAGCGTCTAACGCAATTTCAGCAGAATTTACCTTTATTTTTCTCCAAAACTATACTGTAAAATCTGATAATAATTCCAAGGATGACAGCCAGGGACATGATGAACACGAATCCATTAAAAGGTCTTCGTCACCTGTCACAGATTTTTCAAAATAAAATAATCTAAACAAGTAAAATATCACAGCGTCTCAATGCACTTTGAGCAGAATTTCCCTTCGTTTTTCTCAAAAACTATACGGTAAAATCTGCTGATAATTCTCAGGATGACAGCCAGGGACACGAGGAACAATAACCCATTGAAAGATCTTTGGCACCTGTCCTAGATTTTTCAAAATAAAATAATCAATATGACTTAAATATCAAAGCGTCTCAATGCAATTTGAGCAGAATTTCCCTTCATTTTTCTCAAAAACTTTTCAGTTAAAGCATCTTAAAATATAGAGAGCTATTACAATTTTTGTAATTATTTTTTACATTATTTTACACTTTTTATTTAATATCAAGTTGTCAAAATATGCGGCTGCATTTCTCCTTTTTGGGCGCTCCAAGCACCTATACCGTAAACCCCGGTATAGACACGCATCATTTTTCAAGCGGCGGCGGATTTGACCGCTGTCTCGTCTGTCGACAACACAGGCTTAGCCGGATACAATGGTACGTTATTTCTTGTTTAAACCTTTGTAATGAATAATAAGTTGTGCTAACAGCACATTTTATCAACTAATTACATAATGAAAATATGTCACGGAATCCACAAGTTGTTTTTAATCTGTGTTACATGTTAACAAGCTAGCTAGCGCTCAGTTTAACTGATGCGAGTTAGCTTACCGTAAAACCTCTAGTAACAGCACAAGCTTTTAGAAGGACTACTATTACAATGTACATTAATCCGCGAACTAGTCAACGCTAAATGCAAAAATGACACCTGCCTTTATTTGTCAAAACCTGTAGCAACACCAGAATAGTATGAAGGACTGGGCTGAAATTTAGATGGGGCGTTTATTTGAAGGTTTACGGTATAAATCAACAGCCGCTGTAGGACATGGTGACATTATTTGATGCGTTATTTCATGTATTATTATTGATATAATTAATATTTTTAGGATTCTCTTGTTGAGAATTAAAAGGGAATTGACTTTGATTGATTTGGGAATCAAATGAGATTTTTTTTTAAATGTTGGAAAATTGCAATTTGAGTTGACTAAATCTTCTTTGTTTTCTTCTTCTGAAATGTTTGTACCCTTTTTTCAAAGCACTTGAAGTCTACTTTCCGTCCCTTTGGTGTTTCCTTACATTAGTGTTTGCTCTTTTATCTTTCCTCATTTCTGAACAATAATGACAAAGCTGTTCCTTAAACCACCAGCACTTTGGACCAGACTTTGATCTCACAGCCCCGTGTTTGTCTTTTAGGTTTTTCCACTCCAATTGCTGATCCTACACGAGGAGGAAGAGCCCGTCCCCCCTCTTCTTCTCGTCCTCCTCTTCTTCCTCCTTCTCCTCCCTCTCCACTCATCTCTCGCTCTCCCCTGTGGGAGGAGTTTGTCATCGAGAAGTTGGGGAGGTTGTTGCAGTTGAAAGCAAAGCAGAGGAGAGGACACAGGTTGAGAGGAAAGAGCGCCAGATGTTAGCAGATCAGGTAAGGACATGTCCAAATGTATGTGCAGCTCTCTGCTGGGGAGATTTTCTTTTCAGGAAGATGATCAAATCTTCATCTTTGATTTGCACAGTTTGTATGTATCTCTCTCCTTACTGTCTGTTTCTCTTTTCCCTTTATCATCATGAACTATCATTTAGAGATACATGATCATATTTATTATCTCACAGTACACATCATAGAGTTCAGTATGCTCCTGTTTAATAAGTGAAATCTGTTTTTTCTTTACGTGTTAAACACACAAACAACCATCATTGTTGTTGTATTTAAAGGGAATATCTTTGCAAAACTTCCCTGCACACACTCTTCTATCCACACAAAACTGTATGTTAACACATTTGTCCCACCCGTCTGCTCTTGTTTCCTGCATTTACATCTCTTTTTGAACTCTCTGATGCGCACTAGGGAACGCAGTCAGAGTTCTCCGCTGATGTTTTCAGCCTCTTCTTCTTCTCTGTCTTTCTGTGAAAATTGCCAGCTGCTAAGGACCCTGTCATTATTAAGATTAGAAGAAGAAGCCGCTGCTGTGAATGAATGGTACCAGACGCTCCCAGCTGTGGAGCGAAGCCACTTGTTATGTGACACATCACATTCCCCCACAGCTGTGTGTCTGCTTCGCATCCATCACTGTGTTTGTGGTTTCGGAGAAAAAAAACAGGGCGGAAATTCGTCTCTATTTTTTGGAGGCTTGTTGTAAGCGTTGAGTTATGGGATGCTCTCTGACCCTGATGACTTTTTGATTATTATTTTATTCTTAGGCTATGTTTTCTTTCTTCGTCAGAGTTTGAGTAAACAAACAGAAAGCACATGGTCTTTTTCATCCAGCTGGTTAAATACTCCAATCTCATATTTCAAAGCGTCTCTGCTTCCGATAAACCCTCCAAATATATAACTTCTTAATGTCTTTTACCAAGAAGGATGAAGAAATGATTGTCAAACGTTGCTGATACTTCAGCCAGCACCACAGATAGATCACCGTGTGGAAAACCCAGCTGATGAAAAGCAAATAATCCGTTAATTAATTAGCCAGGGTCGCACTCTCTGTGGCTATGATAACTTAGGTTTTGTTTAATCCTCTTCACCCTCTCTTTTTCCAAATGTGGTCACTTCTGGCTCCAAAAAAAGTGAGAATGAAGCAGCATAAATACTGAACTTGAGGTTTCCAAAGGTAGTCGACAAACCACTGGCTGATGCCCAGAAGGGTGCAGCCCGTTGGCACCAGATCCCTGATCGTAGTATTTCACAGACTGGTTCTAAACTTAAGGGTTTTGGATGTTCGGCTCTCTTTGCTTTTGGTAACAGAGAAACTTGAAACAAAACATTTGCTTGGATTTCCCAATCCTCTGTTAGCAAGTAGCATGACCATAAAAGTGAAAACATTTAACTTTAAAGATTCTCCTTTTTAAAAATGTTGTGGACGATGAGTTGGTAAACTTAATCCAAAACTGCAGACAACTTTACAGAACTGTTTTTAAAGAGGGACCCCCTGTATGAATTAGCTTGAGAGAAGGGTTTCATACCACTAGCACTGATGTTTGGTTTAGTTCAGGATCAGGGAGTGCATGTTGTACCAGCACAAGCTGATGGGAATGTGAACCCGCTCTGTCATTAGACACTGAGCAGACGCTGAGCCTCCTCCTGCGAACATGTCAGCAGAGAAAACACTCCTGACCTGTGGGGTTAACCCAAGGTGAGGTTGGTGGTCCGTATCCATAAGAACAGGAAATAAGACGGCTTCCCAGCATGCATTGTGTTGACATTGTGTTGTATGGCGACTGTAACACGAAGCTGAGTCCAAACAGGAAGAGGATCAGCAGCGGACATAGACGGGACCCTCAGAGTGCTGCAAGCGGATTAACATTAGGACCTTTCTCAGCACTCCCACCTCCCACTCTAGCCTCCCTACAGAGTCTCCCATCAGTCAGCGGGGCGTCCAAACCTTCAACAGGACAGATCATGGAGGCCTTTGTGCTGTTAAACAGAGAGTAAACATCAGTCAGACACAATGCTGCACACGCTGTTATCTTTTAAAATGTGATCTAATCTCAGCTCTGACACTCAGTGTGGACTTTAGTTTGCTCATCTCATTACTCACAGAGCTGCATGCCACTCTCTGCTCACTGATGTTGTAGTGAGTGAAATGATAAAGTGATCTTACTATATGATCAGACATTAAGGAAACATGTTGAAGTGCTGGCTTCTCTGACAACAATGCAGCAGCCAGTATGTCCTCCTTCTAACTTTAGATTCTGATCCTGAATGATCTGGATTTGTTTGGACCAGAGAAGGTCGGCGGTTTTAAGACACCCCCCACATGGCCGTTTTGGACGCCCCTCGGTTTTCCAGATATGAGAGCAGTTATCAGGTCAACAGGTGTTGCAGTGATGGAAGAGGGCAAGAGAAGTGGTTCAGATAGAAGTGATTGTACCCGACCTAAAAAGCCTCTGCATGTTTCTAATAAGCTCCACGAGCAGAAACGTGCTCAAACTAGGATCAATATTGGAGATGCTTTTGAAAAATGGAGAGAGGTTAGAACACAGAAAGGTTTACAGACCGATGCAGAGCTGGATAAACACTGAAGCTTCAGTGTCCACCACATGGTGACCTGCGTGAGCATGGACTCTAGAGAGGAGGGGGCGGGGGAGACAGCTCTCTACAATGTTTAGAATTTGTACTGCAGTACCCATTTTAAACACTAGGTATCTGAGTTACATATCGCTCCTTTAAAACATAAAAACATCCTGTAAACATTCTCCCATTTCAAGAGCAATGAGGTTTTTTCAGAAAATTAAGCCCTATTAGTGTTCAGCCATCTATTTGTTTTCTAGATCTCCTGTAAATTATCACACTATCACAAGAAAAAAAGCTTCTTAATCCCAAGATAATGAGGAAAACAAATATCTGCATTTAACTGTCAAAGGAATATTATATGTGACTTTTGTTCGTACGTTTGTTATGCTGCCTCCTAGTGGACAACAAAATCAATTGGTGCAGCTTAAAAGTTTTCCTCGTGTTTCATCAATGCAGAATCCTGATAACGCCTTGCCTGAAAAGCGCATACCAGAGGTTACTAGAGGTCATTTGCAGTAAATGTTATTGGTGTCAGGTGAAACCACATACCTGTAAAATGAAGCCTTTTAGGAAGGATGTAAATCAACAGCCTTAACTTCAGCATAGCAGGCTTTGATTTTACAGCTTTTACAACGAGACTCATAATCTCAAAGTTGGACTTAATCATATAATTGAGATTTATCGTTTGACGAAATGAAGCAATACATTTCCAGCACACCTGATGGGGTCTGATGTGGTAGGGCGGAGGCCGTATTGTGACAATTTCGAAAGCCAGTTTTTGCTCTCAGCTCCTTGAACATGATCTTCCCAGCTTCCTAAACACAAGCATTGTTCACAGGGACAAGCTGCGACGTGTTCCCCCCCCCGATGCAGAGGCTGATTATAAGGTTCCTTTTTCTGTCCAAGGTGCTTTCTGTGTGAGGTCTGTGAGAGGTGTCATAGACAAGTGTTGAAGGAATGTGGCAGGATGACATGTGAGGCCTGTTTTCAAATACAAAACAGCTCTGAAACACATGCGCACGACGGTATAAGAGGGCATATTGAGCATATTGTTTTTAAGTTTAGCTGACTTTGAAAAGGAAACTTCCTCATTTCTGTTGTTCCAATATCATTAGTAAGAATAAAATATTAAACCTTCACAGTAACTAAACTTGCCTGGATGTTACTGTTACTGGGGTTACTGTCATTTCCATTTAACCCTGCAGAGAACGGAGAAAACCGGTTATGATGCATGAGAGTGGGGACAATTTAAAGCACCCTGAGGTTGTGATTTTATAGGATGTTTGTCTTATACTGCTCGTAATCATTAAAGCAGCTCCAACAGAGTTAATGTTTTCTATAGTGGGACGACGCATGTTTGGGTTGAGTCTATAAAGAGGTTAAAGGTCACTTAAAGGCAGCTTGCCATTACTAGAGAGAGCGCGTGCAGCCTGAGGGGAGGGACATTATTTGCTCGTAATGAACATATTTCCTGGCAAACTGCGAGCAGGACAGGTTGTAAAATCTATAAATACAGATCTGGAACACGCCTGGAGCTGGCGGAAACTCTTGATTATTGCTGTTCTCTGTATATAATTAGAAAAACAATGAAGTGTACGTCCTGGTTGTGTGTATTGGTGCAGCTCATTCATGCTTGTGCATGCAGGCCGAGTTGTTTCTTGCGATATTGGCTGCTCTCTTACAGAAATGGAAATGTTGGCTCAAAGATGGAGTATTGACAAAGGAGGTTTTCCCCTTCAAAGAACAAAGTCTTTAGTATAAAAAACCTATATCAACTTACTACTCAACTGTGGTGGTAGTTTGTGCGCCAAAACCTAAAAACTCTCTGGCTTAACTGTTTAATAAGTCATTAGCTTCAGAAGTTTAGGGTAGAGGCTGACATTTTTTCTGGATTCCTGGGGGGTCACGGGATTCCCACGGGATTTCTTCTGCACCGGAATGATTTTCACTTTGCTAAATGTTGCTTATGGTGGTTTCATACTAGGGACCAGTGCCTGGATCTGAGTACGCTTGAACCTAAAGTCTGGTTCATTTGATCAGTGTGAACACAAACGTACCGTACTCGGGTCCCGTGCCCGAGTCTGCTTGAAGAGGTGGTCTCAGACACGATGCATGGGAGAGGAAAAAAGGTAGACTTTAAAGAGCAGCAAAATATAAACACGGTTAATAAAATCAATGGATGCAGCATCATTAACTTTTTTTAAATTTGTTTTTCTTCTTCATTAGGGCTCCCTGAAATGTTTTTGGCATGTATGTCTGGGCCGTCAAATAGGTAAGAGGAGTGAGACTTCACCCAAACTAAAATGTGTTTATTTTTGCAGATCCACTCGGGTGATGTGAACTGATGGAGGCCACACTAATGTCACCCTGAAAGAGGAAGATGTAGCTCCTTCTCTGGAGAATGAAGAAGACATCCTTTGGGTGAAACAGCATCCCCGGCTGAAGAGCTTTCTTGAAGTGATCCTGCTTTAGTTTGGAGCCAGCCCTCACCCCTCATTTTGTCAGCTTGTGACCAGCAGCGATGGCTTCACGGGGTCATACGCTCACCTGGACTTTGCTTTCTGTTCTTCTGCTGGGAATGACTTGCTCCATCCGGGGTTCACTTGTGAAGGTCAACAAGGGTTTAAAGGTGAAACGGGGTCAGTCGACCTACCTCCAGGAGGGAGACCTGCAGTTCCTAATACCCCGTCAGAAGGATGCATGCAAGGTGGAGGTGGTGTTAAATGAGCCAATAACTCAACGAGTGGGGGAGCTCATGCCTCAGGTAATGGAAGAATCCTCCTCCAATGACATCCTCAGTGCTTCCAGGCTTCTCGACACATGTAGTGAAAAGAAGTTGAGTAGTTAGACGGCAGGCATTATTCACCTGCAGCTTTGTTTGACAGCAATCATGCAGGAGACCATGTTTTTATGTTATAAGGGTGTAGTGTTACAGGGACAACAGCTCTTTGATTTATTTTTTCACCCTTTGAGCAAAGTCTTTAAGTCACTACCTAAATGTATACGGACAAGAAGATCCCATGGCAGATTAAAGCTCATAAAATCAAGAAGTATAACTAAAGGAACAGTTAAGATACTAACCTAAGATTAAAGATAACAAGAGATATAAAGAAATACTGGCGGGGGGGGGGGGATCATTTAAAAGAAGAATGTGCAACTTTTTGATCCAGTAGATGTCGCCCTTGAGCACCAGCATGAAATCAAAACAAACTGCTGTTTGGCCACACCTCCTTCATACTGAAGCCTCCAGAGACACACCTCCAACCCCCCTCCACTCGAGTTCACATGAAGGAGTTATCAACAGAGGTGTCAAAAGTATTCACATTCATTACTCAGGTAGAAGTATAGATACTAGGGTTTAAAAAGACTTCTGTAGAAGTTGAAGTATCAACTCAAGCTTTTTACTCAAGTAAAAGTGTAAAAGTACTGGTTTCAAAACTACTTAAAGGATGAGAGTAAAAGTAATATAAGGGAGAAAAAAATGCCATTAAGGACAAAAGCTTAGGCCGCGCCACCGGGGCCTATAGTGCACCACCCCACCTCCCCAAAAATTGTTTTTTCTGAAGGCCATAATGACTGTAATGTTACATTAAAATGTATGCGGACAAAATTGTCCTCTGCTCGAGCTGCAATCACCTGTGTCCTGCATTGATGTGTTAGCATGCTAATGTTAGCGCTCTTTAGTTAGCTTGTAGCTTCACATTGCACATAAATGAACACAGAATGAGCGTGATCTAAAAACTCTTACTAACATCCAAATAATCAGTGAGTATGTTCTTCTTCTTCTCTCTAGTTCTTGACTAAAACAGCTTTTATACACAAGGGGAGGAGCCGGCCGTCCCGTCCATGTAAACACGGCACAGACAACAACACAGCCAGCGGGACTCGATCTCCTCACTCATTGTAGACAGTCGTGACTCAGAGACACATTTACACAGGATATATCTTATTTCTGATATATTTATTTGGAAAATGTTGCACATTCTTTCTTAAAAACTTAAAAAACGAGGCACGCTGTTTTAACCCTGGTGCCCTATTTCTACTTTCCTCTCTGCCGCTCACAGTTCACAAGGATAAAGAGAGGAGGGGGCACTACACGGCGCTGGCACTAAAAGAAGAGGTATTTTGGGAAAGACGAGGGCAGACAGACCCCTCTTTCCTTTGTTTTTCAGGTAGACAGTCCGCCTCCTCGCTAATGACTCAGCGCTGACAGACACAGTCGTCTGTTGAACATCCAGCATGAGTCATTCCTCATGCTCAAACGCAGAAACATTTTAAAGTTTAAAGGATTATACTCCAAACATTTGTTTTTACATGAGAGGGAAACACAAACACACTTAAGCATGCTTCATTAGTTTGGTCTCATAACTAAAAAACAAAAAAAAATAACCTGCATCACAAAACTCACAGCTGTGTTTATTTTGTCACACAGAGTATTATATTAATTTAAGGAACATTTTTATTTTATAATATTACTTTTTAATTTCACAAACAGGTAGTACATGTTGACATTGTGCAACTGACAGTTAATAAAAGACATATCGATATATATTGCTGTCGTTCACTTCAGTTTCTGTTGTGCTGCTCGACGTATCTATTGCACTTTTCCTTCTAATATTTCCATGATTGGAGCCACAAATAAATAAAAATGCCATCACAGCTTTGCTTGTCAAACATTTGATTTGTACATCTTCATTAAAAAAAAAAAATAAAGACTCAACCCTAACCCTTTTAGGGGCTCCCAGTGTAGCACAAGAGGGATCCCGCCTACCACCAGTGGTACTTGTTCTAAAGTTTGAGAATGAATGTGCAAGCCTTCCTGGCGGCCCAAGGGGACCATTTCTTTCAAAGTTAGAGGCTCTGTATTTTGTCTTAGCCATTTCCACAATCCACAATTTATAAAAGTATCTCCTTTCTTTTCCCAGGTATTTGACTGCCACTATCTGACTGACGAGGTAAAATATGTCCATAACGGCTGTCCGCTGTTGAAGGAGGACACTGTTAAGCTACGACTATACAGGTACAGCACCTGAAAACTCTTCTCTCGTCACCAATGTGGTCCCTATATCTTAACGTGATTTGTTTTTGACTAGGTTCTCAGAGACGGAGACGTACATGGAGGTGTTTTCTCTCCACGTGGAAGTCATTGAACCCGATTGCAGCATCATAAAGCTGGGGCCCAAACCCTTGCAGGTTCCTGAGTTTTACGGCCTCTCTGACGCCATGGATGGCAACGTGGTGTCCTTCAACTACGAGAGGAGGTCCAGTCTGGAGTGTAGCATCCATCTGAGTAACCATGACACCCACCTGCCAGCTCATGGTCAGCTGGTCACCGGAGAGCCAGAGAAAGCTACAAAGAGAGGGGACGAGCCAGAGAGCTTTATTCCCCTTCGTCAGCAGCTAGGTAACAGAAACATGCTCAGCTGCTGGTGAAATACAAGAAACCTAGCTTGAGATGTTTTTTCTTTTGGTTAAAATGTTGAAGATATATCTCCAACATGAGTCTGCTGTCAAGCCCGATCTGCACATTTTTATAACAAGACTGGTACAGGGGTCTAAAGGGTCTAACAGTCATAGACAAGCTAAAAAGAAAACGTGATAAAGAATCCTAAGCATGTGGTTCAATAATAGCTGCTCTTTAACTAAGAAGAATGCAACTTGAAAAAGCCGACTCTAGGAGCAGCTCTGAGGGGAATCAGATGACAACAGAATTGCATCATCTGCATAAAAACAAACTTGTGAAAGTACAGATTTGTCAGAATATTGTAATTTACTTAAATTTTAAGTGGTAGTGGACCAAGAATAGAGCCCTGAGGAACGCCGTTTCTTAGAAAACTGGCTTGATTGACCACTTTCTGCCTCCCTGTAGGGTCAGCGAGACCAAATGTGTGACAAAGTTGACATTAAGGTAAGATGAGAACACAAAAACCTGCTGTCATATTTGTGTAATCTCTTTTGTACATTTTTCAGATAACAAAGAAAGAGCGCTGTGTAAATCGGAGGACTGCCTGAAGGGTCTGAAGCTGGTGAAGTTCACCAAAATTCCCTGTGATGATTTCCTGATGATGGGTCTGAAGTATCAGCACCGAGATCCTCCGTCTCCAGACGTAGACTACATCGCTATCAGACTGGATCTCAAGGACACCCGGAGTGGAAGTGTCTATCAGGTAATTTGGCTTTTTTTTATATTATATTATATCATATTATATAGAATTAGCACTGCCAGAAAAATCAGAAGCATCATTCGTTGTGTTGTCTTTGTGTAGTCTGAACAGGCCTGGATTCCGGTACGTATAATTGGTGCGATGCCCAACCAGCCTCCCAAACCATCCTTCATGTCCATGTTCATCCTGGAGGTGGATCAGTTCATCCTCACTCCGCTCTCAACCGCTACGCTGGACGCCGAAGACGAGGAAACTCCCAAACAGCGTCTAGTTTTTAACATCACCAAACCGCCCGTGGACGGGTTCATCACCCATCTTTCCGATCACACCCGACCAATCTCCTCCTTCACGTGGCTCGACCTCAACGACATGCTCATCGGTTACCAACCTCCCAACTCCTCACACACACAACGCAGGAATTACGAGGTACCACTTCCTCTTTCTTTGCCTTTAGAGATGTATGACTGCTACACGCCTGAGGCTCTGACGGTATCTTCAGTGGTTTTTGAAAGTCTTTTTTATTACCCTCCACAGGTGGAAGTTGAAGTTTATGATTTTTTCTTTGAGAGGAGCCAATCGATGACGGTTCATATGTCTGTGAGGAACGCCGACACAAATGCACCCAGAGTGTCTTGGAACATGGGTAAGTCAGCTTGTCAAATGCACAAAGTTCTTAAAGAGGACATATCATCCCCCTTCTCCACCTTTTCAGTCAGTCCCCTGTGGTCTAAATGAAACATCTGTGCTGTGCTTTGGTCAAAATAAAACATGAATCAAGCACCAGAGGAGGTTTGTGACCCTGTATAAACCAGCTCTCTCAGAACGCTCCGTTTTGGTGTGTGTGTCTCTTTAAATGCAATGAGTCCCCCCTGAGTTTTTCAGGAAGACATCACTCCTTGGCTAGTGTGAATAAAAATGGCAGACCTGCGCAAAGGTTTTGCTCTAGGCTGGGGGTGGAGTCCATGGGTGGAGATAGGGTCTCCGTGATAGATTTCATCGAAGCAGGCCATAGATATATTAGCAGTAGAAGATTATACTTTGCTTCCTCGTTGTTCTTTGTCTTAAAGGTCTCAGTCTGTTAGAGGGTCAGTCCCGCCCGATTCTGTGGGAACAACTACAGATTGTGGACAACGACAACCTGAACGCTGTGCGTCTCATCACCGTGGACGGTCTGCAGCATGGGCGGCTCACTGTAAGAGGTAAGGACCCAAAAACTGCCAATGAACACGGATACACCTGACTGGTGACATCTGTGGAATTCATTTGAAAATCTAACAAAATCGGTCCTGCTTTTTTTGCAAACATGTTAATCTGTTGTGATCGCTCTGATCAACCTGTATTATATCCAGCTGTTGTTGTAAATCATTTTATTTTGAAAGTCTGGCTATAATTACAGAATACAATCAGCCAAGGATGCACATGGAGGTCCAATTTGCAAGGCGACAACATTTCCGCTCATGCCATCCTCATGGTTTGAAGCTGTTAGGATGTGAAGCTGCAAGTTGCAGGAGCGTAGATAATTGAACTATTTTTCTTGTGATTTCACTTCTCACAGATCGATCAGAAACTGAAAAGAGACAACGCAGTAAAAATACAGAGGGACATTGGACCATATTTAATGGAAAATAAGATACTTCACATGTTATTAGCTACAGCTGGACTACAGCTAATGTTAGCATTCAGCCTCCTCCGTGCTAACTTAACTAACTCACTGTGATTTCAGCTTCAAGTTCAGTTGACACTTGAGTTGGATTTTGCAACCAGCAAGATAATGACATTTTTTTAACACAGAGATTACAAAACAAGACATTAGAGAGAAGGAAAACTATTTTAAACCCACTAAAACATGATAAAAAACCTGAGAAATTATGATAAATAATACAAGTGCTCAAATTTCAATCAATCAGGGCAGATAAGAGAAAGAAATATCAACCAATAAAACCCATAAACATTTAAAAAAAAAAAGCACAAATATGCATTGCTCAAGGGCACTTCGGCAGTGCTCAGGAAGTGAACTGGCACCTCTCCAGTTACCAGACCTATTTCTAGCTTTGGTCTGCACCTGGACCCTCCCATTCCAAAACCAAGTCCCCACAGAGTGAGCCACTGCATTGCATCTTCTTTAAGGAATTTCTGTCTTTGAAAGATGCAAAGTTTGTAGAATTTAAGTTTTGGGATATTTTGTGCTGTTCCTGCTTAGATTATTTTTGTGAAATATTGAGGGGCTGATTTGGCATGAAATACCCTCAAACCTGACTTTCTTTTTTAAATGTCTCAGGTGGAAAGGGCTTCATGTTCACCGTCAAGGACATTAAAGCGGGCGTTGTTCGCTATCACCACGACGACAGTGACTCCACAAAAGACTTCATTGTTTTCCGAATCACAGACGGACCCCACCAGACCCGACACAAGTTCCCCATCAAGATCCTGCCGAAGGACGACAGCCCTCCGTTCCTCATCACCAACATGCTGCTGGAGGTGTCCGAGGGTCAGACGGTGTTACTGAGAGGCTCCACCCTGCAGGCATCAGACATGGACTCCAGCGACGACTACATCCTGTACAACATAACCCGCCCCCCACAGGCTGGAGAGGTCATGAAGATCCCTGGGCCGGGACTCACAGGTTAAAAGAAAGGACTTTTATTTTATTTTTAATTCTGATTAAAGATTTTTTAACCACGTAGTGTGATGTTTCTGTTGTTTTCATCCAGGTTATCCTGTCGGCCATTTCCTGCAGAAAGACCTGTCGCAGTCGATGGTTTATTATCGACATCTGGGCAATGAGGTGTTCGATGACTCCTTTGAGGTGGTGCTGTCGGATTTCAATGACCCTCCGAACCTGTCAGAGCCTCAGGTGTGTAGCAGTGACACATCTCTAAGATAGTTTGATAAAATAAGTTAAAATGTAACTCTCACATCTAGTGTTTAAAATGGGTACTGCAGTCCAAATTCTAAACATTGTAGAGAGCTGTCTCCCCCCGCCCCCTCCTCTCTAGAGTGGATGCTCATGCAGGTTGCCATGTCTCGAAGCTTCAGTGTTTAGCCAGCTCTGCATCTGCATAGTTTTTGAGAATCACCAACTCTGCCTTTAAATATTTTTAGAATAAAAGCGCTGCAGTGCAAACAAGGTTCATCTATTCTGTATTATCCATCTAAAACCTGAAGAATCTCCGTCGCTTTGCTGTGCAGGTTGTGGTTGTGCACATCGAACCAGTTCCAGACCAACCCCCTAAAGAGGTTCCCGGTTCCAGCCGCTGTCTGGTGATCAAAGAAACGGAAGTGGTCCATTTAACACGCCAACAGCTCCACTTTGTGGACCAGGAGTCTCCAGACAGTGAGCTCACGTATACGGTTACTACTCCACCTTTCTGCACCGGCCCCCACAGGTAAGTGCTCACCTGCAGGAAACAGGGGGAATTCTCAACAGAAGAAAATATTCAGTCTGATTTTTGTGCTGTTGTTTTCTTCACGAGCAGCAGTCCAGATGCGGGGAGGTTGTTTTTGGTCGACAGCATCTCCAAGTTTACCAAAGACCCCAGTGCACCTGTGCTGAGACTCTTCACACAAGTACGTTTTTATTTAACACATTTACGCATTTATTATCTGAAATTTACACATTTGCACATGTTGTCGTTTTCCCCCAGCATGCAGTGAACTTCATGAAAATCGCCTACATGCCTCCCATCATGGACATCGGCCCTTACCCCCAGTACATCCAGTTTGTTCTCTCTGTAACAAACCACCTGGGCAAAACGGTCACTGGAATCTGCTTTAACATCACTGTGGTGCCGGTGGACAACCAGCCGCCGCAGGTGGAGAGAAATCACATAATTTTAATCCCATTTCCTTCACTGTGCAAATGTGGAAATACATCAAATATCAACGTTCTCTTTTAGGTGATCACCAACGCTCTGACTGTAGACGAGGGAGGGGATTGTCAGCTCGGCCCTGGTCACCTCCTGTTGTCAGACGTGGACTCATTGGAGGAAGTCCTGCAGGTGGAGCTTCAGAAGGAGCCCCAGCATGGAGCTCTGCAGCTGGGAGGCCTCCCTCTCAAACCGGGCCGAGCTTTTTCTGTGCGAGATCTGAAAGGCCTTAAAGTGAGGTCAGACATCCTGCTGTACTCAATCCTTCATTTCACACATGGGTTAAAACTAGTGTATCAGAATACATTTGGAGACAGATTTTAACTTAAAGCCCCACCTGCTTATGTTGACCACTGGAGGGCAGAATGTGCAAGATAAAGAGCATCTTAAGCGTTCCAATTTCTGGGCCTGGAACTATTTTACTTGCATGTTCCAGAAATTGACATAAAAAGGGTTTATATAAAGTAAAACGAGCAAAGCAAATTAGATTTTAAAAATGATAGTGTTTCTCTTTATCCTTATTTAAAGGCAGGATTGGTCATTTTTCCAAAACTAGCATGATAACTGTCTGTCAACTGTGGGATTGTCTTTTACTACATCTCTCAGTGCACGCCATTTTTGTCTAACAGGTATGCTCACGATGGCTCAGAGACTTTAGAGGACAACCTTCATTTCACTGCATCAGACGGAACCAACTCCGTCAGCTTCGTCTTGCAAGTGAAGGTAAAAACGTTTAAATATTGGGCTCCCTTCAGAAAATATTGTCCTGTCCACACTTCTTCTCTCTAGATAAAACTGGTACGTGAATGAATCATTTGTGACTTTCGTCTCCAGGTGATGCCCATCAACGACGAGGTCCCGGTGCTGCTTCCTGGTTTGAAACCGGTTCTGAGCTGCGCAGAGGGACAGCAAGTCGTCATCACAGCCGAGTATATCTACGCTACAGACGCAGACAGCGACAACAGCAGTCTGGCCTTCATGATTGCCCGGCAGCCGTATCACGGTGTCATTCTCCGAAACGGTGTCATCGTGGACCGCTTCATCCAGGCCGACATCAGCGCAGAGATCATCAGCTACAAACACACAGGTGCAGATTGCACACCTTGATTTATAAAGTGAATATCGTGCAGAGAGGACGATCCCATAAATGCAACGGCGTTTGTCTCAGAAGGTGAATTATTTGTTTTTGGTTTTAGGTCTGGAGATCGGACTCACTCCTCGCCACGACACTATCACGTTTGTTATTTCCGACGGAGAAACAGAAAACTCTGGGTTATGCTGCATTGAAGGAAATCCGTCCAGGATCAGAGGAACGACTCAACTACGAGACAGCCTGCCCGTTTACGACCTCCAGATCACTGTGTTTCCTGTTGACAGCCAACCACCCTCACTTTCTACGGGTGAGACAGAAATATGAGCCGACGCCTGCGAGCTAGTCGAGGCAGCCGGCGCGAGCTGCACTGATATCACACATGACATGCGTCATTATAACCTCCTTGTGGTTAGCGGTCTATTTAAGCTGCAGGATCTCCAGTCTCTCCCTCCTCTCTCCCACGCCAGCTCTGACCTGCACCAGTACTGCACTCTCACTCAGCCCCACCAGTATCCCCCATTAGGCTCCGACTTGGGGTTTAAAGGTGACATATTATGAATAATCCACTTGTACAGTGTTTCTGAACATATATTTGTGTAACCTGAGTGTCTACTGACCCACATAATGTGAAATAAATCCATCCAGTCCTTTGTTTGTGGTCTGCATAAGTCTTACAACACAGAGAAAAAAAAATCCACCCATGGACTCCACCCCCAGCCTAGAACAAAACTTTTGCGCATGTCCGCCATTTTTATTCTCACTACTGAGTAGTGATGTATACCTGGAAAACTCAGGGGGGGTCATGCATTTAAAGAGACACACACACCAAAACAGAGCGTTCTGAGAGAGCTGGTTTATACAGGGTCACAAACCTCCTCTGGTGATTGATTCATGTTATATTTTGACCAAAGCACAGCACAGATGTTTCATTTAGACCACAGGGGACTGTTTGAAAAAGTGGAAATAATAATATGTCCTCTTTAAAATATCATCCTGTCACTCCTCAAATTTCTGCATGTAAAATAAAACTGGGAGGAGTGATTTGGTCGGAGCCTAGACGCTAAACACAAACAATGCTCTGCTGCTGCGATAAATACTTAAACAAATACAAACGTGAGTTGTCTGAAATATAAATGTTTAAGAATGATTTATTTATCTTGTGTTCGTAGGAGACATCTTTACGGTGGAGGAAGGTGGCTCCGCCCCGATAACTATGTCCCATCTTAAGGTGTTTGACGTGGACACGGTCCTGGACGAGCTCGTCGTCAGTCTCATTTCTCCGCCGCAGTTTGGATACATCGAAAACGTCCTGCCCAGTCCTGGCTTCGAGAAAAGCAACACGGGCATCAGCATAGGTAAGCATTAGAGAGCGCGTGCAGTAATATTTGTGTTGTTGTCATCGACTAATCTGGTAATAAGTTATTTCTCTTCTTTTTGACCTTTTTTCATCGCAGCTTCCTTCTCGTACAAAGACATCATGGACGGTCACGTGAACTACGTGCAGTCCAGACACCAGAGGATGGAGCCCACAGCTGACCAGTTTATGCTCTGCGTATCTGACGGCAAACACAGCTCCGCACATGTCCCCTTCTACATCATTATTACCCCGACGAATGACGAGGTCCCAGAGTTTGAGGCTCGCAACTTCACAGTGAGTGTTAATGCCTACGTTGATCCCATCAGATTTAGTTCACAATACTTCATATTCACCAATACCTGTCTGTGCAGGTACGAGAGGGAGAGATGAAGCAGCTGGACTCGTCTGTGTTACGTGCGATGGATCTGGATGTCCCACAAAACGTCTTGCGCTTCAGTGTGGTCAAACCCCCGCAGCACGGCAGCATCATCAGCCATGGCAGGGAGAAGACGGTCCACAAGAAACGGGAATCAAGTCCATCAGTCCTTATGGTCGACTTCACAATGACAGATCTGACAAATGGTACTTTTTTTTTACACATTTATTTTTGGGCTTTTTGTGCCTTTAATGGAGAGATAGGACAGTGGATAGAGTTTGAAATCAGGGAGAGAGAGAGTGGGGAATGACATGCGGGAAAAGGAGAATGGCAGTACCGCGGGAAATTGATTCAACTTCTCGTGCAATCGTGTGTTAAATCATTTAAATGTGAATCCAACTCGGCTCTCAGGTTTGGATCTGATGTACCTGCACGACGACTCGGAGAACATGGACGACAGCTTCAGCATCCAGCTCACTGATGGAAGACATCAACTCCACAGACAGGTGATGGTCAAAGTCCTGCCAGTCAATGACGAGGAGCCTCGAGTCATCAGGTAACACCCTCATCACATTTCCCGCTCACAGCGAGTCAAAAGGTTAAATATGAAGAGAACCTTCTTTTCTTCTTCTTCTGCTGTTTTTCAGGAACAACGGACTGGAGGTGGAGCCCGGAGAGGCGCGCCTCATATCCAGTGTTGTTCTGTTCGCCAAGGACGGAGACACGCCTTCCTCAGAGGTCAAATACATGTTTGAAAGCGTTCCTGTACAGGGACTGCTGCAGCTAAAGGTGAGTGCAGTACCTTAAGAGTTTAAAGAAATACAATCAATGTTTCGATTTGTCGTCTCTAGAAGCGTACTGAATCGTTCATTTGTTCCTGTTCTCTTCACGGAGCGTGTAGCAAACATTACAGCAAGGCCCCGTGTCCACTTGGCGTTTTTTTCTGAGCAGAAAAGTGCTGCACATCCGTACTGTCTCTATGACAACAGTTTTTTTGACAACAGCCGCTGTATGACCGACTCTGCTCCGTTACTTTTTACTGCATGTTTGATATTTGAGACCGTTTTTTACCCGAGGAGGATGTGGGTACATGACACGAACTGTAGGCGGCATAAATACAAGGAATATCAAACATTTGGAAAAGAGTGCCGGTGACGTCAACAGCGCCTTTCTGAGAAGTTGAAAGATTTACAACTTGAACGCTCAGAGCGGCCGCTCAAAAAGGGGAGAGCATTCGGAAGAAAAAACGCTGGGCGCTGCGCTTTTTCTCTGTCTATCCTGACTTGAAACGGCAGTCTGGATAGGGCTAGTGTTTTTCCCCCTTTCTGTCCCTGTCCACAGAAAAACAGACAGTAGGACATTCCCTCGTCTGTTTCTGTGTTTTTGTTTGTGCCGTTGGTATCTGTAGATCTTTCTCAACAGAAAGCTGTCTCTGTTGTACGACTAACTGTGACTGATCGTGTCTCAGGAAGGTCAGGGCTGGTCGACCCTGACAGTGGGGAGAAAGTGCACCCAGGAGATGGTGGACATGAACCTCCTGCGTTACACACACACCGGCCTGCACGGCGCCAAAACACAGGACTTCTTTGTTTTCCACCTCTCTGACGGACAGAATCGATCACCTCCGCAGCACTTTCACATCTCCGTCAAAGATCTGGAAAAAGGTACGGGGGGAATTTCACTCTCAGATTCTTCATTTGACACACGTGTGGGTCAGATTTCACGCTGATGTGGTTCCAGTTTTGACGCATCGTGCATGTTTTTTCCAGGAAACATCGCCGTCTTTGTGAAGCCGGTGACCGTGAACCGAGGGGATCGTGTTGTTCTCACCACAGACGCTCTGTTAGCCACGGACGGCACAGACAAACCCGAGGAGCTCATGTACGTCGTCACCAACCCTCCTGCTCACGGACACATCGAGTACATCAAACACCCCGGGCTGACCATCTCCACCTTCAGCCAGATGGACGTAGCTGCCAACCTCGTGGCTTATGTTCATGACAACCGAGCGAGAGATCCGACAGAAACCTTTCAGTGAGTCCTGAAGCTAACATGCAGCTAGCTCCATCATATAACAGATCTATGTTATTTATTTGAGCAAGAACTGGATTTGATAAATACATGGTAAACATAATATGACGATTTTTTTTAATTATGTTTAAAAATGTCATAAGTCCACCAAACCCTCCTCCACCTGGAACTTAGTCCAGCTTGACCAGCTAGCATCAGCATTTAAGTCTCTGCAGTGCAGGAAATGAAAAGAAAATTCTGGTATTTTTTCAAACCTAGGCCCTTTTTTTTTTTGTTGAAGCCGTCTTTATTTCGGCTACCTTAAAGGAGATCAGTGATGTCAGTCTCGGACACCTATTGAGTAGCTAAACGAGATCAAAAACCTCCGTATTTATCTGATACTGGGGTCAGTAAAATCCATCATTTCAGCCTCTGCCTGAAACGCTTCATTTCAGCTGCTGTCTCTTTAAATGCTGATTTAAAAGGACGGACATTAGATTAAAGAGGGGGTAGAGGGGAGATTGTTCAAATTTGGTTTTGAGAATAAAGACTAACTTTAAGTATTAGTGGAATAAGACAATAGGCAATCAGAGAATGAGGAATGTTTTCCTACCATTTGGAAACAAAGCTTAAAAGTGGAGAGTAAAGTTAAAATTAAAAACAAATCAAAATATTCAAATTGGAAATGATTGTGCGACTTTTTGATCCAGTAGATGTCACCCTTGAGCACCAGCATTAAACCAAAACAAACTGTTGTTTGGCCACACCTCTGAGTACTGAGGCCACCGCTTTCCTCCAGAGACACACCTCCAACCCCCCTCCACTCGAGTTCCCACAAAGGAGTTTAGCGCAAGCGGAGGAAGGGGGGGTTGGATTATATTTCAACAGGTCAACAGCTTCAACATATCAGAGGAAATTAAAGTAGTGTAGGCAGTGTATTAATGAGGAGTCTGGCCTGGCTGTGAGACGGACATAAAGGTTGTGTTTTGTTTCTTCAGGTTTGTGGTGAGTAACGGCGAGATGAGCAGAAACGGATCCTTTGAGATCACAGTGGAGATGGTGGACCGCGTGCTGCCGTCGCTGACCTCAAACACAGGCCTCTCAGTCCCACAAGGATCCTCCATGATCCTGAGTCCAGACTGCCTGACTTTATCTGACCCTGACACTCCTCCTGATGACCTGACCTTCATGCTCCTGCAGCCTCCTCAGTACGGCAGCCTGATTCTAGGAGGACGACCACCACTGACCACAGGATCAAACTTCACCCAGAGAGACGTGCAGGAGCTGGAGGTGACGTATAAACATGATGGAGGACCATCGCAGATCGACAGATTCGCCTTCTCTGCCTCTGACAGCAGCGATCGAGGCTTCCTGCTGGACGGGAGATTACAAACAACGCCTGTGTTCTTTACTATACAGGTAGGTGATCAAAGTTGTAATAATAGAGTTTAAAGACTTTGTGGTTCAGTCACAACTCCACAAGAAGACTTGTGAGTTTTTCATTTATCATATCGCAAATTTATAATGCCCCAGTATTCAATGTTTGCTATGGTATTAGACATCTTTAAATGCTGAAATCTTTTAATATTTTGAGGCATATCAGATTATCATTGTTGCTGCCTACCTGCAGTACCTCCTGCTGTCACCAGAGGGCCCTGACAGTCAGTTAGAGTCACTTATACAGGCTATAATCAAGACTGTACAGATATGAAAATGCCTAAGAAGCAATGACATTGACTCGGGGGAGGAGGGGGCGGGTGGAGACAGCTCTCTACAACACTTTGAATTTAGACTGCAGTACCCATTTTAAACACTAGGTGTCAGAGTTACATACTGCCCCTTTTAAAGCAGTGGTTTCCAAACTTTTCTGATTGAGTACAGCCTCAGAGAATATTTGACTTAGTCTCACCATTATGCCCAACATAGAAGTACAGTAGTGTTGGGCTTTTTAACATAATTTACAGTTTACACAGGCGGCCATTTTATTCCTGATATGAATATTATTTATAAATGACCGTACACCACACACTGCGGCCTCATTCTCTGTGCCACTCCAAAAGAATCCAAACTGGATGACACTTGAGTCATATTTTCGTACTGTTTTGCGTCACGTATTGCTAGCCGGTGCCGAAGCTTCACTGGCACTGCTAACCTGGTCTCTTGCACTTGTGCTGGGTTTACTATCGTTGACTTCAGTTTCTGCTGCGCTGCTCAACGTGTCCGCTGCACATTATCGAATCAAGGCCACAAATGCAAAACATCATATTTGCGTCCTTCGCTTGCCATCACAGCTTTGCCTGTCAACCATTTGATTTGCACAACTTTCTTTTAAAAAATATAAAACTATCAGAGTACCACATAGGGGACCCAGTCGTACCACAGTTTAGGACTAAATGTTCTAAAGGGTGAGAAGAATAGCCTACAGCTGTTAGGTAACTTAAATACTGTGCTGATTTTTGTAAATATCGAATGGCGACTCTGTGTAGGCAGATACTGAAGTCGAGGCATTAGAGATGTACATATTGTTTCTTTGGCGTCTATCATTATTTGAATTTTGTGAACACTTTTCAGATCAAGCCTTTGGACAAATCTTTACCTGAGGTCGTGAAGCTGCTTGTACTTCGGAAAGCAGAGCTCTTAGACGACGGACGATACGGGATCTTTCTTTCGTCTCATGAGCTGAAAGCCGAGGACAGAGACAGCAGAGACGAGGAGCTGATACTCTGCATCGTTCGGCAGCCGTACTTTGGTTATCTGGAAAACATCACCACAGGTTAGTCGTGAAATAAGTTCAGTCTGTGTCTACATCACAGCTTAGTTTGGATTTTAAAAATGTTTCTTTTTGCTGTTGCAGGAGGATTTGTCCCGCAGCGCTTCCCTCAGACAGAGTTGAACAAAAGGTCGATCGTGTACATCATAAACCCAGACAGGCAGTCTCTGTCAGACAGTCTGGAGTTCACAGTGTCGGATCCTTTAGGGAACACGGGGCCCTCTCACGTGTAAGACAAACACATCCTGAATCACTTCTTCTTCATGATGTCTTGAATCAATGGGGTCCTGACTTTGTGTGATATCCTCCTCACAGACTGGATTTCAGTTGGTCCACAGTGGAGCTTTCTCAGGCACAGTATTCTGTGTGTGAGGATCAGAGAACCATCTCAGTGGACATCAATAGAAGAGGAAACTTAGCAGAGTCTTCATATGTCACTATCAAGGTATTTATAGATATACTGAATGCCTCAGTCACCTAAGAATCGATGTGTTTGAACAGGTTGAAACGCTTTGTTCTTCATTTTAGGTAAAAGAAGTGACGGCGACAGCTGGGAAAGACTTCCTCATCAGTCCTTCTTCCCTCATTCAGTTTGATCCAGGTATGAGTTAATTAACATAGAAACCTTTATTGAGATTGGTTCACCCATCGTGGAGATTTTCTGTGGATTTGGAGGAGCTTTCTCGAGAGATGTAAGTTGACACCGAGATACGCTGCTTCAGGCGCCGCCGCTCAAAAATGCATCAAAAGTGACTTCAGCGTAAAATGGACTCAAGCTGACGTCGAGCCTTTGCCGTTGCTGTCCTATGGGATGAGATGTCTCAAATTCCTGTGGCTCAGTTGGTAGAGTCGGGCCTCTCTTAACTGGAAGGTCAGGGGTTCGATCCCCAACTCCTGCAGGAACATGTCCGATGTGTACTTGGGCAAGACACTTAACCCTAAGTTGCTCTTTCTGCTTTGTCGGCGGTGTATGAATGTGTATGAATGGATGAGATAATACTGATCTCTTTACCCAGCAGCCTCTACAATCAGGGTGTGAATGTGTAGATGTGACCTGCAGTGTAAAAGCACTTTGAGTAGTCATGAACACGATGGAAATCATCACACAGGAAGACAGTTTAAGTCTTTTTTTACCCTGTGAGAGACCCGCAAACATAGACCCAGTCTTATATTTAATGCTTTCAAACATCTCCACCTTGTTGTTATTATTTATGAGTACTGCTAAAACGCAGCCAGAGGGAATCATGCAACGACTCGTTTGTGATGTTTCTGTGTTTGCAGGAGTGTCGAAGAGGATCTGGCAGACTGAGATCATTCAGGATCACCTGGAGGAGTCTGAGGAGAAGTTTGAGGTGCTGCTGGTCTCTCCTGACGGGACTGTGATCGGGCGGATCGACACTGCTCAGGTCACCATCAAAGAGTCAGGTAGTTGTTCAAATAATAATAATGAGTATTCTTGATAAGCTGATGGGACCTTTTTTTCATGGCTACTGGTGAGAGAAAAACATTTCAAATCTGTTTTCTCAATGATGAGGTTAAATGTGTTTTAGAAATGTTTAACCACAAGATGGTGCCAAATAATCACGCCTCAGGTCCAAATAAAAGAGTTAATACACAAAGAATAAGGAATTAAATGGAGACAGATAAAATAAAGAAACAATGGAATTAAATATAAAAAAGAAAATTAAAAGGTAAAATACATAAAAGACCCATAATCAAACATAAAAGAAATCATAAATAAATGCTAAAAAAGGAAAAAAAGTGTTTAACTCTACCGAGAAATTTAACATGTAACTCTGACACCTAGTGTTTAAAATGGGTACTGCAGTCCAAATTTAAAACATTATGAAGAGCTGTCTCTCCCCCCCCTCCTCTCTAGAGTCTATGCTCTCACAGGTCACCATGTGGTGGACTCTGAAGCTTCAGTGTTTATCCAGCTCTGCATCGGTCTGTAAACCTTTCTGTGTTCTAACCTCTCTCCATTTTTCAAAAACATCTCCAATATTGATCCAATATGTCTGAACCAGTTCTCTTGCCTGCTTCCATCGCTGCAACACCTGTTGGTTTGACCTGATAACTGGTCTCATATCTGGCAAACCGAGGGGCGTCCAAAACGGCCGTGTGGGGGTGCCTTAAAACCGTCTACCTCCTCTGGTCCAAACAAATTCAGATCATTCAGGACCAGAATCTAAAGTTAGAAGGAGGTCATACTGGCTGCTGCATTGTTGTCAGAGAAGCCAGCACTTCAACATAGCATGTTTCCTTAATGTCTACTTCCTGTATTTTACCACATTTTTTATCTCCTTTGATCGTGACTTTCGTTTCTTTTATACTTTTATGGATGCATTCTGTTTTCACTCCTTTGAGTCAGTATTTATTATTCTGATAACAGACCTGTCACAAATGTGATAAACATGTAAAATCTTGGATCTCCACAGGTCGCTGCAGGCTGACCCAGAATCGTGGGGCTCCAGTTCTCGGAGGTAAAGAAATCCGCTCTGGCTCGTACCCAGAACACGGATCCATTCAGCTGGAGAAGCTGCCGCTCGGCACAGAGTCCTTCACCTGGAGCCGGGGAGACAGCATCAGACCTCCAACTGACACCACAAGAAAGAAACTTAAAGTTCGGAGCAATCCAAAGACTGTAAGTCATTTTTTCTCTTCTGTATCTGACATTTTTCTGTTTGTTAAACGTCAAAACTGTTTCTGTGTTTCATCCTCCAGATTGCACCGTCATCAGTTTTTCGCAACGGGACAGACGTTGTTTACACGGTAAGAGGCAACAGATACTGACCTGACATCACTGTTAAACTGCAGAAGAAGTATTCACGCAGGTGGTTTGTTTGATTCCAGTATCACGGGATCATGCAAATGCAAGTAGAAGACGACACCTCCGCGTCGAGGAAGGGAAGGAAGGCGAACATCCGCGTGGTGAGCAGGGGAGCGAAGCAGAAAACAGCAGCAGTAATCTCTCCATCAGACCCTCGAAGAAAGACCTCGAAACCTCCAAAACCTGGACCAGCACGAGCAATCGTAAGTTATAATAATAATAAAAACTTTATTTGTATGGCACTTTTAGCAGTTAGTTAGCTTTGACATTCAGCAAAATAACTACTGCTTATTTCCAAATACTCTGTGCTCGCCGCGCTCCGACAGCGCCAAAGTTTTGTTGTGCCGGACGCCGTGCGCCCTGCCCCAATGGGTCTGTATCTGGAGCTTGAGAACAAACAGATTTAACCCAAACATAATTAGAACCCAGGAAACACAAGAACCCCACAAAACGTTCCTACTGGTCCTCTGCTTCCTTGAAAGTTTACTTAATGAGAAGTTGGCAAAGATTATTTCTCTTTTCCAGGATATTTTCGATCAGAGCTCATGGAGTTCCTTGAAAATCAGGCGGATTTCCAACTTGGTGTCTTAGGCCTCATGTTGTGTTCATAGTGGCCAATTTCTGTTCAACTTTTTAATCTGTAATAGGCTTGTCTCTGACTTAAAGATTAACGAGAGCTTAGAAAACAACACTTTGATTAACAAACAATACGAACAAATCAGTGTTGGAAGGACCGGGCTGAATTGTTTTTGTTTATTTATGAGGTTAGGTAACAACAAACAGGACGGAACATGATAACAAAACTTTTAGCTTTAAAAATAATAAGAATATCTTAATTATTATTTTAAAGGTTACATATTCTCCTCTTCATCAACCAGTTTAAATAAGTCTGAGCTCCCCAAATCATGTCTGTGAAGTATTTTGTTCTAAATCCACTCTGATCCTGTATTTGATCATGTCTATAAACCCCTATATTTCAGCCCTGCTTAGAGCAGGCTGTTTCTGTGTCTGTACCTTAAAATGGAGGGGCTTGGATGTCTCTGTCTTTCTCGCTCCATGTCCTGTTGTTCACGGTGAGAAGGCAGACTGAGAGGGCAGAACAAACACCTAGCTGTGGGAGTGTCACCCACCTGGGGGAGGGGTTACTACCCTTTGTGATGTCATGAAGGGAACATCTCCAAACGGCCTGTTTGAGCACACAGTTTCTGAAAAATGGAGCAGGCAGAAGACGAATAGGACTTTTCTCATCATTGGGGGGTTTGTATCACAGACTTGGGATACATATTAGTGTTAGAATAACAGTGTACAAAGACAATCTGTAAGAAAAACAAGGCCTTCAGTTTCCCATGTTACTTTATTTCATCAGTATACTAGGGTATTGTTGTGTCCTGTGACCTGTGCTCTACCATTAACCATGACACCTGACCATCTGATATGTTACCCAAGACTGCACAGCTTCAAAACAATGCAGCTACCTCTTATTTGTAATTTTAATTTGTTGAGGAAAATCAAATCTTGTGTTGCAGCTAGAACCACACTGAATTAATCATCTGGTGATTTTGCACATCCTATAGGCTACAGCTGATAACTCCATACCCAAGCCCTGTGTGCCAGAACTGATGGGACTCCTGCATTTCAACCAGACAACAAATCAGCTCTTTCACTGCAACGGTGTCTCCTGGAGGCCATGGGCTCCGAGTGATCAGGTATAACATCCCGACAGCCGAGGGAAACTTCTTTGCCTCTCTGAGAGAAGGAAAATGTCTGACCATAGCCTAAGTTTTGGTGTTTTATTAATGTTCTTTACATAGTAACATGTGCTAGATATTGAAATTCCCTTTGTTCTTGAGTGGTAATTTTGTTATGAATGAGGTAACAAAAATTAAAATGACCACTGATGGTCTCTTTCCACAGCAGCCTCTACCATCAGTGTGTGAATGTGTAGGTGTGACCTGCGGTGTAGAAAAGCAGTCAGAAGTCTAGAAAAGAAAATTACAAGATCAAGTCCATTTCCCATTTACAACTGATTTAGAAAGATGATGATTTTCCTCTTCCCCCTGTGGAGCAATAATCTACATCTTAGCTTGGTTGATAGAAACTTAATTGATGTCAAAATGAAGATTTTAAGAGAATAATTGTTTTCTTATGGTTAAGATTAACAGTATTGTAGAATTAGGTGTCGTTTGCATACAGTTAAAGTCAGTTCTGTGAACGATGCCTGTAAGCATTAACGAGTAGGGCCTAATAAGTGGTGGATTAAGGACAGAACCCTGAGGAACACCATATGAATAGTTTCTAGATGATGCTTTACGAGTTAATCATTGTCTTTGCTTTTTAACATTTTTATGAATTCCTTATCTCACTATTTCCCATTGAATCCTCAGAGGTACATAATCAGCCTCATGTTCTTATTATGAGTCTTTGTTTTGTTTTTATATCGTGTTTTATTTGATTCTATTTCATGTCTTTATATTGAATACGTACCCTTTGTCAAAGGAGCCTCTTGGCACAGGATTCTCACATGATTGTACTTGTTTAACCCGGAGTGACAATAAACAACCTTGAATCTTGGAAACTTGAATCACAGATGGTGGGCGCTCAGAGGTGTCCGCAGGGCTGGACCTATCATGGAGGCCGCTGTTACGTCCTCGGCACTGAGAACAAGGTCACATGGAGCACAGCTAGCAGAGCCTGCAGGGAGAGGTACACTTTCACAGGGAATAATGTTTAAAAAAATAAAAACGACTACAGGATAATTTTAGACTGAGAGCACAGTCACGCATGCTTCTGATGAATTGCTTGTTACCCATTAAAAACTGTGTAATCGGCAAATTATCTGCATGACCAAATATCCTTCAGAAGACACAACTTCCCTTGTCTGTGTGATTTTAGATATAAAGGCACTCTAGCAAGCGTTCTCTCCAAAGCCGACATGGACTGGATGTGGGACTTCAGTGGGAGAAAACCCTTTTGGATCGGTGGGTGCTTCTGATTTAACCTTCACAACATGGATTTGTTTATAGACTATTTTATTGGGTGAGACAGCAAAAAACATGTCAATCATCCCCAGTCCAGTGGTCAAAAGAGGATATAATTCTCACCATAGAAGGTAATGAAGAGGAGATAAATAATTAACAACACTAATCTTGAAGTAGAACAGAAAGGCATGGAGCTAAGTAAGTACATTGAATAAAGACAAACACATGCCATTTATTTATGGTAAAGCCATTATTTAATCTTAAACCTTTCAAAGAAATATTTGTAATTTAATTTTAAAAAGCACTCAGCTCTTGAATGTTGCTCTATCCCAAGCGGAAACCTCTGGTGTTGAACAATGAAGCAGATGCTGAAGTGTAAAATTCTGCAATTCCTCGAGTCACCACTAGAGACTGGCTGCAGAAGCACAGGAAGTCACATACACGCCCATTCAAAAAAGCCTGTTTTTACAGCATCGATTAACATGTTTACAGCCTGGTTCAAAAACCAAATACCGTAAAAATCCGGAATATAAGTCGCACCGGTATATAAGACGCATCCTGTTTTGTAGGTCTCTTAGAGAGAAAAAAAGTTTAAACTGTCTTCCTGCATGACGATTTATATTGTGTTCAGCGATGTCTACAACGTGCAGTTTCTGTGCAGTTGTGTCGTTCTTTTAGTTCTGTCTGTTTTAACTTTTGGGAGTTTGCGCTCCTACTAGCTACAGTACGGTAGTTGTAAGGCACAGACTCCGAGCTTGCGAGTCGCGCTGCCCGACTCCGCTGGTCACTCACTTTAATATAGGACTCTTTCAATGAAAAGAGCACTCCACAAGGTTTATTTACGGAACAATATACCACTGTAAAAGTCGCGCAGCCAGCCTGGTCTGTGTCGCCGTCTTTCCCAGCATAGCGTGCACTTAGCTTTCAATACACGGGGAATGGGGATGGGTTTTTAATCGCATCAGGTCGCAGTGATAGGGGCTGCGTCACCTGCGGTAATGACGGCGCGTGTTTCAGTATGTTATACTGGTATATTGGTCGCACCGGTGTATAAGACGCAGCCAACTTTTAAGACGAAAAAATAGGTATTAAAAGTGCGTCTTATACACCGGATTTTACGGTAGGTCTAATTAGCTCATGTCTTAATCGACACACACTGTACGGGGGGTGAATTTATTGATGACTCATCAGTTTTGATTTAATGAAGGATAAGAGTTATCATTTCAGGGAGTGCTGCTAGACCCTAAAAATGTGTGCTGCTGCTTCCATGGGACATTTGGGAATAACTGACATTTTTCATTTTTCCTTTGATCTTCTCCACTGAGTTGAAAAGCATCATTAAAAATGATTCATACTCTGATAGTCTGACTTATTTCCTGTTTTTAAGGCCTGAACGACCGGGAGGGCAGGGGACGCTGGGAGTGGGCGGGCGGAGAGTCGGTCAGCTACACCAACTGGAGGAAGACCCCGCCTCGCTCAAAAATGAAGGGCAACAAAAAGTGCGTCCTCGTGTGGAGGAGAGCAAAGTGGCAAATCAGAGACTGCAAAACGAGCAGAGGCCATCGCTTTGTGTGTTCACTGAAGACATGAACGTGAAACACAACATCACAGCCATGAGCCACTGTGTTGTTACAGAGGAGGAGTGACAGATCCTCAGGACGTTTACACCGCAATAACTTTCCAATAAGATCAACAGAAACTTCTCTGAAACTGTTTATATCATTTATAATGAATCTATAATGTGACAATTATCATTTCAAAAAAAGCTAGGTACTACGTGACGCTGTTTACACTCATTTATTTTAATTAACCACTGAAAGTTTTCGTCTAAATGTAAAGATCACAGGTTGTTTTTTAAGATTTATTTGAGGGATGACTCTCTAAAAGTGGAAAATATAAAATCATCGACCCCGAGTCGACATCTTCTCAGACAAATCTCTGCACTTTTGGGGTTTTTTTGCTGCCATGTTGCACACAGAGCATTGCAGCCGCATCGACATGACAGATTCTAAACTTTACCAAGTCTAAAAATTATTTTGTGTTGTAGTCAAGACCAAGACCAAGGCATACCCGAGACCAAGACATACCCGAGACCAAGACATACCTGAGACCAGAGTGCTCTGAGACAGAGTCAAGACCAAGACCAAAAATATCACTGAAGAATCATCTTGTGTGCAGCAGGCGTGTCACTCACTTAGACCGTAACACCGGGAAGGTTGCGGTCATAAGAAGGGGATAAAAATTACTACAAATGGTTTAAAGTTATTTGTTCTTTTAGAAAGAGGTGTTTTCCTTCTAATCACAGTAATGTTGTGGAAAAATAGCAAATCAGTGGTGGTCTTGACCGGTTTTGATTTAAAATCTGGAGTCCGCCCAGCCTGAGACCGAGACAAGACCGAGTACATATGCTTTCGATTCCGAGACGAAACCTTCAAAAAGTGGTGTCGAGACCAAGACTGATTTCAAGTACCGGTACTACAACACAAGTTTTCATCATTCACAATTTCTAATGAAACCTCTGCATATTATTCAGGAGCCCAAAATTAATCTGCAGAGGTCTCATCCTCTTCAAAACAGCCAGACCTGGATTAGAAATGGTCTGAATAAAGCGGTTTCATTTTAAAAATATCTGAGGTTTTTCAGATTTGTTTCTCTTGAGGGCATGTGATGTTAAAAGGAGGCTGGGAGCTGAGCAGCTGCCGGCTCGTTTTAAGGTAAGGATTCCTTCTTTAATCTAATCACACTCAAGTTTACTGGGCCAAGAATTATCTCATCAGTTGCTTCTGCTACCAAACAGACAGATCCCGTTATAAAAAACCAGTAAAAAACACTAAATGAGGCGGTTTGATTTTAAAATCTGTTTCTCCTATTCTCTTCTGCATGGTTTTGGGGGCTGTGAGCTGAGCTGCTGCTAACTTTAGTACACTTGCAATGACTGGTACTTAATTTTAAAGGTCACATTCTTCTAAATCCACTTCCCCATGTTTCTCTAACACTAATATGTGTCTCTAGTCTGTGTTCAAACCCCCCAGTGATGAGATAAGTCCATCCTCTCCGTCTTCTGCCTGCGCCACTTTGGCAGAAGTGCCTGCCTGCTCCACCAAAATGTGTGCTCGAACAGGCCGTTTGGAGATTTTCCCTTCATGACATCACAAAGGGCAGTAACCCCTCCCCCAGGTGGGTGACACTCCCACAGCTAGGTGTTTGTTCTGCCCTCTGAGTCTGCCTTCTCACCGTAAACAATAGGACATTGAGCGAGAAAGCCAGAGTACACTCAAGCCCTTCCAGAGAGGGGGCGTGGTCAGACACAGCTCATTTACATATTTAAAGGTACAGACACAGAAACACCCTGTTCTGAGCAGGGCTGAAATAGAGAGGTTTATAGACATGATCAAATACAGGATCAGAGTGGATTTAGAACAAGAAACTTCACAGACATGTTTTGAGGAGCTCTGAGACTTATTTACACCGGTTGAAGAGGAGGAGAATATGTGACCTTTAAATAATGAGAGTCGGTGACTGGAAATTTGTGTTTGTTTGGCTGAAAACTAATCAACATGAAAAATCAGAGTCGTGTAAATTGAGATTTTAAAAAGTTGAAGCTTTTTATTTAATAAATTAATCTGGTTAGACCTCTTGATTCTCTAGCTGTGTCAGGAAGTTTTATGTCCAGAAATTACATATAATTACATTTTCAAACTTGATGTTTTGATTTTGCTCCTGCAGCGCTCACTCTGTCTTCAAATCCTGTTTATTTTAATTAATTGAATTTGTGTTTAATCAGATGACCGCAATTTAACAGACAAACAGTGTTGTAGATTAGTTCTGTTTGGTTTCCATGTCTGGAAGCTCTAATGTGATGAAAATATTTGTTGGGACTTGAGGGAGGGAACATTTCTGAAACCGTGGTGTTGTTTGTTGGCTGATAATGGGGTCGAAACATGAAATTTTTGCCAGCAGGATTATTTTACTGTTTTCATGTTGTTAAATAGAGCTGTACTTTGGTTAGCGCTGTTGCTTCACAGTGAGGAGGTTCCTGGTTTGAATCCCCGTCTGACAGGAGCCTCTCTCTGTGTGGAGCTTGCATGTTCTCTCTGTACATGTGTGGGTTCTCTCCGGGTACTCCGGCTTCCTACCTTAGTCCAAAGACATGCTTAATAATAATGAAAGGTCTGTCTTGTATTGACGTGAATATGTTAAACGCACAGTATGTACATTCCACCACCAGGGGGCTCTCAAGTAAACCTACAACAAAAGATGACGTATGATGCTGGCTGGGAATCATGGGAGTGATTCTCTCTGCTCTGCTCCTGTAACGTGCAGATGTCTCTGACCAACGCCCGAGCTGTCTCTTGGGCACAGCAAGCAGGGGTGATTGTAGGGTCTGTTGGGGCCCAAGGCAAGGGTCAATTGGGGGCCCCCTTCCAATGAATTTCCCTCTTTCTTTTTCCACCCCTGGATGGATAACTCATCCTCATTTTCCTTCATTAGCAAACTTTGGTTTTCACAGGAATAATGCTGCGACGCTCAGCAGGGAATTGAGAATGAGTTGCTGTCAGATGGGGCCCCCTTAGGCAGTTTTCCTACTGTTGTTGCTAAATTTGCACAATTTGAGGTAATGCTGTGGTTTCAAAGTTTGTCAGCTGTTGGGGGGGGCCCCTACTGGCCTGGGGCCCCCAAGCAGTTGCCTGCCTTGCCTGTTGACAAGCAGCACCTCTGACAGCAGGCATGATAAATATGTATGCTCCTCTGTGTGGTTTATAAGCATGTGTTGTTGTTGTCCTCTCTCTCTCTGTCTCTCTCTCTCTCTCTCGCTCTCGCTCTCGCTCTCGCTCTCTCTCTCTCTGAGAATCCGCTGCTGTTATGGAGATCTGGGCCAGTGGGTCCTGCGAACCACAAGGTTAAGCGGCAACGTGATTATCCCCATCATGTGATCTACAGACCGGCCATGAAAGAGAGCTTTTTATACGAGCTGTAAGAACTTCTCAGAGGTTTTTCATGCATTGAAAGGATACACGGGATCCTCTTCAGCTCGGTGAGTCCTCCTCCTCATTGCACCGACCACATACTTATGTGTACTACATGCGTGCTGAGTCTTTTCTTACATTTAGTGTTTCAAAAACCAGTCTGATGACTTCTTATACTGTGTTTGTGGAGCCTGAGGCGACTAACAACTTGTTAACTACAGTAAAAACTAAAAACAGAAACCTTACATTTTCTAAGAAGTATCCGGATCATCCGTCAGTCAGGGGGAAAGTCTTTAAACTTTTGATACAGTCGCACTTTCCCTGATGTTTCACCCCTTGTGTTGACTAAAATGGAGTCCTTTGCTGAGCGCTAATGTGCTAATTGATTAGCAGCTGCTCTCTTACTTCTGTGTCTCTTCCTCCGGGTCATGTGTGGTGAAAAAGACCGGCTCCAATCACTCGTTATATTTTTAAAGCTTTTGACTCAAAGAGCAGCCCTGTTATTAAAACAATCTTAACCTTTCTGTTCGTTTCTCTTTCATCCTGTTGTGCCGGCTGTAAGGAGCTTTTTCATTCTCTCTTCTGTTTGACTGAAAGATTTTGTGTTTCTTCACAGATTTTTGTGTTTATTTCTGTTTATACATGGTCACTGTGTCAGCTTGTTAACCCATCATCTTTCTTCTACCTCGTTGAGATTAAAATCTCTTTTAAGGAGCGTCCTGGCCGAGATAGGGTTTCACACATACAAATACTAAAGATACATCATTAGACATTAAAAGACACACACACATCAGCAAGAACATCTACAGCCACATGTGTCCGCCTCAAGTCGTTTAACATCCGCTTAAAGTCATCCAACGAGAGCAGCTTGTTAAGTCTCAACTCAGTTCTGAAGAAAAGGTCGTAGGATCAAAGATTTTAAGTCCTTGTACTCTTCTGACTGATGGAGGTCTGAGTGAAGTAGACCTAAAGTTGACGTGTAGGTAAGGAGACGTCAGTGTTTAAGTCTGTGTGTGGACAAAGGAGACCATCCAACACGTACAGAGAACAAACAGTGACGAGTTTGGCAATCCTGTTTGCTCATTTACTAATTTTGTCCCTCTTTCTAGTTCATTAATTTTATTTACTGATCCTTTTCCTTTTGTTTTGTTTGTCCTCTCCGCTGAGGTGGAGGTCAGAGCAGGCCGTGCATGATTGAGGATGGCTGTGGTTGTGGGGAGGACGCAGTCCGATGGTGGAGGCTGGGCGTCAGGGACGTCGGGTGGTAGTAGTGCCCGATCACCTCGCTGAAGATTGGGGGACCTCTGTCCGGCTTATGCTGCCAAGACAAAGCCTCCTGGGCTTCTGGCACTTCTTCTGATAAATACGTCATTACACTTATTTTCTTAAGCCACGTTCCCTTTAAGTCCTGATAAACATCTTAGTTTAAGATATACAAATCAAACATTAGGGCCTGAATTGTTTGTAATAGGTGTAGAAATCTACCGGGGTGGCAGCAGCAGCGAGGAGGTTCCTGGTTTGAATCCCCGTCTGTCAGGATCCTCTCTGTGTGGAGTCTGCATGTTCTCCCCGTTAATGTGTGGGTTCTCTCCGGGTACTCCGTCTTCCTCACACAGTCCAAAGACATGCTGGTTATGTTAACTGGTGACTCTAAGTTGCCCATAGGTGTGAATGTGAGTGTGGCTGGTTCTGGTGTTTGGCAAAGCTTAAAGGCAGGGTTGGTAATTTCGTCAGTGTCCAAAAAGTACTGTAGCTTTAAACCACAAATCTTCATTCTTTCAGTACTTTTAACTGTATTTTGCAATGCAGGTAGTGTGCAGGAGTTTGCTTTTCAATTTTGTTAATTCAAAACAAGATATTACCCACCAATGGGAGCCTAGGACTTCTATTTTTTGTTGTTGTCATATTGAAATTGTTTGATTTTTACTTTATAATTAAAATCAGAAGAGACTGAAGTTAGAGTTACTATGATTTATTTAACAGTTAAGGAAAAGATTAGACTCCGTCATGATGATTTCATGAACTCAGAGGGGCAGAGAGGCCGACAGGAGGATAGAATACCCCCCCTGATGGAGACTAGACACTGGTGGTGGTGTTGATACCCCCCCCTGATGGAGACTAGACACTGGTGGTGGTGTTGATACCCCCCCCTGATGGAGACTAGACACTGGTGGTGGTGTTGATACCCCCCTGATGGAGTCTAGACACTGGTGGTGGTGTTGATACCCCCCTGATGGAGTCTAGCCCCTTTTGGGTTGTTGATTACCCCCCCTGATGGAGACTAGACACTGGTGGTGGTGTTGATTACCCCCCTGATGGAGTCTAGACACTGGTGGTGGTGTTGATACCCCCCTGATGGAGTCTAGCCCCTTTTGGGTTGTTGATTACCCCCCCTGATGGAGACTAGACACTGGTGGTGGTGTTGATTACCCCCCTGATGGAATCTAGACACTGGTGGTGGTGTTGATACTCCCCTGATCGGAGTCTGGACCCTGGTGGTGGTGTTGATACCCCCCTGATGGAGTCTAGCCCCTTTTGGGTTGTTGATTACCCCCCCTGATGGAGACTAGACACTGGTGGTGGTGTTGATTACCCCCCTGATGGAGTCTAGACACTGGTGGTGGTGTTGATACCCCCCTGATGGAGTCTAGCCCCTTTTGGGTTGTTGATTACCCCCCCTGATGGAGACTAGACACTGGTGGTGGTGTTGATTACCCCCCTGATGGAATCTAGACACTGGTGGTGGTGTTGATACTCCCCTGATCGGAGTCTGGACCCTGGTGGTGGTGTTGATTACCCCCCTGATGGAGTCTGGACCCTGGTGGTGGTGTTGATTACCCCCCTGATCGGAGTCTGGACCCTGGTGGTGGTGATAGAAGAAAGCAGGATGTGATGAGGAGTGGGTTTCTGAGGTCTGCTGAGCTGGAATGGAGGTTACCGGGGCGGAGGAGGAGGGTCGCAGCGACCTCAATGAAATGACGAACTGACTGCTGAAGAGAGAGAAGTGGTCGAGAGGGAGGGGCTAAGTAGAATGAATGTGTGAGAGAATATAACCAGTGGTCCTGCTTGCTCCATGTCAGAGTTTAAAGATCTGGTAACCTGACGACCCCAAAGCAAAGGAGGTAGAACATGGAAACTAGAAACCCTGAGTAACGGGCCCGTGGCGACCTGAGGTTATACACGGTCATCAGATGACAGCCAATGGGTTTGAAGATTGTAGATAATGAAATAGAGCTGTAAAGCTGCACGGCATGTGATGCACTTAGTAAGCTATTTATGCGTCCATTAAGATAAAAGGGCAGGGGCGCTGATAGCCTAGAGGTTAGTGCATGATGCGCCCAACGTACGGAGGCTGTAGTCCTCGCCACAGCGGCCATGGGTTCGGGTCTGACCTCTGCCATTTGCTGCAGGTCATCCCCCGCTCTCTCCTCCAAATGTCTCTCTTCAGCTGACCCATCTAATAAAGCCCTGGCTGTTTATTTTTTATAGATTTGTAAATTTTTGCCTTTTTCTTTGTAGGAAATGTGAAATGCTCTAAAAACTGTAAGCCTTTAGAAGGTCCACTCAAAGGATGTTTTTTCTTCTGTCTTCCAGGTTTGATCATGACACATTCATCTGAATTCTCTCCTACTCTTCAACCGTAAAAGCTGGAGCTGAAGAGGTTACGCTGCCGACGTTTCTCTCATGGATCATCAATCCTCAGGCCAACACAGTCAAACCGGCCAAGCCCCAAGCTTTCAGTGGCTTTCTTTTGCGTACCAGGGCCTGAAAGAAATCCCCTATGAGACTATTCTACCACAGACTGAGAGCCTGGAGGTGCTGGACCTGAGTAACAATCTGCTGGAGGAGTATCCTTTTATGAACAACCCAACAACCGCAAGAGCAATGTGAAGCACATGTCTGATCAAGTGGTTATTTCTTTTTTCTGCTTTATTCCCCCCGTCTTCATCGAAACAGTCATCTCCGTTTTCACCTTGGTTGGTTTTTGATGGATGTTGGGCTGCACACTCTGACAGGCCGTGCAGACAGAAACAGTGTGAGAGATCGGAGGATAAGATCTAAGATTCTGTGTGGTGCAGAGAGTCAGCGTATGGAGGAGGAAGGGGGAGGTGGGGGCTCCAGGGGAGTGTGAAAGGAGGCTTCTATGATGCAGAGAGTCATGGGTGAGGGTGGGGGGGGGGCGGCGTCGCTGCTGTGACCTCTGTGTAAGAAGCCGTTTTGGAGTCTGTTTGTGTGTGTGTACAGCACCCAGTCGACAGTGGGGTGTGTAGTGTCCCGGATGATGGCCATGGCCTTCTGGGTGCAGCGTGTCGTGTAGATGTCCTCTAGTCTGGGGAGGGTGGAGCCGGTGATCCTCTCTGAAGATGGAATATGGTAAGCGGTTGCAAAAGGGGACGTTTGCCTGCCATGATGAGCTGAAACTCATCGACGGACATCCAGAGAACAGGATTTTGTGTTCTGACAAACAACATGTTTGTTCTGTCTTTAAACAGAGGCAATGTGGTTTAAAACCAATAATCATTTACTGTCAAAGCCCTGGGGTCTGTGAAAGGTCATCATACAAAGTGTCTGAAGACAGCCACACAACAAGATTCAAGCCAACTTAGTAGCAACACATGCACGACGCTCTGACCTCAAACAGCAATTCTCTTTATTTAAATAACTTGGCCTCGGGCAGGAGGCTCTCTGGATTCTGCTGTATTCATTGTCATTGTTCATTTAGTGGTCATAGTTGCGTCCCTGCTGATGCATGTCCTAAGATGAGGGGGCAGAGCTTCTGAAGGAGCACTGCAGTGTTTAGAGCGAATCCCAAAAGGCTTGTGTCTGAAATCAATCGTCCTAACTAGAGAGCGCCATGTAGCAAGAGGGAACTCGGACAATTCTTTCTCATTTTAACACTTCATGATCGATGAGCAAATGAAGAGACAACGGTTTGTGAAAATCTGGAGGGAGGTCATTTATGTTCACACAGAATGTTTATTTTTGTTTGATTAACAGAGCGAGCGTCTGCGACAAAATCAGATTGATTAACTTGTTTCATATCAGAGTGTTCTAACAGCCCGAGTCAGGGGACGTGTCAGGGGCTCTGTGTATCTGTTGTGTCCGTGTGTTCTCCTTCATTGAGTCCTTATTGGAACCCGGCTCTGCTGGGACGTCTGGAGAAGCTCACCACGCTGATCCTGGACTGCAACAACTACACGTCACACATCAAGTTCCCGTACATGCCGAGCGTCACCACAGTGTGCATCAACAAGAACAAGATCAACAACCTGCCCGTGTTCGTGGAGGAAATCAAACGGAAGTTCCCCAACATAAAGTAAGTCAGGGAACTGTTTTAACATCTCTGCACAGGAAGCATTTATTCCTCACCGCTTCTTTTCTGCTTTCAGAATCCTCAGTATGATGAACAACGAGGCAGCTCCGAGCTATTTCAATGGAGGAAGTTTGACCCAGTACAAAGACTACAGGTGAGCACCAAGGAGCACTTTGTGTTCTCTTAATCAAAGACGCTGCTAGTCAACAGGCAAGGCAGGCAACTGCTTGGGGCCCCAGGCTAGTAGGGGCCCCCGAATGGCGGACAAACCCGAAACCACAGCAGAGACTCAAAGTGTGCAAAGTTTAAAATGACAGTAAAGCTGATTTCAAACATGCACTCCTGAAAATATCTAGAGAATTTCAGGAGGACTGCTCCTGAAATCCTCCTGATCTCGTTGTTCACTCATGCACCTCACAGCGGGAGATTATCCCTGTCGATGAGAGGGGGGGCGGGGGTCTCCTGAGAGAAGACAAAAAAGAATGCCGTGGAAGGGGCAGACGAAGTAACAGAGCCCTCTACACGACTCTTTAATGAAAATATGTGTCTTTCTATCAATGCTACGTGTAGTTGAACAGAATCTCAATGTGATCTAAAGAGTGGAGAAGAACATACTGGAGAACAGGAAACATAATGCAGCAGGTTCATTAGAGCACGGAGATGGTAGAGGTGGCGTGCAGACAGTCTATGGTCGTGCAGCGATCACAGGGAATGAACGTCTCCACCCCCTCCCACTCGCTCCAGGTGAATTCTCCTGATTATATCCTGCTGTGTTCTCACATCAATTTACAGCGATATAAACAAACAAACACATGAAGAGAGCTCGTTACATTTCTCCTCGGGGATCAGGCAGTGTGCAGAGAGCTGCACTTGTGAGTCTTTCTGGCTCTGGCCCGGCTAATCGGTGAACTGATTCACAGAGTTTGCATATTTTGCGTTCCATAGTTCAGTTGTGTAGTTAAAAAAAAGCTAAGCTCCAGATTTACTTATGGAGAGCCGGCTGCAGAGGATCTTAAAGGCTGTGGAGGATTATAAAATGGCCAATTATTATTAATATAGAACCCAACCGTAACAGAACTTTAAAATCAATCCTGACAGACTCAAGGAGGGATTGTGAAGCAGCTTCAACCGAGGTGGTAGTTCCAACTTAAAGGAGCAGTATGTAACTAGTGTTTAAAATGGGTACTGCAGTCCAAATTCTAAACATTGTAGAGAGCGGTCTCCCCCCACCCCCTCCTCTCTAGAGTCATTGCTCACACAGGTCACCATGTGGTGGACTCTGAAGCTTCAGTGTTTATCCAGCTCTGCATCAGTCTGTAAACCTTTCTGTGTTCTAACCTCTCTCCATTTTTCAAAAGTATCTCCAATATTGATCCTAGTTTGAGCACGTTTCTGCTCGTGGAGCTTATTAGAAACATGCAGAGGCTTTTTAGGTCGGGTACAATCACTTCTATCTGAACCACTTCTCTTGCCCTCTTCCATCACTGCAACACCTGTTGACCTGATAACTGCTCTCATATCTGACAAACTGAGGGGCGTCCAAAACGGTCGTGTGGGGGTGCCTTAAAACTGTCTACCTCCTCTGGTCCAAACAAATCCAGATCATTCAGGACCAGAATCTAAAGTTAGAAGGAGGACATACTGACTGCTGCATTGTTGTCAGAGAAGCCAGCACTTCAACATGTTTCCTTAATGTCTGATCATATAGTAAGGTCACTTTATCATTTCACTCACTACACATTTTACTGACTGGACCTTTAATCGTAGTTTCTGAATGGATTAGAGGAGCATGAACAATGTGTGTTTCACCGTGTTGGGAAAGGAACAGCCGAACCTTTGCGATGTTTCTCAAGTGAAAGAAAGCTGCTTTCGTCTCCTTCCTTATATGAGATTAAAATGTAAGTCGTAGCCCGTTATAATACCCACACTCGTGACTTTTCATTTCGTCTGAGACAGACCTTTGTGTACTTAAAGAACACGTAAATGGTTTCCAGATGCATGACTCAGCAGTCTTTTCATAATGCCACAGCAGGTGCACCGACTTTGTAAAACCAGTTCTGTGCGCTAAATCTATTTGTAAAGCTGGTAATGTGAGAGCCGTTCAGCATTGCTGCTTATTGTCCTGTCAATGTTCCCTCTCTGTTTTTGTTCGGATTCTGCGCTCAGCAGATGCAAAAACAAACAAAACGTCACCCATTGTTCACACGAGGTCTGTTCTCCGCTGATGTCTCACTGAGGAAGAGGGGATAGGATTATGAGAAGCATCCACTGAGCGACTAACGACGCACAAACAGGCTGGCATACGGCCCAACTTGTTCATTAGACGTACAACTAAAAATGTAATCGTCCGGTGTACGCACAGCTTTAGGGTGCTGTCATAAAGCTGTGCTGCCTTTTTCAGGTTTTTAGTCATGAAACTGTCATCTTTTGACTGAATATGCGACTAGACTGCGTCATGATGACTTCATGAACTCAGAGGGGTAGAGAGGCCGACAGCGGGATAAGATTCTCTCCTATGGAGTCTAGACCCTGGTGGTGGTGGTGGTGGTGGTGGTGATACCCCCTTGATGGAGTCTAGACCCTGGTGGTGGTGGTGGTGGTGGTGATACCCTCCTGGATGGAGTCTAGACCCTGGTGGGTCTTGAGACCAAGACATATTTGGAGGACTACAACTGAAAATTAGCCAGCATGTAAATACAAAGCACCAAACCAGCGCCCCACCTGCATCAAGTTGAAGGTGTGTCTTGTTTCCTTTGCCCTTTCAGACAATATGTCATCAGCCAGATTCCAGGCCTCGAGATCCTGGACGACACAGAGGTCCTGGAGAAGGAGCGAGCCCAGGCCAGAAAAACCTACAGGCTTCAGCAGAGCAGACAGAGGCGGAGACGGAGGAAGGAGGACTCATCAAAGAAACAAACGCACACGCAGAAAAAGTCAAGTACTATCATAGATGAATAGTTTATAGTGAAGTTTTTGAACCACCACCCCCCCCCCCCCCCAAGTCCCTCCTTTATCTGCTTTTTCATGTTTACACTGAGTTAAATATTCAAATGTTTTATAAAGCTGTTAAATAAAAAAAGGAATTATTCTACCTGCCGAGTGCATCATTTTCAACACCCTGATGTAGTTCCCTGGTTTGACCACTAGAGGGAGGCAAAGTTAAACAGACACGGGGCACTGTGGCTGTTTTTCACAGTTTACTGGGTTCCATATTCTGGACTTACAGCTTGATCTATCAGCACCACGTCAGGAGAAACTTTGAACTTTAGAAAAGTGTTCAGTAATTATTTACTTTTTGCAACAAATATATACGATAGATAACCTGATGGGCAGAAAGTTACTGGGTTATTTAGGTTCTCTTATGCAATGAAATGCTGTTTTTCTTGATGTTACATCGGGGTGAATTACATTTTTTTGAGTTTTTAAACATTGGGCAAAATTAAAACATCTAACGATGTCGCGTTTGGCTCTAAAATACTTTTGGGATTATTTTTCAATTTATTTAATTGATTTACAGATGTGTTGTTTCTGAATCAGAAATGTTTTATTATTCCCCACTGGGGGGATTTCAGTCTTTACAGTCGCTCTTACACACAATATAGCGGTAGAAAAATAGTCCATTGAAGTTTACAATAAAATCTTAAAGGTTTCTGATCATTTCTAAAGAAAGTTTACAAAAATGTTCAGGAAGTTTTATTAAAATTCCCAAAAGTTTCCAAAAATGTTGATTTTGTGCTGCAGAAAGATCCAGAAATTACTAAAAGGTTGACCTTCAGTTAAGAGATTTTCACTATTTTGAAGGTCAGAATAAACCTTAAACGAATGCTGAAATCACAAAATCTGCACAACATGCCAACCTTAAAGCTGGTAAGCAAAATCTTTCCCCTCTGCCCTCTTTGGACATGGCCCCACTGCAGCTTCCTGTGACAGGGAGCGCTGGTCTTTGTGAATTAGACAGTTTTACAACAAGTCTCATTTGCATAGGAAAGGGGAAATTCTGCACTTTTTAAAATACCCTAATTTTCATGGATGCAAATGAGACGGGCGCACCCAGGACGCTGTCTGCTTAGAAGGGCAGTTTGCACACATTTCACTCTTTGCACGAGCTTTGTGGACGCCATCTTTGTCTCTCATTTGTACAGATTTAGCGCCCACTAAAGCAGCACAATCATTTCGTGGATCTGGTCCCTTTAGATTTTTTTTTTTTACAACAGTTGATGTGATGTTTGGTTTTTTACATTTTCCAGGATCCTTTAATTGAACATGTGCATGTGACTGATTGACGTCATCTTCCTGGTTTATGAAACTTTACTTAAAAAAATAAAATAACTGGGGAGGAATATTTGTTGTTCCTACAGCGTGTTTGCCGACGTCTTTCCTCGTGCTTTGTTTGAAACCCTTTTTTTCTATCCTCTGTTTCATATCAGTCCTCCTCATGTTACTCTTTTGATCTAATCTCAGTTCCTGTCTCTGCTGCTCAACTCCCTGCTTTGGTGCTTCTGGTATCTGTGGAGCAGAGGGGGGAAATGTATCGGTTGTAATGCTGTCACAGACTGTTATCTAACAACGGTTTGGCTTTAACTAATCTCTGTAAACAGATATCTGCATCAAGCACAGCTAGAAATCCTTCCACAGACATAAACACTTAAACAGAAGTTTAAAAAGACGTCCTATAATGTCTCCTTTAATGCCAAGTACGTTTACACATACGGTACTCACTCATGGAGGGAACTTTACTCTTTGAAGGTCTCGGTCTTATATCGGAATCAAAAGCATTTTTACTCAGTCTTGTCTCGAGCGATGTACGTTGCTTTGGATAAAAGTGAATTGTAGAATTGTAGTAGAATTGTCTCAGTCTCAGACTGGGTGGACTCCGTTTTTTTATTCAAGACTGGTCAAGACCACCACTTATCGGCTATATTCTTACACCATCACTGTGATTAGAAGGAAAACACCTCTTTCTAGAAGAACAAATAACTTCTCGTTTGATTTTTATCCCCCGGTTACGGCCGCAACCTTCCCGGTGTTAAGGTCTAAATGAGTGACACGTCCTCTTCACACAAGATGAGTCTTGGTTTTGTCTCTGTCTTGCCCTGGCCTCAGGCTGTAGGAGCATGGCATCTAGGTCACTAGTGAGTGTTGTGTTTGTGTGTCCACTTTTCAAGCTCATAATATTTACTGAATGCGTGTTGTTTGTGTGTGTAGGTGAAGTGTATTGTCCGCTGCTGAATGTTCGGAAGGAAGTCAGAGTTTCATTTCCTTCAACAGATCAGACAGCCTTTGTCTTTTCTGATCGCCCTCGAGTGTTTGAGCGTGTGTGGTGGTCGTTTGTGTTTGTGTGTGTTTTTAGCTCGAGGTTTCGAGCCGGCTTTCCTGTGGAATGAGTCGTGAGATCAGCACTGTTCACAAACTCCAGGTAATAATTACAATAAACACACAAGCAGTTGTTTAGTTCAAAGACTCAAATGTTCTCTTTTAGGCCCGGCAGTGAAACTATGGTAGAATTATATTGTACTTTAATTTAAAGGTGACATATTCTCCTCCTCTTCAACCAGTTTCAATAAGTCTCAGAGCTCCTCAAAACATGTCTGTGAAGTTTCTTGTTCTAAATCCAGTCTGATCCTGTATTTGATCATGTCTATAAACCCCTCTATTTCAGCCCTGCTCAGAACAGGCTGTTTCTGTGTCTGTACCTTTAAATGTTAATGAGCTGTATCTGACCACGCCCCCTCTCTGGAAGGGCTCGGGCGGCTCGGTCTTTCTCCCTCCATGTCCTATTGTTTACGGTGAGAAGGCAGACTCAGAGGGCACAACAAACACCTAGCTGTGGGAGTGTCACCCACCTGGGGGAGGGGCTCCTGCCCTTTGTGATGTCATGAAGGGAAAATCTCCAAACAGCCTGTTTGAGCACACATTTTCTGGAGCAGGCAAAAGACGGAGAGGATGGACTTTTCTCATCATTGGGGGGTTGGTAGACAGACTGGAGACACCTATTAGTGTTAGAGAAACATGGTGAAGAGGATTTTAAATAATATGTGACCTTTAATCTTGTGCCAAATGTCTTGCATAAGTTGCCGGTTTATAATAGGTATGAAAAGTTTGAGAAATAAATATAAGTAATTCCTCCAGTTAAAAGTCTGTGCTCTTGGAAAAAAAAAATCCCATGCTCTGAACCTTCATCAAGTGTGTTACAAAGGTTCTCATCCTTAAAGGGTTTGGTCTTGCCGGTCTTGGAGAACTCTAGTCCTTGGTATGTCTTGGTCTCGGTGAGTGTTTTCATGACTACAACACTAATCAAATGTTTAAGGAGCAGCAGGAGTCTGAGTTTGGTCCGAGCTTCACTTCTTTCTCTGATATGATTGTTTCATCCTTCGCCTTGTTGAACCCAAGCATCGTAAATTAACTCTTTTATAGTTCAAAGGTTTTACGTCAGCAGCAATTTGTGGCCACGTGTCCCAAATAGTCCTGAGGCCCCACCCTGCTCCTAACTAAACTGTTGGTTTATGAGGTCAACTCTTATTTATTTAAACATGCCAACAAGAGGCTGTAGAGGCAGCTGGAGATGAGATCATGTAGTTGATGACACGGGTCTAAATGTGGAGCAAACTTAGCGACATGTTGCCACTTCAATCCACACACTTCATTTCAAAAGTTGATTGCAATTAATCAGATTTTTAAGCGCATGTTTGAAATCCGTGCTTTTATTTTGAAATAAAGGGCCCTTAGAGTGAAGGTTAGGTTAGGACATGAAGTTAAGCACAGAAACAGGAAGTGGTTAGGGATCCCAAACTGAGGTCAAACAGCTCAAAGGAACGGTATCAAAGGTCAATGTGTGATGTCATAAGGTCAATGTGTGATGTCATAAGGTGGATATTACTTTGGACTCGTCAGCTGAGCTGTCTGAGAGTTTGTTAAAGAGAAATGAGACATTCAAAGATGCAGCAGTGTCCTTTAACATCACTGAGACTACAGGGAGACACTGAGGACGACTATCTACAGTGAGCCTGAAGGGACAAAATAGCATGATATTAATCGATATTAATTAATGACAGCTCTACTTTTTACACCTCGGAGACTACATGGCTTGACTGATTTGTTAAAAATGGAAGCATGTTTTTTTAACTAGAGAAGAAAATATAACAAAATTGCTTCAGAAATGACTCAAAACAGATTTGGTTTGTCGACTTGTAGCAGCAGAACGCCGTGCAGTCTCTGGTTGAGTTGAGTCATTTTCTGTATTTCCACTTCTGGCTCTGCTATGTGTGCGATAAAACACGGTGAGTCATCAGCTGAATCAGTTCCTTTTACCTTGTTGGGGCTGAGCTGCGTGATTCTGCAGCTCTCCCTCCATGAAAGCTCTCATTTCCAAACAGCTGATTGATAACTAATAATCATTCTTGTTACCTCCTTTTTCTCTCTGCAGGTTTTGTCTTTAACGCCTTGTACAGGCCTTTAGCAAAAGTCCAGCGTTTAGAGGGAATCTGAATAAAAACATGATGATACTGTGGGTTTATCATTTCTCTAGCTGGAGGGAGTCGATTTAAAGAGCCATATTTATCCACTGCAAACACCAGCTGTGAAGTGAAGGACTCGCTGCATATTTGTTTCTGCTCTAACAAGTCTTTGACTTGTTTACACAAGGCCCTGGCACTTCAAATAAAGACTGTTAGGTAAGTGGGACAAGTTGCCAGAGACAGAAGCTGCAATGAAAGTATACACGATCCAGGAGTTTGAAAGGTAATTTGGGTATACTGCTGCATCTCAATCACACATCCAAATGCCGTGTGATTGGTAATTTTCAATATTTCTACACCCTGGGCCTTTTTTCTATACATATATCGGGGTACAAAGAGGTACTAAAAGTTCTTGTTTTGTCACTTCAGGTTCAGTTTGTTGTTCTGTAAGTGTCTGACATCATAACAGAAAGGATCCCTACTGAGTTATGGACCTTTTTGTTAAAAGAGAGAGGATGGTTTTGTAAAAGGAACCAAGCTGTTGTGTCACTCTCTTCAAAGCAACCAAACTCCATTAACCAACATGGTCATTTGAGGGTTGCTCGCCTACAGCTGCCTCCATTAGTGTGTTTGTCCTCTTGTGTGAGTTTAAATGGTTTGTTCGGATCCAACACAATATTTGTGAAACAAACAACACCACCGTAATGAGGCCACTGTCAACAAATAGCTTCTGGTCCTCGAGGTAGAAATGTTCTTTTTATCGATGGAGTCTGGTTGATTTCCAGCTTTGCAACAACCTTGAAAATAAAGGGAGTTGCTGGTCTACCCCTGCTTTGATATTTCAGTTTGTTTCATTGAGTTACTTTGGTGTCTAAACTGATTATACAAAACACCCAAACACAAACAAAACAGCTAACTGGTCATGATGGGGGAAGACCAGCAACTCCTGCTCTTTTAGGTTAAATCAATGTTTTCTTCAATGAAGTCTGGTGGGTTTGCTGGCTGTTTCCGATTTTGAGAAAATCCTCTTACCCTTTAAATATAATCCATCTCTGTACAATCCTTTCTGTAATGTTGTCAGACACAGAACAACAATCTGAGCCTGTCAGTGACAAATAAAATAACTTTTATTGGGAGGAAGTGCCCCAAAGGATGGCGTTGCAGCTGTTACAGCCCGTTTTTAGTTTAGTCATTTAGACCTCAAAACATTTGGAAATAGTTCCCATGAGTAAAGATTCTGGACTTATTGTTTAAGGGGGAGGAAAGTAATCACATAGTCTTCTACCACATTAAAAAAATGAGTTTTTAACCATAGAAATTAGTTGGACAGGCGTGTAATCAAGACCTAAACATTGTCCTGTCCTGTATAATGATTCCGCCTCAATATGAGTCCCTGTGAGGGTCTGTAACTCTGCTCCGCCATGTGTGTTCATAATGTGTACGTAGATACAGGCCTGACTCCACAGCCATAAAACCGTCTGTGCTTGTCAATCACTAATTAAAAAGGCATGTTGCGGCTCTCTCCCAGTCTGCTTCGCGCTCAAGTGTTGCCTGTTTCTTATTCCTCTGAGGAATTTGGAAAGTGGCCACTAACCCTCACAACCACCTCCTCCACCCCATCCTGCAAAAAAACTGCTACTTCAAAGACTTCCTGACATCTGGCCACAGCAGTCATAGCTGGAGGCTGAATGGGAAGATGGATGGGTAGGGTTGACTGATGAACCTGATAGAGGGAGCCACATTCTGTTTGTTTAAAGCAGCAAACTGAGCCTTTAAAGAAATGATCTTGACAACTGATTATATTGTTGTTAACCTTTATATATACCCATAACAGGATGTGATACATGTGACTAGACTTAAAATGAAAGACAACAAAACCTCCAGACTAACAACCCATTTAAAGCTTTCTAAAGAAGTTTCAAGTGCTTATGTTTTATGTCTGATGATTGATAATTTTATCATGTCATTCAGTGCTTATCTGACTGATTAATACTTTAAACTATCTTCTTATACAATATAGGGGACGAACAGAAACGCCAAAATATAACTCCTTAAGCTATAATTAAATAAAAAACACAAACTGGAGACTACACTAAAACTAGGATTTTTAATATGTAAACTTTTATAAACACATGGTACAGTCATAGGGCCTTTAAATACAAAGTGCGGATATGAAGCAGGCCGAATAAATAACAATGTAAATGTACTTTGTAAAGGTTGCGGTTTTAAAGGAGACACAGAGAAACACACAGCCAGGCTTCCAGTGAGATTACTCAACGGGGACGGAGTGTGCATTTCAAGCAGATAAAGGGAGCACTTTTAGTACGGCACGGCACGGCATGCTTTAACTCCTGTAGTTTTTCTACTTCTATTAAAATGTCTAATGACTATTTCCATTTTGTTGTTAACTTATACTGTAAAAAGGAAAGACATACGCACAGCCTTATAATGTGTTTTTATAAGCCTCAGGACATTCAGAGAGATCCAAGAGTAAAAGTAGTTCAGCACGAGACCGGAAACTACGTTTATTTGCTTCAAAATAAGGGATTGTGCTTCTTTCCTTCTTAATGTGTTATGGAAAACGTTTTAAATGTGTTCAAAAATGACAGTGTAATAATGTTTGAGAAATGACAAACAAACTCCACTTCAATTACAATAAATACAAATGCAAATAAACCAATTGAAATGTATATTTTTTATCAAATCATATTCAATGCAAATGACAAAGATGATGAGCCTCAAGTGAGCAGGAAAGTGTTTTGTCAAGGCAATGTCTGATTTTGCCTGAAGTATCAGGAAAATGGTCATGTAAGTCCATGAGCGTCATGCTGTGGTCCAGCTGCAATGCTAAAAAAAATTAATAAGATTAAAAAAATGTCTGGTAAACTTCTTATTCATTATGTAAATATTTCACTGTCATGTTCATTGTTCAGAAACTTAATTCACTTTAGCATTTCTGTTTGTTGTTCGACTTTTAATTAAATGAATCAAATACAGAATCTTAACATATTTAATCCGAAAATAAATAAATTAATAAAATAGCTAAGAAATATATAATCATGTTGATAAAGCAAATACCTCACTTTATCTCACTTTAGCTCATGATGAGCTGAAATCTAACATTCTGACCTTTAGAAAGGACGGCGCTGTTTTATTTTGAAACTCCCAACCGGAATTCCGGTGTTTTCGCGTGTGCAACTTGACAACTGAGCCGCTACCTGTCAAACAGTCTCCGGTTCTCCTCGGTGTTGAACTGAAATGCCGGCTGGCTGTTATTTATTTATCTTTTACCCTTTTACCCGGGATATTTTTAAAAGAATTCCCGGTTTTTAAACGTCACGTTGTGTTTACAGGACTACACACCGGTACCGGCACCTTCTCTCTCTCTTTCTTTTTCTCTCTCGGTGGGTTTTTTTTTTTCTTCTCAGCGGAGCCTCTCGGTGCTCAGAATGGGGGCTGGATGATTTGACAGTCCGACGTAGATTCAGGCTGATGGACCTGATATAGTGTTGAACAACGGCATGACCTACATACCGCAGAGCTTACCGGACATCTCTGCAGTATGGAAACAACCACCGACGTCCTGTTCAACCTTGTAACACAGCACTAAGTGACCTTCCGTTTTTTATTTGCTGCTACGGACGGAACTATGCAGAAGAAAACACGTGAATGTGCTCTGGGCTGATAAGAGAAGAAGACAGACCTATGTGCAAAATAAGGGAGCGTGATAACCAGGATTGCGTGCTTGAGGTTTTTTTTCCTGACCTTTGACCTTTAATGCAAAATTAATCAAGCAGGTGGCTCTAGGATTCCGGATACCCGTGGATCTACCAGATAATACACTCGTGTTGCTGTATGGATCAGCTGTAAAGGGCCTAGAGCAGGGGTCAAAGGTCCACTGAAGCAACCAATGGATGCCTTATCGACTCATAAATAACATATAAAACAATTGAATGGTGGGGATCTATAAAGTGTTTAAATAAAACAGGTAGAAAAGCAATACAAATATATTTCAAGGACAGATTAGATTCCTAAATAGACTTTTCATTATGCTTCTAAATGATTGTCAGCCTTTACCTCTCCTGAGGGACACGGACGTGCCGCCTCGGGTCAAAGAAAACTTCATTCTGACCGGCTACCGTTTCCCAAACTACAGCCTGAAGGATTGCTTGTTATCAGCATTCAGGCCGACCAATGAAACTGGGAACTTCTGGACGCACTTCCTCCCAGTTTTTGTTTTTTTCTACTATTTCGTGGAGGCGTTTGGTTGGGAAGGCGCACCGCATGGCGACGCCCCCTTCTTCTATCCGTTCTGGACCTACTTTATCGGGGTGTTCTGTCTGCTCATGGCGAGCAGCATGGCCCATCTGCTTAACTCGATGTCTCTGGTGGTTAGAGAAGTCTGCTTCTTTGTGGATTACGGCACCATCAGCGCCTACACAGTCGGCTCATCTTTGGCCTACTACTATTACATCCACCCTCAGGCAGGGATAGTGGAGACGGGAAACCACAATGGATCTCACATGGCCCTGGAACATGAACCCAGGGAGGCTGTCACATCATCCTATGCAATCCCAGAGTTCAGTGTGTTCTTTGAGACCTTCTACATCCCGAGTGCGTGTATGGTAGCAATCATCTGCATCTTGTCCTGCTGCAACACTCGTCAGAGGTGGAGGAAGCATCGATACGTCATCCGAACCCTCGTCTTCCTGCTACCATTCCTCGTCTCTTCAACACCGGTGTTCTACCGGCTTCTCACCAGATCACCTTACTCCTCCACCTCCTCCTCCTTCACCGCTTCTGACTCCACCTCCACCTTCTTCTATCGTCACTGTTTCTGGCTGGTGGTGTCAGCCGTCTTCAACATCAGCAAGATTCCTGAGCGACTTGCCCCGGGTCGCTTTGACATCTGGGGTCACAGTCACCAGTGGTTCCACTGCTGCACCTTTCTGTCCATCCTCGACGAGCTCCACATGATCAAGGCTGAGGTGAGGGCGATCCTGCTCAGCCCGACTCTGCTGCTCCCACCGGCAACCCTCTCACGCCTGCCTGGACCTACTGTTGCTTCGACCTACGGGGTGATGCTCCTCCTGCAGACCACCATCATCTCCATCATCGTGTGGTTCTCCTGGAAGGCCAACTGCATCTACGGACCCGAGAGAGACCAGCTGGCAGAGGAATATCCCAAGAAGCACCTGAAATGTCACTGATCACAGATTTGTGTTTTGAATCACCTTTACTGCGAATGACGTTTGCACGTTTATTCAGAGCCATGCCACTAGAAGAAGTGCACAAGAATCACGATAACCCCCTCCTGATTCCATGTCTGTTGCATGTTTTAAACCCTTTGAGAGCATTGTGCAAGCTTTCATTGGGTAAATTTGGGACAAAGGGAGATGAGAGGATTATATTTTGAGCAGACCAATGGATGGCTGTCTGGCTGCGTGGATATCCTGAAATCTGCCAGGGCGTCTGATGATAAAACTACCTCTAGGTGTTGTTCACTCGATGACAGAGGAGAGGTGTTGGTACCCAGGGGAACACAAGTTCCATTTACCATTTGGGTAAAGTGGCTACATGTTAGCTTAAAGTGTTGTCAGTTAGTTCCTCCTGTTACTTCCCCTTTCTCTGACTTCAAACTCTGTTTTTGCTGTGGTTGTGATTGAAAACTACGGAAGAGGATTAGGGCCAAATTTGGAAAAAAAGTTGAGCTCAGAACTCAATGTTTTAAATCAGAAATAAAATAAAAAAAGGAAGGAAGTCTACATTTTATGTTTTTAAAAGAATTAATAAATAAATAGTCATGAAGAAAATAAATTCAAGCAAAATAAATCTGAATTCTAGGATTGAAGAAGAGATTATATTAAGGTAACTCCACTTTTGGATTAGTTTACTTGTGTATAAGAAAATTGTTTTGTGTATAAACAAATGTTTCATCAAAGTCAGATTTTATACTTGATACCCGAATACATTTTCCCTGGATGGCCTCAATTGTCCTCCGTAGAATCCATTGTGTGACTTTCCTTAAGCCTAACTTCTCTTGCTCTGAAATGAACGATCACGCAGTTTAATTTCCTCTCTCTGTCCACGTAACAGGAAGTGTGGTGGCCTTGACGAAGCTTCAGAAATAGCTGAGAGCACGTATCAGTGAAGCACTTTCAGGGGGGCCGGTGTAAAGCCCTGTTATTAAGAAGCCATGCTTGATTTTTAACCTCCGGGTACTTCTCTGAGGCATGTGATGATGTCCTACTGACGGGTTCAGTCAGGATATTTAAATGTGAAATGTGTGTCATTGTGCTGTCATCTGCTGTATGTTTGGTTTCCATAACACTGATGGAAAGTTCCTCACAGATTATGTTCACAATGCGTAAAGTGCTGTAATTCAGATTAAATGTGATGCAACATTTTCTAATCACTATGGAAAGCTTACCGAATTTTCCTGCAGCTCACACAGGTAGTCTACACACTGCGTGCACAGATTGTAAAATCTAGCATTCCAAAAATGATAAGACTATAAGACTTCAAGGCCAGTTTAGAGACCTGCATTGTGAGCATACTTTAATATGGATGATGTAACCAGAGGCCGCTTTCTTTGTCATTTCATGTTCAGTTATCTCTTAGAGAAAAAGCCATAGTTTGGGGTAGTGGTAGTGAAGTTCGTGGCAATATTTTTTGTCGTACTACATTATCAGGACCTTCCTGGACAGATTTGCACTTACAGATAGATCAGGTTAACGTGGGCTTTTGTACCTTTGAGTATTACCATCACCTGGGAGTTACAGATCCAGGAAGAAATGGAACGTTTTGCATTTTGTGAAAAACCTTGACTTTTAACACTTTATTGTGGGCGTCCCAATTTCAGCATGAAGTGATTTTCTGACCATCTGGGAGAACATTTCAGTCCTAAGCATTGCCCTAAAAAAAAAAAAAAAGAAAATACTGAAAACTGTTTCCCAGTTGCATCAGTTTTTCAACCGAGACCAAAATGAGTTGTATGAGAGGCTATCAGGGCCATGTTTAATAAATAAAAAAAATATGAGTGAGATGAATAAAACATAAAGAGCCCCTTAATATTATCCTTAAATATTTGAAACAAAATAATCAGTAGTTTTAATAACTTTCCATACAAAAAATCAAACTTTATGTCGTCTAAAACGAGGTGACGGTCATACGTTATTTTTTGTAGATTTTTTTTCAACCAGATAAACAGAAAATGGATTTTATGAAAAATATTTAAATGCATGACTTATGATTCAAGGATTCTCTGGGTTGTCTGGATCATGGGGATGAACTGAAATCGAGAGGCACTAACCTGGACTAACATTCACCATCTCGTAATTCAGCGTTTATCTCCATACAGCAATGTTGTCAATATATTATTCCCGCGCTGTAGGGATGGTATTTTACCAGCAATAATGTGTAAAAAAAGACCTGTATTTTGTGTTTGTTTTTTGATGTAAGGCCCTGTGTCCACCTAGCATTTCTTCCAGGTAGAAAAGCTCTGGCTGTGTGCTCGGGAGCACTTACATCCGTCCTGTCTCATCCGTCCTGACAACAGTCTGTTAACAACGGCCGCTGTATGAGCGGCAAGGCTCTGTTATGTTTTACTGCATGTTTTATATTTTACAAAGTGTTTACCCGATCAGATACAGAGCAAAGGGGTGTGGGTACAATATGGACAGTATCTTACATTTGCAAAAGAGCACCGGTGACATCAACAGCGCCTTTCTGAGAAGTTGAAAGGTTTTCAACTTGAGCGCCGGGAGCGGTCGCACAAAAAAGGTGGAGCGTTTGGAAAAAAGACACTGGACACTTAGCTTCTGGTCCGAGCGGTCGCCTGCTGCTGCTGCTAACGCTCTCTGCTCATTGAAAACATCTGAAAAACTATGCTTGCTGGTGCTCAGAAAAAAACGCCATGTGGACACAGGGCCTAATTCTGCTCCCTGAATTCAAACCCTTTGGTCTCAGTTTTGTAGGATGAACTTTCACATGAAGGGTTAAGCTTGTGTTTGGTTGTCTTAATCCAGTTTGTTAGGAAATTCACTTTAAATGGCTTTTTCAAATTGTACGTTTTCATGTTTGTCGTGTTCTTTGTATATGTAAATTAGAGCGCTGTACGGAGAGTAGCTAGTTAAGTCAGCCATCAGTATCTGATAAAATATAGCAAAATATATTGTGGACATTTTCAGTACTTGAGCCTTTTTTCTAACACACCCATTGAAAGAAATATTAATATTATCAGTTGCAGACTTGTTAAATTCATAGAGTTCATAGATTTGTGTAATTTTATTAGCTTGCTAGCTTGAGTCACTGTTAGCTGCAGCTTCTGTTTTATTTAAGATGCTATAAAAAGAAAAAGAGTAATTTAAAAATATTGAAATCTGTTCGATTAATTTGCACACTGAAAATGGACCATATGATGATTTCTTCGTGTGATTTGAATGTTTTTCTGTCACGTTCCTGATTTTTCATCGTGTCGAGAAGTCAGAGATGGAGTTGCATCTGTTTTTAAATGTTGCTGACTGATGTTGGTCCCTGTGTAATTTCAGAAATGTTGTGATAACCACTGTGTTAATCATATCTGCACATGTTTCGACTTGCACAGAAGAGACTCATATGACGCTGTGATGAGGAACACATTGAGACGTTGGTTGATCATGATGTTATGGTGCACTTTAAAGCTCTCTGAAATGTTCTTTTAAGGATTGATCAAACAGTACTGTATTAATCAGCACATTTCATGTTCAGATAAGACGATGCATTCGATGCTAAAGGGATGTCTCTACCTCGACAGAGCGTTTAATCTGATCTAAACTGGATTTATGTAAATGGTGAAACAGTGTTTTAGACTAAAGAAGCACTCAGGGCTGACTGAAGAACGACACAGATATTATTTACATACATTTAAAGTATGAATAAGAAGAGAAGGAGGATGATTATAGTCTGTCTGTTAATGCTGAAAAAGATGAAACCCTCCGTTGTTTTAATTGATGTATAAATTAGCACTAATATCAATGATTTAAAGTTTTATTGAATAAATTATGCAGAGAAATATTATTTTGGCTTCTGATTTATTTCCCTTCATGCACTTTATTCTGTATGAATGTATGATACTTTTTAACGAATGTATGTGTATACATATACACATACATTCAAAAATGCTTACATACATACATACATACACATACATATAAACATGCATACATACATACATATAAACATGCATACATATAAACATGCATACATACATACACATACATATAAACATACATACATATAAACATGCATACATATAAACATGCATACATACATACATACATACACATGAATATAAACATGCATACATACATACATATAAACATGCATACATATAAACATGCATACATACATACACATACATATAAACATACATATAAACATGCATACATATAAACATGCATACATACATACATATAAACATGCATACATACATACATACATATAAACATACATACATATAAACATGCATACATATAAACATGCATACATACATACATACATATAAACATACATACATATAAACATGCATACATATAAACATGCATACATACATACATACATATAAACATACATACATATAAACATGCATACATATAAACATGCATACATATAAACATGCATACATACATACATACATATAAACATACATACATATAAACATGCATACATATAAACATGCATACATACATACATATAAACATACATACATATAAACATGCATACATATAAACATGCATACATATAAACATGCATACATACATACATACATATAAACATACATACATATAAACATGCATACATATAAACATGCATACATACATACATACATATAAACATACATACATATAAACATGCATACATACATACATACATATAAACATACATACATATAAACATACATACATATAAACATGCATACATACATACATACATATAAACATACATACATATAAACATGCATACATATAAACATGCATACATACATACATATAAACATACATACATATAAACATGCATACATATAAACATACATACATACATACATACATACACATACATATAAACATACATACATACATACATACGATGGAAAAAAACATCATTCATACCTCTGTGAAAAAAAAACGACACACATAACCATATCGGAAAAAAACTTTAAATATGCGTATTCACGCACACATACATATACACACTTCATATCTTCCTGGTAGTTCCTCAGGTCCTTTGTCTCATTGGTTCCTCTGGATCGTTTCTGATGACGCCTGCTGCTGTAGACTCTCCTGACTCCAACTGATTTAGCTTTTAATATCAGTTTATTATTATTATTCAAATAAAGACTATAGTCCTGCTCTTTTTGTAAAGTGTCTTGTGGTAATACATCACTGCTATATAAATAAAGATCGATTGATTGATACATTTATACCATATATATCCTTCAAACATTCATACATGAACCTTAAAATGAGAACTGGATAGAAGTGTTTTCAGTCTTCAATGAAATGAAATCAGACCTCGTCTGTTTCTCCTTCTATTGTTTGAAATGTTGACTTTCCTTCTCTGAAGGTTTTCCTGCATCAGTGAGAACAAAGCTCAAACCAGCTTCAGGAGACAAACAGCGAGTCTGATGGGTCTATTTGAAGACTCGTACTCTCCACTCTATTAACAATAAAAGCATCCAAATATAGAATCCAGATTAGTCAGTGTTGGTCATTTATTTTCATCCCCTCTATAAATAAATGAAAGTTAACCAAAGTTCAAGAAAAAGAAATGAAAGGCAAGAACAGAATCACATTTTATTGAAGTGTCAGTCATCTGTGGCTGAAAGCATTCACACAGTGTGATGAACATGAGACGTTACACAGACACATGATCAGGTCTCTCTCCACGATCTAATAACTAACATTTGAGGACAAAGAAGAAGACGGCGCACACACAGTCAGATTATAAAGTAAGGCAGTCGTTAACGTTAACTTGAGATGGAGACAAAAAGACCACTTCACGATAAAGTGTGGAATGTGAGAACGTTTATCGAGCGTGAGGAAGGAGTTAAAATCATCATCATACCTTTCACTGAAAATATACACGTTGTAGATTAAGTAAATATATTTATATATCTTCTATAGATTCAGTACTCTAGTCCAGAGAGGCAAGAGAGATTCAAATGTTCTGGGGATCTTTTTTCTAAGGAGGATTTTTTCTTTTGCTTTCGACTTAAAAGTGACCTTCCTGGGGCGCTGGTGGTGCATTGGTGGATGCTGTGGTCTTCCAGGCAGGCGGCCTGGGTTCGAGTCCGGCCTGTGCCCCCCCCCCCCCCTTCACTGATAACGAGGAATATGATCATGGGAAACTTCCCCCCTGCCTGGACGTGGATATGATTTTTTAACGTCTTAGAAACTGAATCACCAGTAGATGTTTTCGTCTCTCTTGCCTCTGAGGGCGCTCATATTTCAGTTTAGGTCTGCTGTGTGATCACAGGAAGTAGCAGCGTTCTCAGTGAAAAGAGGAAATGATGTCATCCAGCTACAGTATAAATGTCTCTCTGCTCCAAACTCACGACAACGATTCGATTATTTTCAGACAGTTTTCTTCAAAACAGCAACGCCATGTTGGACTCCAGCTGAGGATCAGAAGCCCGACTCTCCTGCTGTTCCGCTGAACTCAGCACGTTTGTTGGGTTTAGTTTTCAGACATCTTTCGGATCATGTAGTTGAGGATTCCTCCGTTGTGGAAATACGCCAGCTCCACATCCGTGTCGAATCTCATCCTCACCTGGAATGTTTTCCCTGTGTCGAGCTGTGAGAGCACACACACACACACACACACACACACACACACACACACACACACACACACACACACAGAGAGAGAGAAACCTTCAGGTGTCATATCAGATTACAAAACGATGATTAACAGCGTCATTAACGTACCTTGACGTCGACGATCATGCGCGGCGTGAGCGGCTCGGGGATGATGATGGTGTAGCGCTCTCGTCCCGTCAGGCCCAGGCTGTCAGCCGTGTCTCCGGTTAGATACTCCAGAGGAATCACTCCCATCCCTACCAGGTTACTGCGATGGATCCGCTCGTAGCTCTCTGCTATAACGGCCTTAATACCCTAAAGGCAACAACAGAACACCACATGCTTCAGTCTCTCACTCGTCGCTTTCTCATCCTTACCGGAGTTATTTTTTTTACCTTTGCCCTCTCTGATACGACAGCTGAGGAAAGACAGGAGATGTTGGGGAAAAGAGAGTTTTGGGATTATATGCACCAAATGGTCGCAGGTCGGAGTCAGATCATCGACTGATGTGACAGAGACTTTGTGTTTTTATACATGGAGCTGGACGGATGCTTTGTGCGTTTCTTTGTGCCAGCCTCCACCATCGGAGTCCACACCCACCGCCGTCCTTCATGCATTCATGCACGACCTGCTCCGACCTCCACCTCAGGGTGGAACAAGAGGAATACGAAGGAGAAATCCTTCCTCCCTGCATCTTTTCCCATCTCCCCCTAACTCAATTTTCTTAGCAATGAGTGGCGCTGCTGGCGCGCTCTGGAGATGGATCGTGGTGCGTGATGTGGAAACGGGAGCACTGACAAGACTGATGTACCACAGCGAACATGGACTACAGTATGTGGAAATGGGGAGTAAGGAAAATGAAATATCATAATGTGACGGCTTACAAGCTGCTCGTCTTGCAAAGAAGGAAAGACCGGACCAAAGCAGGAAACATCTGATCCTCAGGGGGAGTAAGATAGTTTCTGCAGATTGTCCATCATGAGTGATGTTCATCGAGGTGGAAGAAACTAGTGAGTGCAGAAGAAGTGTTCACAAACTCCAGAGAAAAGTACTCTCTATCAAAATCTTCTCAGTCAAAACAAACAGACACGATTGTGATTCTTGCTTTATATAATCTACCGCTCATGATAACCATGAAGAGTCTCCTCACCAGTAGAAACGGACCCTTTGCTGCCCAGTCTCTGGAGCTGCCCGAGCCGTACTCTTTCCCCGCAAGAACCAGCAGAGGGACTCCGGACTGCTGATACCGCTCGGCAGCATCGAACACATCCAGCTGCACACAAAGACGGAAACATGCGAGACATCGTTAGCCTCTGAGCTGAGCGCTCTCCACGGAGTGTAAACATAATCAGAGAAGGAGAGAGGGGGTCGTGTGCTGACCGTGTCTCCGCTGGGCAGGTGGATGGTTTGAGGCGCCTGCTTGTTGAGGAACTTGTTGAACAGGCGGATGTTTGCAAATGTCCCTCTGGCCATGACGGCGTCGTTTCCTCGCCGTGAGCCGTACGAGTTGTAGTCCCGAGGGGTCAAACTGTCAAAACAAGACAACGATGAAGCAGAAAGCATGAGAATACTGCAGGTTGAACTCTGCAGGTTACAGCTTGACACAGAAAACCAAAAGTGATTTCCTGTCCTGGACACCATAAATACCCATTATAGATAAATACATCCAAATAAGGTGGAGCTGAGTTCATGACTGAAGTGAAATGACTGACCAATCACAGCAGATTGTTTAGTAAAACTGTCTCAAAGTCTCCAAAACTGACATGTCTGGGTCTTCCAGTTTATTTGAAGCTCTTGTGACTCGTTCTAAATTAACTGAGAGAGAAAATCTTCAGGTATAAAATGGTGTTAGCACCCTCTGCTGGTGAGGTAGCGCGCTGCAGAGCTGTTCCTGGCGATGTTTCCTGCAGGAGAGATGTGGTCGGTGGTGACCGAGTCGCCCAGGTTCAGCAGCACGAAGGCGTCCTGTATGGATTTAGGAGGATGGAGCTGCCTGGTCTGAAACAAAGAGGACATAAACACCAGTCAGAGTTTCTGAAAGTGGAAATCTGGATCGTTGTTGTATTTAAAATAAGATGAGATGTGTAGATTTGTTTTTGTTTTTTACCAAACCATCGAAGAAAGGTGGAGACTTGATGTAGGTGGAATTGGAGTCCCAGGTGTAGAGTTTATCAGACGGAGCGACCAGAGAGTTCCAGCGTTCGTTCACTTTCTGCAACAACAAAAATATACACGGTCAGAACACACATGACCTCCACGACCCCTTGCAGGAATACTTCTTCACAACACACCTCTATCTTCTCGTAGACTTCTTTAAACATGGACGGGATGACGAAGGTCCTCTCCACGGCCTGGATCTCCTCTCGTGTGGGCCAGATGTCCCTCAGGAAAATCTCTTTGCCCTCAGAGTTAACGGCTTCAGAGGAAACAGAAGACGAGAGGGTCGAGTTAATCAGGGGTGAGACGTCCTCAGGACGATGTCATCTCTGTTCCTTTCATTATGAATCCTTCTGCTCATCTCCTTCATGAATGTTTGTAGTTCAGATAAAATTAACTAAACCTTTTTTTTTTTTTTTTTAATTGTGAAGATGCAGAGATTAACATGGCTTAAATCAAACAGTTAAGGATCAAAGAATAAACCTGCCATACTCAGGGGTAAAGACAGCTTGTGTCTGATCCGAGTCTTTTTTATATTTCTGAGAGATTTTTTTTATAAAGGTCGAGTTTGTTCGATTACATCACAACCGCTCATTAAACTCCAAAGACACACCGCTCCATTATCAAATCTTCAAGTGCCTGAGGGCTCAGATGTGAACTTTCTGCAGGTCCTGGTAGCCTAGTGGTTAGTGCTTGCACCCTGAGGTGCTCAAAGTGGACGGCCCAGGTTTGAATCTGATCTGTGGCTCTTTTCCCGCATGTCGTTCCACTCTCTCTCTCTCTCATCCTGATTTCTAGCTCTACTAACTGTCTGATCTCTGAGTAAAAAAAAAAAGAAACATTATCTGTGAGTCTGCATATGTAAGGATTCTCCTTTTGGAAGTATCCAGAGCATGGCTCAAAAATATATCGTTATAACATGTGTGCATGTGCAGTAGTCTCATCACAGGACGTTGGTTGGCGTCATGCTTCTACTTTTCTGTCATTTAATACAAACAGAAAGTTCTCGTTTTCCGCGAATAATTCAAACTAAAAGTCTGACATCACCGTCAGTGACAGAGACAGTGTGAGAACTTCATGAGAACTCTCTCTCGTCATCTGTGATCTATCTGCTGATTTACGTCTGGACACAGAATCACCGTTTCATCAGTGAGAGAGAGAAGCTCTTCGTCTTTGTGTCTCACTTCTCACCAATGGGCTCTTTGTCAAAGTCTATCCTGACGGTGCCGGCGATGGCGTAGGCGATGACGAGCGGAGGAGAAGCTAGGTAGTTTGCTCTGGTGTTTGGATGAACTCTGCCTTCAAAGTTTCTGTTTCCTGAGAGGATTCCTGCTGCGACCAGATCGCCCTGAAACACAAGAAACACATCTAAACACCACCGAGGAAGAAACACCAGACTCATGATTCTTCAGGTCTAATGTTTACGTCTAAAGCTTGACATAGGAAAGGAAGGGAAGAGGAGGAAGAAGAGCTGATGAAGGGGAGACATGTAAGATCAGCTGGTTGGTACCTGTGTTATTGCCTCCACCACCGGCTCTGGGAGCGGCCCGCTGTTTCCTATACACGTCATGCAGCCGTAGCCGACCACCTCAAAGCTAACAGGAGACACAGACAGAACATTGTTTACAGTATCTTATCGTAGTGTCTTCCCTGCTGGACTGTGATGACTGTGAATACTGATGTTTTCTACCCAGCAGACATTCAGTAAACGTGCCGAAGTCGCCCTCGGTCCCTTGAAATAATCCTTCAGTTCGTCAAGGGTTCTCAAGGAAACTCTGAAGTATGCTGAAGTAAAAACTATGCTGCACTATATTTGTAGCTTTTCCACTAGTTTAAAGTCAGGGATTAACTGTATCTCATAGTTCCATCCATCTTCGGGTCAAGGTGGCAAGAGGCCTTCTCACCAGCAACGTTTTCCAGCTCCTCCTGGGGGATCCTGAGGCGTTCCCAGGCCAGATGGAATATGTTTAATCCCTCCAGCAAGCTCTGGGTCTACCCCGAGATCCACTCTCAGTTGGGCGTGCCCGGAAAACCTCCAAAGGGAGGCGTCCAGGAGACATCCTAATCAGATGCCTGAACCACCTCAACTTTCTCCTTTTGATGTTGAAGGAGTAGCGGTTCTACTCCGAACTCCT